>NW_022437053.1:3793777-3797565 GCF_009761245.1 Sapajus apella
GTGTGCTGGGTGTCAGGGGACAGGGGAGCTGGCGTGTGCTGGGTGTCGGGACAGAGGAGCTGGTGTGTACTGGGTGTCAGGGTAGACGCCCTGCAGAGCCTTGCGGTCCCGGGCAGAGGTGTGGCCTTGCCTCTAAGGAAGGGGCCTGGGCGGAGGCCTGATGTGTCTAAACGCTGTTTTGAAAGGACTAGTTGGGGCAGCATCCGCTGCTGGTGATTGCTTGGCCCAGGTGGTAGGCCTTCCTGCATTGTTATAAAGACATGCCAGAGACTGGGTCACATATAAAGAAGAGAGGCTTCACTGGCTCCCAGTTCGCAGCTGTCCCAGCACAGCACCTGCATCTGCTTCTGGGGAGGCCCCAAGAACCTCACAGCCAGGGTGGATGGTGAAGGGGTCCCAGGCCCATGGCACGGCAGAGCTGGAGCAACACAGAGGGAGAGGAGGGGCCAGGCTCTTCTCAACAAGTCAGAGGAAGAACTCACTGGTCACCCAGGGGTGGCACTGAGCCATTGGTGAGGGACCCACTCCTGCTATCCAGTGCCTTCCCCCAGCCCCACCCCCAACAGTGGGGATCACATGTCAGCGTGGGATTTGAAGGGACACAAACTGAAACCATATCGAGCTTAGAAGCAGACTCTTCCCCAAAGCCCCTGACTTTCTCTCCCTCTTTCTCTTCTTTCTCTCTCCCTTTCTTTCTCCTTCCTTCCTTCCCTCCCTCCCTCCTTCCTTCCTTCCCTTCCTCCTCCCCTCCTTCCTTCCTTCCCTCCCCCCTTCCTTCCTTCCCTCTCCCCTTCCTTCTTCCTTCCTTCCTTCTCTCCCTCTCCCTCCCTCCGTCCCTCCTTCCTTTCTTCTTTCCTTCCTTCCTTCCTCCCTTCCTTCCCTCCCTCCCTCCCTTCTTCCTTCCCTCCCTCCCTTCTTCCCTCCCTCCTTCCTTCCTTTCCTCCCTCTCTCTTTCTCTCTTTCTCTTTCTTTGACAAAGTCCAGCTCTGTAGCCCAAGCTGGAGTGCAATGCGCAATCTTGGCTCACTGTAACCTCTGCTTCCTGGGTTCAAGTGATTCTCCTGCCCCGCTCTTGCCAGTAGCTGGGATTACAGGTGCACACCGCCACGTCAGGCTAATTTTTGTATTTTTAGTGGAGATGGGGTTTTGCCATGTTGGCCAGGCTTATCGTGAACTGAACTCAGGTGATGCACCCACCTCGGCCTCCCAAAGTGCTGGGATTACAGGCCTGGGCCACCGCCCCTGGCCTGATGTTTCTTTTTATAAGGGCATTAACCATGTCACATCGAGGCACTACTCTTATGACGTTACCTAACCCCTAACTACCTGCACCCTTTGCAGCGCAGGGCACACCCACACTGCCTGCCCAGGGGTGCTTTTGAGTTGCCCCAGACCAGTGACTGTGTGCACCTGTCTTCCCCGTTCCAAACGGGGGTGTTTGCTGCAGGGACACTGTCCTTGCTGTACCATTGTGCAGTGCTCCACGGGGACAGAAACACACTTCTTAGTTCATTGGAGAAGTACCTGTCACTGGGCGCCTGGAGATGGCAGCACCCAGCATTTTCAGTGGCAGAAATAATGAAAAATCTGGACTGACCCTGGCCTGCTTGCACTCATTAATTGCCTGCTTTTGCCTGGCTTCCCTTGTTCTGGCAGTATAATTATAAAGCGCCGATGTACTGTTTGTCAAACGGGAGATAACTTCAGGGTGACACAAACATTTTGCAAAAGGAATGAATATCTTTAAAGACATTGTGACCAGCCGCTGACACCCAGAAGTCAGGTTGCTCAAAGCGCTCTCTGAGACTGAAGAAACACAGGCTCTTCCCCTCGGTTCCCTGAGCTGTCCCTGCCTTACCCTCTAGCCACATAGAAACTTTCTGCTTCATCTCCTTATGAAGACAGACTGGAAGGATTTGCTCTCACTTTGGCTAAATTGAATAAGCCTTTCTCTGTCTCCAAGCACTGGGGTCTCGGTGTTCAGCCTCTGCTGCACATGGGGTACACGAGCCTGAATTTGGGGTCCTAGAATATGTCCATATCTGATGCAGACAGGCTCATGCACCTTTAAAACAACTTGAAGATGTCAGGAACAAGGGGACTTGATGTGTTTTTTGTAGAGAGAGGGTGAATAGTCATACGTGGGGAGAAGGATGAATAAAAGGGTCGACATCAATAGATATTACTAGGTGCCTTTCATGACAGATCTCCCCTCTTCCACGACACACCCCTTGATGTTAGGGGTAGCCTTGTGGCTTGTCTTGATTACTGAAATGCAAGCTGACAAAGGGTGTCAATTCTAAGTGGACGTAATTAAGAACTGGTGACCAGTTTTTCATGCTGTCTCCCCTGGCCTGGCATGCCTTGAAGTTGAGTTGAAGGAGCAATGGAATCTCTGTTAGCCTGACTTCCCAAGTGACCCCAACGAAGTGGGCAGATCTCCTGCGGATGGCTGGTCCCTGTGGCTGTCAGCTGTCTGGATTTCATGTTGTTTGCTCTGCGGCGTGGTCTTGCCTGTCTCAACTCCTAAGCCCCTCACACAGTGCAGATCATCATAACTTGTCAAGGCAGGTCCCCAATCCATAGAAATCTGGCTGAAAATATGAAATGTCAGAAGCCAGCATTTACTCTGTAGAGCTTCATGGTCTGTGACGTGCATTTGGTATTGATCCCATGAAATTTTAATTTTCAGTAGAATTTTTTTTTTATTGCATTTTAGGTTTGGGGGTATATGTGAAGAACATGCAAGATTGTTGCATAGGTACACACATGGCACTGTGATTTGCTGCCTTCCTCCCCTTCACCTATATCTGGCATTTCTCCCCGTGCTATCTCTCCCCAACTCCCCACCCCCCCACTGTCCCTCCCCTATGTCCCCCCTACAGACCTCAGTGTGCGATGCTCCCCTCCCTGTGTCCATGTGTTCTCATTGTTCAAGACCTGCCTATGAGTGAGAACATGTGGTGTTTGATTTTCTGTTCTTGTGTCAGTTTGCTGAGAATGATGGTTTCCAGGTTCATCCATGTCCCTACAAAGGACACGAACTCATCGTTTTTGATGGCTGCATAATATTCCATCGTATATATGTGCCACATTTTCCCTGTCCAGTCTATCATCGATGGGCATGTGGGTTGGTTCTAGGTCTTTGCTATTGCAAACAGTGCTGCAATGAACATTTGTGTGCATATGTCCTTATAGTAGAATGATTTATAATCCTTTGGATATATACCCAGTAATGGGATTGCTGGGTCAAATGGAATTTCTAGTTTTAGGTCCTTGAGGAATCGCCACACTGTCTTCCACAATGGTTGAACTAATTTACACTCCCACCAACTGTGTAAGAATGTTCCTATTTCTCCACATCCTCTCCGGCATCTGTTGTCTCCAGATTTTTTAATGATCGCCATTCTAACTGGCGTGAGATGGTATCTCAATATGGTTTTAATTTGCATTACTCTAATGACCAGTGATGATGAACATTTTTTCATATGTTTGTTGGCCTCAGGTATGTCTTCTTTTGTAGAGTGTCTGTTCATATCCTTGGCCCACTTTTGAATGGGCTTGTTTTTTTCTTGTAACTCTGTTTCAGTTCTTTGTAGATTCTGGATGTCATCCCTTTGTCAGATGGGTAGACTGCAAATTTTTTTCCCATTCTGTTGGTTGCTGATTCACTCTAATGACTGTTTCTTTTGCTGTACAGAAGCTGTGGAGTTTGATTAGGTCCCATTTGTCTATTTTGGCTTTTGTTGTCAATGCTTTTGGTGTTTTGGTCATGAAGTCCTTGCCTA
>NW_022437053.1:3797575-3825323 GCF_009761245.1 Sapajus apella
AAAGGGCTGTTGAATTTCATCCAAGGCCTTCTCTGCATCAATTGAGACAATCATGTGCTTTTTGTCTTTGGTTCTGTTTATGTGGTGAATTACGTTGATACACTTGGGTATGTTGAACCAGGCTTGCATCCCCTGGATGAAGCCTACTTGATCATGATGGATAAGCTTTTTGATGTGCTGTTGTGATCGGTTTGCCAGTATTTTATTGAAGATTTTTGCATCTATGTTCATCATGGATACTGGCCTGAAGTTTTCTTTTCTTGGTGAGTCTCTGCTGGGTTTTGGTATCAGGATGATGTTGGTCTCAGAAAATGATTTGGGAAGGATTCCCTCTTTTTGGATGTTTGTAATAGTCTCAAAAGGAATGGTACCAGCTCCTCTTTGTATGTCTGGTAGAATCCGGTTGTGAACCTGTCTGGACCTGGGCTTTTTTTGGGTGGTAGGCTCTTTATTGCTGCCTCAACTTCAGACCTTGTTATTGGTCTATTCAGAGTTTCAACTTCTTCCTGGTTTAGGCTTGGGAGGATGCAAGTGTCCAGGAATTTATCCATTTTTTCCTGGTTTACTAGTTTATGTGCATAGAGATGATTGTGATAATCTCTGATGATGGTTTGTATTTCTGTGGAATCTGTGGTGATATCCCCTTTATCATTTTTTATTGCATCTATTAGATTATTCTCTCTTTTCTTTTTTATTATTCTGGCTAGTGGTCTATTTTCTTGATCTTTTCGAAAAACCAGCTCCTGGATTTATTGATTTTTTGAATGTTTTTTTGTGTCTTTTATCTCTTTCAGTTCTGCTCTGATCTTAGTTATTTCTTGTCTTCTGCTAGGTTTGGAGTTTTTTTGGCCTTGCTTCTCTAGCTCTTTCAATATTGATGATAGGGTGTCAATTTCAGATCTTTCCTTACTTCTCATGTGGGCATTTATTGCTATATATTTTCCACTAGAGACTGCTTTAAATGTGTCCCAGAGATTCTGGTATGTTGTGTCTTCGTTCTCATTGGTTTCGAAGAACATCTTTATTTCTGCCTTCATTTCATTGTTTATCCAGGCAACATTCAAGAGCCAGTTGTTCAGTTTCCATGAAGCTGTGTGGTTTTGAGTTAGTTTCTGCATTCTGAGTTCTAACTCGATTGCACTGTGGTCTGAGAAACTGTTTGTTATGATTTCCATTCTTTTGCATTTGCTGAGGAGTGATTTACTTCCAATTATGTGGTCATTTTTAGAGTAGGTGTCATGTGGTGCTGAGAAGGATGTATATTCTGTGGGTTCGGGATGAAAAGTTCTGTAAATGTCTATTAGGTTTGCTTGGTCCAGGTCTGAGTTCAAGTCCTGGATTTCCTTGTTAATTTTCTGTCTCATTGATCTGTCTAATATTGACAATGGCGTGTTAAAGTCTCCCACTGTTATTGTGTGGGAGTCTAAGTCTGTTTGTAAGTCATTAAGAACTTGCTTTATGTATCTGGGTGCTCCTGTATTGGGTGCGTATATATTTAGGATCGTTAGCTCTTCTTGTTGCATTGATCCTTTTACCGTTATGTAATGTTCTTTGTCTCTTTTGATCTTTGTTGGTTTAAAGTCTATTTTATCAGAGACGAGAATTGCAAGTCCTGCTTTTTTTCTGCTCTCCATTTGTTTGGTAAATCTTCATCCATCCCTTTATTTTGAGCCTTTGTGTATCCTTGCATGTGAGATGGGTTTCCTGGATACAGCACACCAATGGGTTTTGGCTTTTTATCCAATTTGCCAGTCTGTGTCTTTTGATTGGGGCGTTTAGCCCATTTACATTTAGGGTTAATATTATTATGTGTGAATTTGATACTGCCATTTTGATGCTAGCTGGCTGTTTTGCCCGTTAGTCAATGCAGTTTCTTCATTGTGTTGATGCTCTTTACCATTTTGTATGTTTTTGGCATGGCTGGTACTTCATATGTTTAGTGCCTCTTTCAGGAGCTCTTGTAAAGCAGGCCTGGTGGTGATGAAATCTCTGAGTACTTGCTTGATGTTCACAAAGGATTTTATTTTTCCGTCACTTATGAAGCTTAGTTTGGCTGGATATGAAATTCTGAGTTGAAAGTTCTTTTCTTTAAGGATGTTGAATATTGGCCCCTACTCTCTTCTGGCTTGAGGGTTTCTGCTGAGAGATCTGCTGTGAATCTGATGGGCTTCCCTTTGTGGGTAACTCGACCTTTCTCTCTGGCTGCCCTTAGCATTTTCTCCTTCATTTCAATTCTGGTGAATCTGACGATTATGTGCCTTGGGGTTGCTCTTCCTGAGGAATACCTTTGTGGTGTTCTCTGTATTTCCTGGACTTGAATATTGGCGTGCCTTGCTAGGTTAGGGAAGTTTTCCTGGATAATATCCTGAAGAGTATTTTCCCACTTGGATTCATTCTCTCCGTCACATTCAGGTAAACCTATCAAATGTAGATTAGGTCTTTTCACATAGTCCCATATTTCTTGGAAACTTTGTTCATTCCTTTTTAACCTTTTTTCTCTAATCTTGCTTTCTTGTTTTATTTCAGTGAGTTGATTTTTGACCTCTGATATCCTTTCTTCTGCTTGGTCAATTCGGCTGTTGAAACTTGTGTATGCTTCACGAAGTTCTCGTGTTGCGTTTTCCAGCTCCATCAATTCCCTTATATTCCTCCCTGCTTATTCTTGTTAGCATTTCATCAAATCTTTTTTCAAAGTTCTTAGTTTCTTTGCATTGGGTTAGAACATGTTCTTTTAGCTCAAAGAAGTTTCTTATTACCCACCTTCTGAAGCCTGATTCTGTCAATTCATGACACTCATTCTCCATCCAGCCTTGTTCCCTTGCTGGTGAGGAGTTGTGATACCTTGTAGGAGAAGAAGTGTTCTGATTTCGGGTGTTTTCATCCCTTTTGTGCTGGTTTCTTCCCACCTTTGTGTATTTATCCACCTGTCATCTTTGTAGTTGTTGACTTTCAGATTGGGTCTCTGAGTAGACATCCAGTTTGTTGATGATGAAGTTATTTCTTTCTGTTTCATAGTTTTCCTTCTAACAGTCAGGCCCCTCTGCTCTAGGATTGCTGAGGT
This sequence comes from Sapajus apella, assembly GCF_009761245.1. Classification (NCBI taxonomy): domain Eukaryota; kingdom Metazoa; phylum Chordata; class Mammalia; order Primates; family Cebidae; genus Sapajus; species Sapajus apella. Next base: position 3,800,637 of record NW_022437053.1, read on the forward strand.
CCACTCCAGCCCTGCTTGCCTGGGGATCACCTGCAGCAGCTGCAGAACAGTAAGGGTTGCTGCCAGTTTCTTCTGCTATCTTTGTCCCTGAAGGATACCTGCCTGATGTCAGTCTGAGCTCTCCTCTATGAGGTGACTCTTTGGATATACGGGGGTCACGGAGCTGCTTGAGGAGAGAGTCTGTCCTTTATAGGAGCTCAAGTGCTGAGCTGTGAGCTCTGTTGTTCATTCAGAGCTGCTGTGGCAGAACTCATAAACCCCCCGTTTTTTTTCCCAAGTGCTCTGTCCCAGGGAGTTAGGGCTTTATTTATGAGTTTCTGTTGTGCTGCTGGCTTTTTTCGGGGCTTCCCTGCCCAGTGAGGAGGCAGCCTAGTCACTGTCTGCCTGCAGAGGCTTTGCTGAGCTGCTATGGGATCCGCCCAGCTGCCATGTGAACTTCCCTGCAGACCTGTTTATACGGGTGTAGTTAGAACTGCCTCGGCAATGGGGGCCCACCTCTATAACGGCGGATTCGCTCTGTAATTGCGGGATGCCTTGGCAATGGTGGGCTGCCCCAGTATTGGCAAAGTAACTCCATAGTGGTGGAGTGCCTCGGTAATGGCGGACGCCCCCTCCCCCACAGAGCTGGACCGTCCCAGGTTCAGCTGTGCTTGCTGTGAAACTCTCCATCCAAAGTTTCTGACTGCTGTTTTTTTGTGGGGGTGGGACCAGCTGAGCCTGATCACCTGGCTTCCTGCCTCAGAGCCTTATTTTTTGTCTCCCAGGTGTTCCAGTCGCCTGTTGAAAAGGCTCTGGGATCTGTGTGATTTCCCGTGCGGCTACCCACTGCATAGGCTGAAAGAGCTGCACTGAGATTCATGGTGATTTTTTGCCCAGGAATCTCCTGGCCTGGCTCCCTGTTTCAGTCTCCTTTTCTATCAGTTGAATGGGCGATTCTGTCTTCCCTGAGCTCCAATCACCAGCTAAAACAGTGCCAGGACCCATGTATTTTGTACAGAGAACCACCGCGTCAGAGTGCCGGCCAAAACAGCTGTGCTGGCGACCCATGGGGCTCCTCTGCCTGGGAATCTCCTGGTCTGTGGGCAATAAAAATCCATCTGGAAATGCAGCATCCACTCACCCTCCACACTTTCACTGGGAGCTGCAATCCTGAGCTGCTCCTAATTGGTCATCTTAGATCCATCCTCCATCTGCATTCATCTTAAGTCATTTCTGTTTGGGAAGAAATTCCCCAAGAGATTTGTCTACATCTCTTTTATAGATGAAAACAATGATTACAATAATTCCTATTATTATGTTTTTAAGTTTCTTCAAAATACTCAGAAATGCTCACAATTCTTCAACTAGATATAAGAGAGGGCTGGAGTGAACTATAGAGAGTGTCTTAGTTCATTTCATGCTGCTGTACAGAGTGCCACATACTAGGTAATTTAAACAGATTTATTTGACATATGATTCTGGAGGCTGAGAGACATCAGAGTGTGGCACTCGCATCCAGCTAGAAGCTTTGTGCTGCATCACTCCATGGTGAAAGACAGGAAGGCACACAGGACAAGAACATTCAAGTAAGAGAGGGCCAAACTCACTTTTATAACAAACCCATTCTCAGGATAAAGAACTTAATTCACTCATAAAGGTAGAATCCTCGTAACCTCACCTGTTAAAGATCCCACTTGTCCACACTGTTGCATTAGAGAGTAAGTTTCCACATGTGAATCTGGGGGTCACATTCAAACCATAGCAGACATAATAGTTTTAGGACATGTGGATGAGGTTGAGAAATTTTATTGCGTCTATATGTGCATACAAGCACAACTGTATGGGAAGTAATTCTGTTATAAAGTTGCATTTGCCAGGAAGCTGGAACTAAATTTACCATCCAAAATCCAGTTGGAATCATTTTTATATGCAGGCTAGTGTTCTCTCCTCATTCTTCAGTGATTCATCCGTATCTATTGCTACTGATTCCTGGATGCTTGTCAATTATCTAATACAGGTCTTCTCTGGCATTCTTTTTTTATTTTGAATGACAGAAAGCCTGGTCATTTTATTATTCTTTTGAGCCTAATGCAAAATGTGTATTCTAGGTGCATTTCATGGAATTTAATTCTTCAGTGTGGATTTGATAAACTGTTTTTGAGAAGTTTTGTAGGGTGATGTAAGAATCTCATGCCCAAATGCATGTGTCTGTCTTCTTAGGGATCTCTCTTGCAAGACGAATTTAACCTTTTATTTCTAAAATGTGTTGTATATGCCTTCACTAGTGGCCCTTTGCTTGCCGTTTCATCTGGCTAGAATCCCCTTCTTTTCTCTAAGACTGCTCTTATCCAAAAATCTTACAGAACTCTCCATCCCCTCAGAGTTAGCTTCTTCCACTGGGCCAAAGCAGGTATTTAGTTGTTACAGTGACACTCTGATCCCATTTGTGTTTGGTTTTATGTTTTCGATTATTATTTGTGTCATTAAAATGACAAGGGAAACTTTAAAATATATGATTACCTGGATCAAACCCCAGACCAACTAAATCAGATCCTCCAGAGGTGAGGCCAAGGCAATGATCTTTAAGAAATATGGTAAGAATCAAAATCTCCCTGAGTAATCCTAATGTGTGTCCAGGATCAAGATAGTTCAGCTATAATGTCAATAGGCCAAATGTTAAAACCCACATGGTCCATTTAGCTTTGAATAAAGACAACTTAACCCATTATTTCCTTAAAAAAATACCCTTGCAATATTGTCAACAATGAGAACCCCTTGCCGCAAAGCATAAGAGGTACATACAATAAAATCCATCACCATTTCTGAAAAAAACCATAACATAAAGTAAAGCTGTCTTGATGCCAGGTCAGGATTCTTGTCACGTGTAAAGGTCATCTAAGTTATCAGATTGTGGGCATGGGCATTAAAAGTGTGCATCAGAGTATGCAAGGCTAGCATGAACAGCCTCGGCAGTACTCAAGATCATAAAAAAGTAGGACGTATGAAAGCAGAAATGAGCAAGGTTGGATGTGTTTGGGTCAGGTATTTAGGGACGTAAGATCTGAAACTCGATCAGTTCAAGGTAGGAGGAAAAGATTGGGCGTGAAGGACAACGTAAGACCTTGATTCAAACTGAAACTCAGCCGGAGCCATAGCAAGTGAGTGATGGAGCCTGAAGCAGCAGACAGGCAAAGCTCCCTAAAGGCAGGAAACTTGTGGCAGGTAAAATAAGGGGCAGGGATAGAAGACTTTTCTCCCTCCCTGCATGGAAGAACTGGCTTTGAGAACAAGGCTGCCAAATCAAATATAAGATGCCCAGTTAAATTTTAATTCCAGATATATATTTTATCTGGAATTAAAATTTATATATATGTATGTTTTATTTAGTGTACATGTGTCCCAAATATTACATGAAATCTGCTGCCAGGATTGCAAAGCTTGTAGGACAGGAGGAAGTGTTCTGCTAATTCCTTCCTGATGGACAATTCCTTCTCACAGAGAGTACCCTTCCTCTTGTGTGTCCCACGTCCAGCTGGCTGTACCATTACCCAGTTGACTCTGATTAAATCAATTCAAATATTATAGGAATGCTGTTAGTAACAGATGGGCTTGAAATTTAGTTGTGGGAGTCTACATTCAGTTTTCCAGTGAGAGGAAGTCAGGAACTAAGCTTAAATCAGATCTGACTGCATGTCTAAAATTGACTTAAGCAAATTTTTATAATTCTGGGGGAAAAACCATAAAATTATTTAATTTTTGTCCTGAGTTTTCCATGGACAAATATGAAGAGATTACTCTGAATGACATAATTTCCATTTTTAATCATGGTTTGGCCTTTTACACCTGAGGTCTCCTTAATCAACAAAAATCGACAGAAATGGCTTTTAACTTTCTATTGATTTAGCCATCTAATCAAAGCTCTTGGGAGTCTAATTTTAATCTCCTTCAGTTACTTATGAGTAAATCACTGGCTCCCTGGAGAAATGATGATACAAGCAATACCAGCAGATACAGGTGCTATAAAACAAGAAAGAATTCAAAGACCAATGAGAACACACCAAAAGAACTCAGGTATTCTATTGTAGCAGTGGGAATGCATTTAATCAATGAAAACATAGGTTCTCTGAACTCAGAAAAGGAAATGCCAGGAAGAAATAATTAAAACTCATGCTATCTTGTTTAAAATTAGTTTCTTTATTTGGCTCTTCCAGTAGAAACTATAGGAGAGGTGAACAAATAACTCTGAGTGGTGAAGAAAGCTCTTTGTTATATGAGAAAGCAGCTAATAACAGTCAAAATTAATGATATGAATGAATTAGAAAAATTATGTCACCACAGGGGTTACTAAGTGGTATTAAAACTGTTCCAGGGAAGGGGACATCACACGCCGAGGCCTGTCAGGGGGTGAGGGGCTAGGGGAGGGGATAGCAGGGGCTGGGGGGACTGGGGAGGGGTAGCATTAGGAGAAATACCTAATGTAGATGATGGGGTGATGGATGCAGCCAACCTCCATGGCACGTGTATACCTGTGTAATAAACCTGTACACTCTGCACATGTACCCCAGAACTTAAAGTATCATAATAATAATAGAAAAAAAAGCTACTATAAAATATAAAAATCAACTGTTCCATTGCATTCCTGGGAAACTGGGTATTTGCATAGGGCTAAAGTAATCCCACATAGACTAGTTCCGAGAAGTGAGGTGAAAATTCTAACTGTACGTGGAGGGGTAAAGTATCAGGACTTGAATTCAGCTGTGGATTTCCCATCACTAACCATCAGTCATACCTCCTGATGAGATGCAACATGAATTACACAGCATCACAGAGAATCATGCTGGCAAATATTTTGTGTGATTCTATTTAGCTTGCAAATCTTACCAATTTTTAGAAAGTACGGGGCCCAGAGGATTAAACTGAGATCGATTACAGGGACACGACCAGACACGTCCAGAAGGTTGAATATTTTCCTCAGGACTATCAGCTTGTGAATTTTGTTTTTTAATAATTTTGCGACATGAATAAAGAAATGGGGGCAGGAGGTGAACTGTGCCAAGTGGAGAGAAACGTAAGGGCCACCACCACCAAATCCAGTGATTGGTCATGGATTTGGATCCTGATTTGGACAGAAGGGAGTGGAGGAAACTCTTCAGAAGATGAAGGAAATGTATTGCATAAGATAAATTTTTGACATAAGATGATATCCATTGTTATGTTTAAAATATCATTTACAGTATGAATTTATTTTGGTCAAACTATAATGTGTATATATCTGCCTGGGGTGGGTGATGCCATCCTCTGGGTGTGGAATACACCACTCTCTCAATCTTCTTAATCTTTGCCTTCTAACTAACTTTACTTAGGCATAAGACAGCTTTTGAAATCATGAAAACTTAGTTTTAATTAAAAGTTAGATGAAACAGGCATTCCTGATAAATATACATATTCAGGTTTTTAAAAAATTAATTCTTGGATTTTGTTTTCCTGAACTTTGACTTAGTTTTTGAGCCAAATGCATTCTTCTTAGAGTTTCTGAAAGGTTCAAACAACATGTTTTCCCTCCTTTTGATTTCATATAGTTTTCCAACCCAGCCTGGAAAAAAATCTTCTAAATCCCTCAGGAAACTCTATTTTCATTGAACTTCTGATCCTACCAGAAGCAGTATTTGTAAAGAGAAGTCTGTTGCTTCTCTTTACAAATTCAGTCTGATGTTACATCAAAGAAATTCAGATAAACATTGGGGCTATAAGTTTCCAAGTTCAAAATAAATCCCTAATTTAAACTTCTCAAGAAGTTTTTCAAGCTTTTACATAACTATAACAAAAGCTTCAGGAAACAGAACAAAAGATAAGTTTAACAGTAACAGGAATAACATTTGGTACAAGTATCCAAAACTTTAATGAGCTTTATTAACATGTTTAATGCAGGAATAATATGACATCACTATTAATGACGACTGAGAACTAAGACGAGGAAGGCTGAACCGATTCAGGAACATGTGGAAGTTACAGTTTTAAGACTTACGTAAAAATTTCACAGACGGTGATAATATTTTTCAGATGTCTGTATAGTCAATGGTTTTGTTTTTCCAACAGTAGCTATCACAGGGCATTGCAAAAAGGATGCACACAATACATATTGAATGAATTTCATCCGACTGAACAAGGAGGATTTTCTGTACTGCATATTAAAGTGGTTTCTACCCAACTGTTTGAAAATGAAAAAAATATAGTTGGGCAGTGTTCATGTCTAAAAATTGCTCACAGCTATTTTTACATTTTATGGATTTATTCATTATATTGAATATTTCTTTTGGTAGCATGTAGATAGCAGTTAAATGTAACCTTGAAGATAACTCAATCTTGTAATATAAAGTATTAACACCAACTATAAGCCCACAATGCCTTGTCCAAATCTCCTATAGCCAGATATATTTGGAAATTAGAAAATGTTGGACTTGAAAAAAGCAACAGAATGCCTATAACCATGTATGTCACACCTAGCAACATCTAAGAGAGCACCATGTAATCAAACACATCAATAGTTCTGCAGTGAAATATATAGTGGAATAAATAAAACTTGTAAGTGTATTTCCATTCATTCATATCAGCCTTTGCTGGCTGATGAGTTCTGGTGCCAAATTTATAAACAGCTTTGAGTTTTCAGAGCCTTAAAGATTTCAAAACTGCAGTTAAGTACTAGTAGTGTGAACTCACATTATTAATCATCAGTTAGAAGATAATTCTACTCCGTTTTGAGCTAAAACATACAGAACCATTTCACTGCTTAGACAGCAATGCTTTGGGATGTGTTTTAAATATGCCATTGCCCTAACAACAGATTTTTGGACTTGATTTTTGTATATTACCTGTTGAGAACATAGCAACCTTGGTTTGTGAAAATGCTGACCACAGGATTCCATAGTTCACAGGTCAACGTGGCATGGCAGAGCCAAGCAGGAAGCCTGGCCAGCTCTGGAAGTGCTTTGCTCCACCACAGGCCATCTAGCAGTTCCTGAGCGGGGTGGTGGAATGGACAGACCAGAGTGCCTCTTCTCATCTTCTCGCTGCTCCTTGGAGTCCATTGGCTATTCTGTGAGTAAGTGGAAAACTTATGCCATTAGTAGAATAATTGAAAGAAAGTACTTTCTCAGACAATGATTTCCAATGTCTCTTAAGAATAAAGTAGCATTCAAAGGGTCTAATGTTCAGACAGTTGTATTTTAAGTAAATACTGTAAATATCATATTGGTTATTAAATACCATATTGGGTATAAAAGCTTTGCCATGCGAGACAAGTTAATTCACTCTCAGAAACCCCAATTATATAAATGCTTATTGCTTTTAGAGAGAGTTAAAGGGGGTACCATATAATCCCCTGATACTGGAAATAGAAAAGGAACTCCTTCCCCAAGTACGATCTATGGATAAGGTTAACTCTACATTATATTGCACAAATTTCAGCCTTTTCTTTGACAAATGATCAAAAAGAAAGGCAGGACTCAGAACAGACCTACAAATAGGACAAAGTGTGAGGAAATAGTTAAACTGATTAGAAAGAAGAAAAGTGGGAGGGACATGAAAAGTCTTCCACCCGGGGAGCAGGAGGAGGATGCTCGCCTCCTTTGTCTGTTCCAGACTACTCACATGAGGGCAGCAGCTTGGATGGGGAGGAAGGACAAAGCTGGCATGAGCACAGGGAGCTCTGAGTCTGCGAGGGCTTCCAGACTGGGGCTGTCTCTCTTGGGGAAGACATCCTTGGTTTTGCAGAGACAGAGATGGCCCAGGAGGACAAGCAAAGAGCAGGTTTTGCTTCAGCATTGGGCAGATCCTGCATGTGTGCGTACTCAGGAGGGCAGGAACTGCCCTCACACAGAAAGCACGTGCCCGAGTGAAATGCCCTTTTTATTTCATACCCTGGGACCCTTGGCACCATGGCAGAGCTGCAGGAGCATGGGGAACTCTTCTTCCTGAAGTAAACACAACCTGGTAGACAGGAAACAGAAGTCAGAGAATTCTTCAAGAACACCAGAGAGTAAAAAGAATTTACTGGTTAACCACAATTAATGCTTTTAAAATGAGGCTTGGAAATCCCTTCTGTGGTTTGCAGACCCAAGACGTTTGCATCCTAATCCCTAAAACCTATGACTCCCTGACTTTACATGGCAAATGAACTTTGCAAATGTGTTTGTGAGATAGGGGCTAAAACAGAAGGCTAAGCACTGCCATCTTACAGAGAAGCCACCTGGGCCCTGGGCAGAAGTGTCGTTCCCAGAACTGTTACTGTACTGCAATTCTCAGAAGTGTTAAGGGTAAAAATTCTCACTGCTTCCCCCCTCCCCTTGCAACAAAACTGCTAACTTTTGCTTCTGTACAGACAGCTTTCCTTGCACACCCCTGAGCCCCCCGAACAAGGATGTGGTTTTGCAGCTTAAATGTCTTGCTTCCCCTGAGCTCGGGGCCACGGGTTGTAGAGACATGAGTCATCCGTGGCCACCGGCAATAAGGACCCTGCAATTTGGCATACTTTTGTCTTAGTGTTGATTTTCTTCTCACTCAGGTGTAACATTTGGGAGGCCCCAGTGAGATTTTCCTTTCTCCATCCATCACCAGACAAAAGCAGTCTCAAAGCCTCGGATGGGCGGTTGCCCCAGCCCTGGGGATCTCTAGGGGAGATGCCCTGAGATGTTCCAAGGCCCCAGGAATGACTAACTGTGCTGCCAACGCTCACCCCAAATTCTTCAGTGTCCTGGGAACCTCTGGAAGTAAGTGTTCTGGAATCTGGGGACTGGTCCATGGGTATCTGTAGCCCGAGTCAGGGGACCAGACGCAGTCACTGCAACTCTGACCATAGCAAGCCTCCCCAAGACATCGCCCCAGGCTCTGGCATCTGGTAGCTTGTATAGTGGGTATCAGCGTTCAGTTGTTTTCCGTAACTTCTGTGTGAGTGAGAGAATGAGTGTGTATATATGTAGTCCCACAGCTAGAAGGCTATAGGGCTTGTGAGGGCCTTCACCCACGTTTCCACGGGAGCGTCATAAGGCATAATGGTGATTCACCTCAGAACCAAAAATTCTGAGGTGACCAGGCCCAGGGTTTATACGGGTACACCTTAGCCAAGACATCCTGAAACATCCCTCTGGGGATGTGGCCAGGCAGGCATCAGACTGGTCTCCCATCTGGGGGGCACCCATCCTTTGTCTGTCAATCCCGTATGTGGTTCTGTCCGTATTGCAGATTCACCAGTTTTGTTAGACTTTTGTTGGCTGTTATACGATGGTTCAGACTTGCTTCCCTTTAGGCAGAAAACATTCTACGGTGGCTGACGGACCACTGGGTGCAGGGGACCTTTACTGAGTTCATCCCCCTGGAAATAACTCTGTTCTGTTTCCTTTTCCTATTCCTTTTCTATCATTGAGGCCTCACTCTTCCTTTCCTCATTCTTCCTCTATTTCATGTCTAAGAGAAAATTCTGCCCTTGGTGACCTGGGTGTAATTTTTCGCTGTCTTAGGAAATCAAACCTTAAATAAGAACCTACCAGCCCTCTTCACCTGTTTAGGGTGAAAAAGGAGTAATTGTCTCTTCTGTCAAAAGAGAGAAGAGAGGACAGAGGACAAGAAAGTAGGGGAGGGGAAGAGGAGAAAGGACAAGAAAGAGAGAGAGAGAAGAGAGGAGAGAAGGAGAGAGAGAGCAAGAGTGAGAGAAATAGGGAGAGAGAAATTTAATGCTTTTTAGGGTCCCTGTGTCAAGGTGAACAAAAACCACAGGGGTGGGAAACTCGCAGCCAGCCTAGCAGCTGTGAGCTCAGGGCAGCTGCGAGCTCACTTTTAAACTGACACCAAAAGTGTTTTTTCCTTTCTCTGCCGACTGTCAGCCCTGCCCGGCTTCTAGACAGGCCACACCACCTCAGGGTGCAGTATTTGCATCCAAAATATGACTCAAGAAAGCTTTCTGCCTGCCTTTACTACAAGTGGCCTGTTAGCACAGTAGTTAAGGTATAGGGCCTGCAACTGCAAGGTTGCTCGTTCAAATCCTCAGTGGAGCCAGTCTTAAATTTAAGAGGAAACCTCTTGGAAAAATTCAAAAGCTAAAAGCTATAGAATTTTATGTTCAGTATAATTTCTCTTGCTTAAAATCGGCTCTCTCTATAGCAGAACTTTTCCATCTAAATTGGCTTAAACCAAAAAAGCATAGTTAAAACCGGTTCCAGGACCCTGAGAAAAAACCAAATGGAGTCATCTAGCTCCCAGCCCTGCACCCCTCTCCAATGCATGATGGCCAATTTCAAAATGGGGTTTTCAGGACAATATGCGGAAAAATTAACACTGGGAAAACTCCGCACATTGTGTGAACTAGAGTGGCTGTCGTTTGGAGTGGGGTAGCCAGACATGGGAACCTACAATCCAAAATTCACCCAAGCAGTATGGAACATTGTGACGGGTCTCCCTGGGCACACTGACCAATACCCATACATTGATCAGTGGCTGAATCTGGTCTGACACCCCCCTACCATGGTTAATCAAATGTATACAAAAGGCCGTGGAGGTCCAAGACTTGCCCCCACCTTACCCTAGGCCTTCTAGGCAACACCCCACCCTGGACAGCACCAGTGGCCAGCCCTTGTCCCCACTGCACACTCGCAGAGGGGCCCCACACCCACCCGGGGTTCTTCCCCTCCAAAACACGCCCCCAAAGGAGGGCAGTAGCTGGGGTCACCCCTTCTTTGTCCACATCCCCTTTTCCTCAAGTGACTTGTACAATTGGGAGGCTCAGCACCCTCCATTCTCCGAAAAGCCTCAGGTACTCACAGGACTCCTGGAGTCAGGTCTGCAGACTCACCGCCCCACTTGGAATGACGGTCGGCAGTTACTTCGCATTCTGTTTACCACTGAAGAAGAAAGCAGAATTAAATAAAAGGCCCTTAAGGCCATTATAGGTCTGGTGAAAGGCACAATAGAGGAAAACCAAGACCAGATTAGAGACATTTTTCCCTCTAACCCCAGTGGGACCCCAACACCTCAGGGGTTACCAGGCTCTGAACACTTTTCATCGGTATCTTTTAGCAGGGATTAAGGGGGCAGCTAGGAGGCCCACACCCGGGCCCATCCTGATACATGGGTAACACCCCCTATGCGCACCAAGGGAAAAAAAACTGTCCAGACCACAGGCACAACCAGTGCCTAAAAAAAATCTTATAGAAATATTACTCAGCTGTTTCCTTTCTATAATCCTGCATGTAGTTGGAGCTATACTGACACATTTAGTGCCAATAGCCATATAGTAGCCTATAGTGGGAGGAATGCCTAGAGCAATCACAGAGCAGAAGCAGCTCATGGGAAAGCAGCCAGACCAGGACAAAAATCAAAGATCCAGGTGGTGGCGTCCCTGCCTGAAAGGGCAAAGCTGTATGGCAGGCTAGGAGCGAGTGCCTCTCCTCCTGATAAAGGAGTTGTAGTACTTTGCATCGAGCTCCTGTGGAAAGTGGGCCTCAGGCCTAAAATCCTGTAAGTAACTGAGGGAGAAAAACCCCTCTGGTGTAACCAGTCACAGGGGCTGCACACCCTGTCTTTTCTTGCTTCTGTGCTAGCTCAAATCATCCTCCCATAAATATCTAAAAAGAAAAGCACACGTCTGTCAGCTCTCAGTGCATTAAGCTTACAATATCCTTCGATCAGAAATCCTTTGAAATCTCCAGCCCCCGACTGTGCACGGCCCACCTCCCTGCATAGGTGACATAACAGGGTGGACTCCTTGCTTATAGCTCTGCCAGCCCCAATTCTGTCCCCTCCAGAAGGGTGGATTCTGCCAGACACAAGGACTGTGGTCCCCAAGACCTTAGGATGGGCCCTAGTTAGGACACACACCAGGTCACACGCTGAGGACAGACAGGACTAACTAAGCTGCTGAGGGCCGGATACCGCATTCCACATCTGCACGAATTTGTCAGGGAAACCACAACTCGGTGTAATGCATGTGCCAGGGTAAATGCTTTGATCAGGCAGGAATAAGACTTGGGGGTGCTAGCCCTGGAGAACACTGGGAGGTAAACTTCACTAAGGTAAAGCCCCCGGTGGGTGGCCACAAATGCCTTCTTGTATATGTGGACACGTACTCCGGAAGGGTCGAGGCCTCCCCCACTAGGTCTGAGGCTGCTTTAGTGGTTATGAAAAACTATTACAGGACGTGTTCCCTCGGTCCAGCCTGCCCCTGACTCTGGAATCAGATAATGGCCCCGCTTTCACATCATAAGTTTCTCAGGGCCTGGCCAAGGCCCTGGGCATATCCTACACTGTGCCTGTCACCCCAGAATTCAGGACAAGTTAAAAGAATAAACCAGACCATTAAAAAAACTCGAACAAAGTTCATCCTAGAGACTGGTGAAAACTGGGTCAGCCTGCTTCCTTTTGTCCCCCTCTGCATCCAATACACACCCTACCAAAAAGGCTTCTCTCCCTTTAAAATTATGTGTGACAGACCTCCTCCCTTGCTCCCAAGACCCGCAGATACCATGCAAACTGAAATCCATAACCGTGCCCTCCTTAAGTCCTTACAGGCATTCCAGTCTGTCCAATCCCAGGTACAACAGCTCATCAGAGACACTGGTCCCACCCCAGTGAACCTCACTGCCCAGCGGATGCACCCCTTCCAGCCTGGAGACTTGGTCCTTGTTAAAAAAATTCACCACCTCTGGCATCACCCCCCATTGGAAGGGACCCTACACAGTCATCCTGACCACCCCCACTGCACTCAAGGTGGACAGATTGACTGCCTGGATTCACCACACCCACGTCGAGACTGCCCCACTGAAAAAGCAATGGAGCGTCAATCACTCATCCCTGGACCCGCTAAAGCTGAGACTTCTGCATTCTTCATGATCACCGCCTTCTTAGCCCTTACTGTAAGCCGCCATGGCAGACCCCCGCCCTTGGAGCCCAGCTACTATCAATGGATCCTTACCGTGGGCTCCATGGAAGAGTATGTTAGTTCCCTAATACGACAGGGATCCACTCTTGTCAACTTAACCCTGAGTGCACACCAACAAAACCCAGTTGTCTTCACTTTAGACCTCTGTACCCTCCTGGACAAAAGCCTAAATATCGGGGCCAGTGAAAATACCATGACTAAGGGAAGAGGGGGAAACAGAGTAGGGGTAAAGGAAACAGGATATGGCAGCACACAAACAGAACAAAAACTTCAGACCATGGGATTAGACTTATGCCCGGGTCCACCCAAAAAAAATGGAACTGTGGAGATTTCAGTGAGTTCCTTTGCCCCCACTGGGGATGTGAAACTATCTCTACCATATCAAAATATATCAAAGACAAAGACTCATTCATCTCCTTTCAGTGGATGTCTCCCCCATCCCAGTGCTCTGCCGGGTCCTGTAACGCAGTCAAAATAACTGTAACTACCCCAGATAGTACATAAACAACAGGGCAAACTTGGGGGCTCAGGGTATATACGGACGGGTGGAATATGGGAGTCAGGCAGACTCCCTAGCTGAGATGGTACTCCAAAATAGATGGGGGCTAAACTTATTGTTCCTAAAACAAGGGGGGGGGGGCTCTGTGCAGCTCTCAATGAACAATGCTGTTTTTACACTAACAAATCTGGACTTATCCGAGACAGCCTTGCTCTAGTTAGACAAAATCTAGAAAACAGAAAACACCTCCGAAAAGCTTCTGAAAGTTGGTATCAAAAAATATTCTTCTGGTCTCCCTGGCTCACCTCCCTACTCACAGGATTGGCAGGACCCCTAACCCTACTCATATTGGAACTAATGTCTGGCCCTTGCCTTTTAAATCAGCTACTCAAAATAATCCAGACAAGAATAAATTCTGTAAAGTTAATGGTCCTAAGATCCCAGTATGGGCCTTTGAGCCACACTGACCAAACAGTCTTAATCAGGAATCAATGATTTGATTCATGCGCAAAACAACAGGGGGGAATGAGATAGGGGCTAAAACAGAAGCCTGAGCACTGCCATCTTATAGAGAACCCACCTGGGCCCCGGGCAGAGGTGTTGTTCTCAGAACTGTTATTGTACTGCAATTCTCAGAAGTGTTAGGGGTAAAAATTCCCACTGCTACCCCCCTCCCCTTGCAACAAACCACTAACTTTAGCTTCTGTACACACAGCTTGCCTTGCATACCCCTGGGCCCCCCAAACAAGGATGTGGTTTTGCAGCTTAAATGCCTTGCTCCCCCTGAGCTCGGGGCCACGGGTTGGAGAAACATGAGTCCTCCGTGGCTGCCAGCAATAAAGACCCTGTAATTTGGTGTACTTTTGTCTTGGTGTTGATTTTCTGCTCGTTCCGGTGCAATATTTGAGTTAAGGACCTGGAGATGGGGAGATGATCCGGGATTATCTCTGTGTGCTCAGTGTTATTACAAAGGTCCTTGAAATCAGGGGACCTCTCCTAGCTGGTCAGAGAATGCCAGAAGACACCATAAGAAGGGCTAGATCCTTGAGGAATCGCCACACTGTCTCCCACAATGGTTAAACTAATTAACACTTTCACCAACAGTGTAAAAGTGTTTCTATTTCTCCACATCCTCTTCAGCATCTGTTGTCTCATGATTTTTTAATGGTCGCCATTATAACTGGTGTGAGACGGTATCTCAGTGTGGTTTTGATTGGCATTTCTCTAATGACCAGTGATGATGAGCTTTTTTTCATATGTTTGTTGGCTACATAAATGTCTTCTTTTGAGAAGTGTCTGTTCATATCCTTTGCCCACTGGGTAACTGGCTAGCTATATGCAGAAAACTGAAACTGGACCCTTTCCTTATACCTTATACAAAAATTAACTGAAGATGGATTAAAGACTTAAATGTAAAACCCCAAACCATAAAAACCCTAGAAGAAAACTTAGGCAATACCATTCAGGACAAAGGCATGGGCAAAGACTTTATGATGAAAACACCAAAAGTAATTGAAACAAAAGCCGAAATTGACAAATGGGATCTAATTAAACTAAAGGGCTTCACATAACAACACCACCACCACAAAAAACCTGTCAGTGTGAACAGGCAACCTACAGAAAGGGAGAAAATTTTTGCAATCTACCTATCTGACAAATGTCTAATATCCAGAATCTGCAAGAAACTTAAACAAATTTACAAGAGGAAAACAACCCCATCAAAAAGTGGTCAGAGGGTATGAACAATCACTTCTAATAAAAATCTGACCTCCTGTGGGAGGGACCCAGTAGGAGGTAACTGAATCATGTGGCCGGTTACCTCCTGGAGTTCTCATGATAGTGAATTCTCATGAGATCTGATCGTTTTATAAGGGGCTCTTACCCACCTCACTCCACACTTCTGCTAGCTGCCACCATGTGAAGAAGGATGTGTTTGCTTCCCCTTCCACCATGATTGTAAGTTTCCTGAGGCCTTCCCAGATCCATGGAACTATGAGTCAATTAAAACTCCCTCTTAGAATTACCCAGTTTTGGGTTTGTCTTTATTAGCTACCTGAGAACAGACTAATACGACTTAAAATTCTCTCAAAATGTGAACAGAGACCCAAACTTTTAAATAAAGATGCTGTCATTTACTAATAATGTACACGAAGGAAAGAGAGTTGTAGCAGAACAAGAGAGAAAGAGCGAGGGAGGGAGAACCCCAGTGAGTGCATGCAGTACTCAGGCAACGTCCTCTTCCTCAGCTGCTCAGCAGCTTCACAAAGTGACCCACGCCCTTTATACACCTCTACACGGTACACATTGCCAGGCTGAAAGTGTCTGGCAATTTGAGCATGATGCCAAGGTCTTTGCCCAAGAACCTCCCTTCTCCATGGTTAAAAATAAAGGTCAAATCTCTATTTTTTCCACAAAGTAACATGAAAGAAAAACATGTTTGAACATCACAAAGCATAGCCTCCTCCATTGTTTATTCTTCCCACATTCTGGATCCTGTTTGTTAGAAAGGTAGTAAGAAAATAACAGCGTGGCGATTCCTCAAGGATCTAGAAATAGAAATTCCATTTGACCCAGCAATCCCATTATAGGTATATACCCAAAGGATTATAAGTCATTCTATTATAAAGACACATGCACACGTATGTTTGTTGTGGCACTGTTTGCAATAGCAAAGACCTGGAGCCAACCCAAATGCTCATCAATGATAGATTGGACAAAGAAATCGTGGCCCATATACACCATGGAATACTATGCAGCCATAAAAAGCAATGAGTTCGTGTCCTTTGTAGGGACATGGACGAATCTGGAAACCATCATTCTCAGCAAACTGACACAAGAACAGAAAACCAAACACTGCATGTTTTCATTCATAGGCAGGTGATGAACAGTGAACACGTGGGCACAGGGAGGGGAACATCTCACACGGGTAGATTAGGAGGTGGGGGCCAGGGAAGAGGAGGCACAGTGGGGGGGCAGTGGGGAGGGATAACACCGGGAGAAACACCTGCTGTAAGTGACGGGGGACAGAGACAGCAAACCACCACAGCATATGTGTACCTATGCAATAATCCTGCAGGATGCGCACATGTACCCCAGAGCTTAAAGTACAATTAAAAAAAAAAAAAGAAAATGCAATTTCCTTTTACCTATGGAGGGCTCTAAAGGGATTTGAATGCCATTGGCTTGCTAGGTTTCAGATGTGTAGTCTGAGACTCCAGCTGATCGATCACAAATAGAGAGCATTTGGTCCCTGGACTTCATATAGCCTTCCATCAACAAGTCTGCCCTCTGGGTTTCTCTGCAACACTGGACACTCCCTCAAGTCCTCTCATGAGCCACTCTCTGGAAGACTTCTTACCCTTCAGAAACAGGTTATAAGTCACGGCCCACAACATGCAGACCCAAGCGTGGCTCACCTCGGAGGAGAGCCTGGGGCTGCCAGCCAGCCCTCAGAGGGGTTGGGTCCACCTGAAGTCATTACTGGTAGGTTTTTCTGCTGTACGTGAGTTTTCCAAGACCCAGATCCACAGCTGTAAAGAGAAATCTCTAGGCCTCTGACACAGATCTGCCTCAGAAAGGCCGAGGGTAAAAAAGAGCATAAACAAGAAGACAGATGAAAACAGAGCTGCTTGCTTCAGGCAGCAATTCTTTCAGAAAAGTCAAACTGTGAATCTCCCAAGCTGCCCATAGATGAAAATTCTCTCCTTGCAAATCCCTGGCTGTGGGCTGCTAAGCCGCCAGGCTCCTGAGATGTTGGCACCATACTCTCAGTTTCTATCTATATTTAAGACAATTTTTTAATTCTTCAGGAAATGCAGGATTCCTTGCAGGAATTGCTTTACATGTTTCTCATAAACAGAATATTTCAACTAACCCTGGAAATCCATACAAGGATTCAAACTCTTAGCAGTGAGAGGATTTCTCTCCAAGTACCTTGAAATGGCAATTTTCCGGAGGTGAAGTTGACCTGGGCTAGTCTTGGCTAGACCAAATGGTCCTGATGCATTTTTTCCACGCGAAATTTGACATCTGAATATACAATGTGCATTGTTTTTAGATCACTGTTCTTCTACAATTGACAGGCTCTACGACACAGTAAATACAATAGAATGTGGATGTGTTCAGGAAGGGAAAGTAACCATGAAGACTTTTACCTGTCACTATACAGGATGGACAGCAGCCGCTGAAGGCCTTCCCTTTCAACATCCTTCATCCATTTTCACAGAGACTCTTCCTAGCTCATAGGTGCCCTCTCTATTTAAAGGCTCATCAAGAAAATACCATACGTAAAGGCTACAATTCCAGTTTTCAGCCTTGAAAGTGTATTATAGTTTAAATATCAGTATTTCTCTTCTCCCCTGTTGAGTAAGCAGCAGTAACCTCAGAATGAGTGAGGAAGGAGGATAAACTCAGAGGCACAGCAGCAGGAGGCAGCAGAACTAAGGCTGTGGATTGGAAGCAACAATGTGGTTTATCGTCCCTGCTATTAGAACACGATCTGAGAGCCCATCCCACCCTCGGATGAAATTAACATGCAATTGAGTTGTAGTCTTACTAATACTGTCTGCTGATACTGGTTTCTGAACACAACAGAGGGCCAGGGGAAGACCCATCTGGGAACCCTGACAAAGATGTTGGAAGCCCAAAACCATGGTGCTTAGGTTTAGACTCGGCATTTGGTAGAAATCCAGGCACTGAAAACAAGCCCTTGGAAAAGATGAAGGGTGTAGACCCCTGGGCTTTTACATCCAATTGACACAAATCTTTAAAGCTTAGAGCTGGGAAGAGAGCTGGCACCACTGGCTGGGTGCCTAGGCAAACAGAGGTTCAGACGAGGGATCCGTCTGGGAAGGAGCATGGGCTGGCACTGACGGGTCGAGTGACCATGCGGGAATATTTCCAGCCTGTGACCGAGAACTGCCAGGAAAAAACTCACATTTTTAACAACCAACATAAATACTCCAGCCCTGACTGGGATAAGGAGGTCATGGGAGACCAGTAACAGAAGTGGAGAGACTGCAAAAGCCTCCGTCTCCCTGCCACCCAGCACACAGCCGACAGACTCCCAAGGACCACTTCCCTGTCACTGATGTCATCACCATATTTAAGCCACCCCCAATTAAATTGGGCTCTCGTAATTTCTCATAAGATGGCCACTTGGAAGTTGGAACATGTATTTCCCTAAACTTGGAACTTGGGTTAGATTTGTGGAATTTCTCTTCTTTTGGCTGAATGGCCTTATCCCCAGTATGCTGCGATGGGACCACCACCACCAGCCACACTGCCTGCTGGCCCTTCCTCCACGTAGCCTAGGCCCTCATGCAAGGAGGGTGCTTGATGTTCTTCCTTAATTCTGAAGAATCAGAGGCAGGTGTACATAAAGTCTCTTGTAAGAAAATGGCATTTTCCTTAAGAAAGTGATACTAATGGACATGAATTTGGTCATTATGTATGATGCACACTTTCAGGTACTTTACACGTATGAAATTCATTTCCCTTTTTGCAGTTCTGTGAGTTAGGTGCTACCTTGGTTCTGGAGGCCATAAGGAATTGCCATAGACCAGGGTGGCTTTGAAAGAACAGAAACGTATTTCCTGCAATTCTGAAGGCTGGAAGTCAGAGATTTGGTGCCAACATGGTTATGTCCTGGCAAGGCCCCTCTTCTGGGTTGCAGACTGTGGGTGTCTCACTGTCTCCTCTGTTTTACTTTTTTTTCCCTTAGGATAAGGCCTGGTTCTGCCATCCAGGTTGGAGTGCAGCAGCATGATCTCGGCTCACTGCATCTTCCATCTCCAAGGCTCAAACTCAAATCATCCTCCCACCTCAGCCTCCCGACTAGCTGGGACTACTGGTGCCCATGTTCCACTTTTTACCCTATGAGATCAATTTTTTTTTTGTAGCTTCCACCTATAAGTGAGAATATGTGGGGCATTTAACTTCCTCTTCTTGGCTTATTTCACTTAACAAATGTCCTCCAGTTCTATCCATGTTGCTGCAAATGACAGAGGTTATTTATTTATTATTTTTTTGAGAAGCAATCTCACTCTATCAACCTGGCTGGAGTGCAGAGGTCTAATCATTACAACCTCAGCCTTCTGAGTTCAAGTGATCCTCCCACCTCTGACTCCTGAGTAGCTAGAACGACAGGCGGGTGCCACCCAGTCCAGCTAATTTTGGGGGGTATATTTTGTACAGATGGGGTTACACCACATTGCCCAGGCTGTTCTCTAATTCCTGGGCTCAAGCGATCCACCTACCTCATCCTCCCAAAGTGTTAGGATTACAGGCATGAGCCACAGCGCCTGGCCAACAGAGTTTTGTTCTTTGTTATGGCTGAATAGCCTTTCATGGTGCATATATGCCATATTCTCCTTGCGCATTTGTCTATCATTGGAAAATCAGTGACTGAAGGGCTTACCTTCCATCCTCATACCACCCGATGATTCCAACCCAGATCAGAGACCCTGGACATCCTACAGGCATTTCTAGCCTAACAGCTCAAACACAGAACTTGTGTCTCCTTCCACCTTCCTAAACCAGCACTTTCCACAGTCTTACTCCATCCAGTCAATGAAAATCTCATTCAAACTGTTGCTCAGGATAAGATCCTCGGACTGATCTTTTTGGTTCCTCTTTTATGCTCACACATCGAATCCATCAGAGAATCCTGTCAAATATGCTTTCAAATTATGTTCCGAAAGCGCCAGCTCCAGCCCTCCCGCAACGGTACCAGCTTTATCAGCTCTTCTGGTCTCATCTGGGCTACCGCAACAGCTTCCCGACTGGACTCTGCTTCCTCACTCAGCCTATTTTCAACACAGGAGCTTAGGAGATCCTGCTGACATGGAAAAGGTAAGTTTAACTTCTCTTCTCGAAACTTCCCATACCAGTGAGGTTAAGTGAGGTATGCTGCACTAACCAGCAAACCCTGAGACCTCAGGGGCTCAACACATGAAGTTTAACTCGTCACTCACATGCAGCCCTCTGGGACTCCTTGGGACTTCAGCAAAGCTCCCATCCAGTGACGACTCAAAGATGCAGGCTGCTTTTCCCCTGTAGCTGTGTCTTTCACGATGCAACGTCAGTGGAAGGAAGAGCACAGCGAACTCCCTATGCTCCCGCTGCTCTGTTCCAGCCTGTCTACTGGCCATAGCTGATGTCTGGGGCCTGCCCACTCAAAGGGACTGGAAATGTAGGTGAGCACATCGGGTCAGCATTCAATATTTCTGCCATGCCCTCCAGCAGCTTCATTTCTCCTTTGGAATTAAAGACACAGTTCTCACAAGGGACACCTCATTCTTCTCTCCTCTCAGGGTCTTTGCCCTGACTGTTTATCCTGCCCACAGTGCCCTCCCGATGCTCTTTCCCACATCGCTGACGTATTTTCAAATGGAATCTTCTTACTGAGATAATGGTAGATTCACACGCAGTTGTGAGAAATAAGACAGGAAGATTCTCTGTGCTCCTTATCCAGTTTCCCTAAACGGTATGACTTGCAAAGGTCTGGCATCATGTCACAGCCGGACACTCACACTGCTACAACTCTCCGGCCTCACTCAGACAGCTGTGTGTCCGCGTATCTACTTCTGCACATTCCACCACGCGCCTAAGCTATCTCCACTGCCGCAGTCAAGATGCAGACACTTCCGTCCCCACAGGGATTCCTCCTGCTGCTCTTTCATTGGCACCCCACCTCCCCCCAACCACTGCCTCCTCTATCCTGCCCTTAGGCCTGAAGATCACTAATCTGTTCACCAATTCTAAAACTGTCATTTCAAGAATGTTACATAAAGGAGCCACACAATGTGTCCTAACTCAGCGGCTGAGCACGGGTCTATGTTTCTTAAACAGCAATATTTAGGATTCCAAAAAGCAAAGGCAAGAGGAGAAATTCTGATCTTCCCTGCGCACTTCCAGCCATGAAATGCAGCCGGAGACGCAGCTGCTGCAGCCGCTGAGGGTGCCTGCTTCCCGCAGGGCGCCCTGCACACTCCCGGAGCAAGGGGCAGGGGCTCCTGGGCCACCTCTGCTTTCAGTCCCTTCAGCCCCATTTCCGTACCAGAGATTCCTTTTATTATGTTAAAATAGGACGTCATTGCTGGAATTAGAAAGGAAAATACCAGCTGCTTTCGTCTTCCAGGAAGCACTAATTAGCCAGCAGCAACCCTGATCTCAGGCGACCAGGGAGCTGGTGCAGACTAATTACAAGCCCGCTGCCCCTCTGCACTGGAACTCAGGCTGCTACACCTTCTGAGCTGACAGATTTTTAGGGTCGGGAATCTCCCCCTGCACTAACCTTGCCTTTGATGCCTTCATTACACGTCTCCTTCCACAATAGCTTCCCACCGGTCTCTGATTTCCAGCCAACCCATCTTGCACAAAACAGCCAAATTCATCTCCCTAAAACACAGTTCCACTCATGTAATTTTCTTGCCTCACATTTGTCAGCATGTAAATTATAGTCCAGACATCTCCACCTGGCCCTGCTGGCTTTCTCTAAAGGGACCCAAGCCCAGATTCCTGGCCTCTTGTCAGCCCCTGACTTCCTGACCTCCCTGCCCACTGAGAGACAGGTCCTGGCTCGGGTTCCCCTACTCAGCACTCTCACCTTAGAGACAAAAACAAGACCTGCACCCGACGGCTGTGGTTTGAATGCTCGTGTTCCCTCCAAATCCTTTTGTTGAAATTGAATCCCCAAGGTGATGGTATAGGTTGAGCATCCCAGCTCTGAAAATCTGAAATCTAAAATGCTCTAAAATCTGGAACTGTATGAACACTGACATGACACTCAAAGGAAATGCTCACTGGAATGCTACCTACGATCCAGCACTCCCACTGCTGGGTGTATATCCAAAGGAAAAGCAATCAACATATCAAAGAGATCTCCACACTTCCATGGTTACTGTAGCCCTATTCACAGCAGCCGAGATGTGAGAGCAACCTCAGTGTCCATCAACAGAGGAAGGAATTTTTAAAATGTGGTACGTATATACAATCAAAGAGTACTCAGCCATTAAAAAAAAGAATGCAGTTCTGTCGTGTGCAGCAACATGGATGAAACTGCAAGTCATTGTAGAATTTTGAATTTTGGATTTTCGAATGTGAGCTGCTCGACCAGTAAGTATACATAATGCAATTATTCAAAACTCTTACATTCGAAACACTCTGGTCCCAAGCATTTCAGATAAGGGATATGCAACTTGCATTAGGAGGTGGTGCCTTGGGAAGATGACTATGTCATCTCATAAATTAGACCCTCAGGAATGGGATTAGTGCCCTTGCAAAAGAAGCCCCAGAGAGTTCTCTTGCCCTTTCTTCTATGTGAGATGCTAGAAAGAAGGTGCTGTCTATGAACCAGGAAGTGGGCCCTCACCAGACAACTGAATCTGCAGGTGCCTTAAATCCTGGACTTCCCAGCCTCCAGAACTGTGAGAAATACATTTCTGTTGTTTGTAAGTTACACAGTCTCAGACATTTTGTTATGACAGCTGGAACTGATTAAGACACAGA
Source organism: Sapajus apella (assembly GCF_009761245.1). Classification (NCBI taxonomy): domain Eukaryota; kingdom Metazoa; phylum Chordata; class Mammalia; order Primates; family Cebidae; genus Sapajus; species Sapajus apella. Next base: position 3,823,550 of record NW_022437053.1, read on the forward strand.
CCATGGGAGTCCAAGGCGGGAGGAACATGAGGTCAGGGAATTGAGACCATTCTGGCTAACACGATGAAATGCCATCTCTACTAAAAATACAACAACAACAACAAGTAGCCAGGCGTGGTGATATGCGCCTGTAGTCCCAGCTACTTGGGAGGCTAAGACAGGAGAATCGCTTGAACCTGGGAGGCAAAGGTTGTAGTGAACCAAGATCGCACCATTGTACTTCAGCCTGGGCAACAGAGCAAGACTCTGTCAGAAATAAAAGAGAGAGAGAGAGAGACACTGATTGATAAAATAAGAATCCTTAGGTGTGTTAGGTGTGGGGAAAGAGAAGTGGTAGCATTTTTAAGAAGCTGCCCAAGGGATTCCATGGCTCAGCCAGGATGGAGAACTGCTGCCCAAAGCCAGCTCAAGTGGCCACAGGAAGTTGAGAATGGGTTGCACCCATCCCAGACCTGGGATGAGATGTGTGGATGGGTCTTTGGGGGTGTGTATCTGCTAGCCACAGCCTTTAACACAGCCCTGGCAGTTCCGTGTCACCATGATTGGGGTTTTTTCTTCACCTGACCTTGCAGGTGGGCCTGCTGCCTCCTCCCTGGTTCCTGGACCCACAGCTTCCTGCCTGCCACTGTGAGCTGTGTTCTCCCACGCCGGGTCCTACTGTGTCACCTGGCTGTAGCCGCTTGGACGCCGTCCACTGCAGGCTCACCGGCAGTCTAGGTTTCCCTCTAAGTAGCTCAGTGTCTGCCTTCCCTCTGTTAAAGACGTCTTGGTGGGATTTACTCACACAAAATTATTTCAGATAGGGTGCTAAAATGGACGTTTCCTCCATGCACCCAATACAGCCAAGGTGTGATTGCAAAGGCACCTGCCTGATCATTTCATGCACAATTTACAAAAGAACGTCTCCTTATATGTTTTGTGCTCTCATCCTCTGGAGAACAAAACACAGGAGAATGAGAAAGGAAGGGAGGCAGAGAAGCCAACCGGGGACTGGAGGGGTGACCTTGGTGTGAGCTTGAGGCTGTGCAGTGGCTCATTCCCACCTCCTCCCATGCCATCACCTGGAAGGTGCCTGTGCCTCCCTCCCTCCTGTTGTAGAGCTAGGGAGAGGCCTTCCAAGTCCTCTCTGGAAGGTTAGGGCTGGAGACATCTCTGCCTGAGAATCCTAGAGGCAGCACCAGCGGCTAACAGCTGTAGTGGCAAAGGCAGGAGGTGAGCAGGACCTGATCCAGCCCTGCTCTCAAGTTACCAGGGACAGGCAGGAGGCTGACAATGCTGACGTGTCTCCTGGACCTGAGGTGGGAGGAGGAGCAGCTCTGAGAAGCTGGAAGAAGTCACCATGGGGATACCTGGGGACACAATCATGACTGCAGCTAAACAAACCCTCAGGGACTGGAGTCTTCTAAGAAGCCAGAGAAGGCCCCGGAAGTCGGGAGTTCCATCATCTGCAGATTGTCAGGCATGTGAGACAGCCATGTGCCCAGCTAGCTGGCTAGCCAGGAAGACAGGCTGCTGGCCTCGGCTGGCCGTTTTCTTCTCACAGTCTTATCTTACGCCAACAAACACGCAAAATTAAAACCGCAAGTTGGACTCAAAATTAAATGCTAGAGACTAGCCATCAAAAACCAGAAAGAGGAGGAAAAGAAAAAGTGCAAAACGCACCACCTCCTTACACTGCCTCCCAGACTCCAGCCTCCACAGCGAGTGCACAATGCCTCCGTCTCCTTACACGGCCTCCCAGACTCCAGCCTCCACAGTGAGTGCACAATGCCTC
>NW_022437053.1:3825333-3841614 GCF_009761245.1 Sapajus apella
GCACAATGCCTCTGTCTCCTTACACAGCCTCCCAGACTCCAGCCTCCCACAGCAAGGCCAGGAAGGAGGGTGGAGCCCAGCCAGCTGCAGGCTCCAGCATAAGATTGCAGGTTTGCAGAATTCTGGCACCGAGGTCCTCATTGTGACCTAGGGCAGGGCTGCCATTCCCTGGGATTGCACAGCACAGTCAGGGCCCTGCCCAGATGCTCACACTGACTCCCCTGGACAGACCCCACCTGTTATCCATGTCTGTGTGACTGTCACTCATTCCCCCCACCCCACCCTCAGTCCGGACAGAGGGACTCAAACAGCATCTGCAGGAACAGCATGCGGACAGCACTTATTCGGCACTCCGCCTGCACCAGGCACTATGATTAGCGTCCCCACTGACCTTGCTGAATCCCTGACACCTCGGAGGTCAGCTCAGTGACTTCAGCCATTTTACAGAAAAGAAGGCTGAAGTCTGAAGAGGTTCATAAGCCCAGGAAGTCATCTGGTCAGGATTCCGATGGGTGTTCTGCTCACTGGATTACCTGGTACTCTGGGGGTCTCCATGAAGGTTTGTCAAGTGAATGAATGTTGCCTAGCTCCCAATCTACGCAACTTAACCATGCGAAACTCTGTTCTAGCTTCAGTTGGTTTTATCTTTAAAAAGTAATCAATCATTTCAGTCTATTTTAGGGTCCCATCTATCTCTTTAAAAGAAGTATCCTAAATAGAAGTTTTTGAGCCCCCCTTCCAAAAACTTAAATTGTTTTTCTTTTCATTTTTTAGTTATAAAAAGTTATTGGCCAGGCACGGTGGCTCACGCCTGTAATCCCAGCACTTTGGGAGGCCGAGGTGGGTGGATCATGAGGTCAGGAGTTCAAGACCAGCCTGGCCAAGATGGTGAAACCTCTTCTCTACCAAAAATATAAAAATCAGCCAAGTGTGGCGGCAGGTGCCTGTAATCCCAGCTACTAAGGAGGCTGAGGCAGAGAATTGCTTGAACCTGGGAGGCGGAGGGTGCCATGAGCAGAGATCATGCCCCTGCACTGAAGCCTGGGCAACAGAGCAAGACTCTGTCTCAAAAAAAAATATTTGAAACAAAAAATTATTGACAGGTAATAATTATACATTTCATACAATGTGGAATCCCAGTCTGCGTTCCATATTCATGGGGTACATGGCTATGTTTCAACACATATAATGCACGGTGATCAGATCAGGATGATTAGCACTTCATTATCTCAAACATTTACCATTTACTTGTGTTGGGAACATTCAACATCCTCCTTCTGTAACACCTTATGTTAACCATGGTCAACCCATAGTGCTGTAGAGCACTAGGACTGACTCCTTCCAACCAGCTGCCAATGTGCACCCTTTAACAAATCTTTTCCTCTCCCCCTTTTCCCCATCCTCCACAGCCTCCAGTATCTTCTGTTCTACTTTTTCCCTCCTTCTATGAGATCAACTTTTTTTAGCTTCCACAGATGAGTGAGAACAGGCGATGTTTTAGTTTCTGTTCCTGGCTTAGTTCGTTTAACATAATGTCCTCCAGTCCTATCCATATTGCTGCAAATGACAGGACTGTATTCTTTTTTATGGCTGAATAGTATTTCATAATGCATATGCCCCATTTTCTTTACCCATTCATCTGTGTCTGGACACCTGGGATGATTCTGTACCTTGGCTGTGGCGAAGAGTGCTGAGATAAACATGGGTGCAGGTGTCTCTTCGATATCCTGATTTCCCTTCCTTTGGAGAAGTGCCCAGCAGTGGGATTGCTGGATCATATGGCAGTTCTATTTGTGGTTTTTTGAGGAACCTCCATACTGTTCTCTAGAGTGGCTGTACTAGTTCAAAAACTTATTTTTAATTTCTTTAAATGGTGGTGTGAGGTCGACATTATGGTTTTGCCCTGAAGAATTTCCCAACGATTTCTGACAAAGTATATCAAATACTGCCTTTCAAATTTTTATGCACACAAAAAAATTTTTTTTCCAAGGATTTTGTTAAAATGAAGAGTCAGACTCCGTGGCCCTGATGTGGGGCCTGAGACTCTGCATTTCCAACAAGCTGCTAGGTGATCTGAAGCCCCTTGTCTGAGGATCACACTTTGAAAAGCAAGAAGTCAGGCTCTCCCTACCGAGAATTTGGCTCACATTTATTTGTAATTTATTTATAATGAGGAAGCATTTCTCATTATAAGTTATCTGATCTTACCTTCAAAAGATGAGGGCTGTCTCGGGTGGAACTGTGTCCTCCACAAAGTCACACATTAAAGTCTTAAACTCCAGGATCTCAAATGTGGCCTTATTTGGAAATAGGGTCATCACAAACGTAATTTGTTAAGGTGAGGTCATACTGGGGCAGGTGGCTCCTAATTGTGTGACTGATGTCTTTATACAAAGAAAAGATTGGCCGGGCGCGGTGGCTCACACCTGTAATCCTAGCACTTTGAGAGGCTGAGGCGGGTGGATCACGGGGTCAGGACCTCAAAACCAGCCTGGCCAAGATGGCGAAACCCCCTCTCTACTAAAAATACAAAAATTAGCTGGGCATGGTGGTGCGCCTGTAGTCCCAGCTGCTCAGGAGGCTGAGGCAGAGAATTGCTTGAACCTGGGAGGCGGAGGTTGCAGTGAGCCGAGATCCTGTCACTGCACCCCAGCCTGGGTGACAGAGTAAGACTCTGTCTCAAGGAAAAAAAAAACAAAAACAAAAAACAGGAAAGATGTGGGGACAGAGGTAACATAAAGATGAAGGCAAAAATCGGGATGACACCTCTACAAGCCAAGGAACACCGAGGAGACCAGCAAACTCCAGAAGCCGGGACAGAGCCCTGAAGCAGCCCCCAGCAAGGACCACCCTTGATCTCGGCCTTCAGCCTCCAGAACCCCGAGAGAATATGCATCTGTTAGAAGCCCCCAGTCTGCATCCTTTCTTAGGGTAGCCCGAACCCCAGCAGACGAACACGAGGTTAATGCACAGCAACACTCCAACAGAGCCACAACGCCGCCCCGAGAAGGAGCTCTGGAAGCTCCCTGCCTCGTTTTGTTAATAGACGCCCCGTGTGAGGGGCAAGGGTGGGTGGAACTTCTACACGGCAAGTCCTAGAGGAAGCGTTATGCATTATTACTCAAGGGACACTTACCTGGTCCCGTCTTCCCTCAGTGGCCTTACTCCAGCCTGAGTCTGCCCCCTCACAGGCCTATCAACCGTTCCAGTCCACGGGCACCAGGCGCAGTGCTCCCGGGCCTCAACAACGCCTTTCTCTCCTCTCATCTGACACACCTGCCCCTTTCCTCACCTGTAGCTCAAGTCCCCCTGGTTCTGCTAGGCCCACATCCGAGCCTCCTCCCCCAGGATGGCTTCCTTGGTTCTCTGGAAGGGAAATGACTAGCGTGTAAATTGTAGTCTCCCAGGGGCTGTCTGAAATCTCCCTAATAAGTGTAATTCTAAAGATGACCCCTGCGATTCCATCTCTGGTTATTCAATCAGACACTAATTTGAGACAGCCACAAAGAATTTCCTGGGTGTAATTATCCCAAGTCAGTTGAACTTACAATATGATGTGGGATGTATGTGGGTAGGCCTGACCCAATCAGGTTAGCCCTTTGAAAACAGAAAAACATCTCCAGCTGGTAGCAGAAGAGGAAGTTAAGAATCCAAGCATGGGAGGGAGTCACCATCGCTGCTTAAGGATTTGGTGAGGGGGTTGAGGGGAGGGTGGGACACATCAAGGAATGTGGGTGACCTCTAGAAGCTGACAGCAGCCCCTGGCTGGCAGCCCACAAGGAAGCATGCATCTCTGTTCTGCAACCGTAAGGAATGAAAATCTGCCACCGACGTGAATAAGCTCAGAAGCAGGTTCTGCTCACAGCTTCCAGGTCAGAGCCCAGTCCCAGGGACACCTAGATTGACATTTGTGAGATCCAGAGCGGAGAACCCATATGAGCCTGCTTGAGCTTCTGAGCTGCATCCTTGGAGACTGTGATTGGCTGTTTTCAGGTGCAAATTTGGTGGCATGTTACGCAGCCTTGGAAACTAATACACTGCCCCATCTGACAAAGGATGGGGGCACTGGCTGCTCCCTCCCACCTCCCCCGTGCACCCTTCCAGGGCCTGAGCCCCACACAGGGCCTTTCTACTGACTGGCCGAGCTGCTCGGTGACACTGTGCTGTTTCACTGTGTGCTGATGGTTGCTATGGTTTTTCTGCATTTACTGAGGAAAATCAGCCACACAACCAGATGCCCACAATGCTTCTTGCAATCGGGTCTCCCATTTAGTTGAAAACAAGCCAGACCCTGCTCATGTCTGTAATTTGAAATTAGCTTAACTGCAGTCAAGTTAAATGGCTCTCAGATGTGAAAATAAATGTGCGTGAAAGAAAAGTGAAAACTTAGGAGACCCACCTTCCTGCTGCTAAAAATCAAAGCCCACCTGTCGATTTTTATGTGGCTAAACTTTCCCTCCCAAAGAAGAAGAGTGTTGCTGGGTTGAAGAGGCACCAGTGGAGATGAACTAGTTTTGTCCTCTCCCACAGTGACGTGAGCAGTTCCCCATCGTTCACTTGCGGTTGTGCCTGGAATGTTTCAGTCCGATCCAGCTGCTGTAACAAAATGCCATAAACCGCGAGGCTTACAAACAGCAGAAATTTACTTCCCACAGTTCTGAAAAGAGGAAAGTCCAACTTCAAGGTGCGGGCAGATTTGGCGCCTGGTGAGGGCTCACTTCTTGGTTCACACCCAGCAGCTTCTCACTGTGTCCTCACTGAGTGAGGGAGCTCTCCAGGGCCTCCCTGTAAGGGCACTAATCCCATGCACCAGGGTCCACCCTCAGGACCAAAGCACCTCCCAAAGGCCCCACCTCCTGTGCCCATTACCTTGGGGGTTAGGTTCCAACACAGGAATTTTGAGGGAACACAACCATTCAGATCCGAGCAGGTTGCTGCTTTAACTCTTTTGGCATTAGGTTATTCACCTTTAAAACGGGGTGCCAAATAATGTAACTTTGCTTTGCAAAATGTTAAACCATTTTCCTCCCTATTGCTATGATTTTCTTTGTCTCATTTTATTTTTAATGTTTTGATGGCAGTGAAGTGGAGGCACCCTGGGCATGGGTCAGAAATCCTGGAATGGAATGAAGCCTATGTGCTGCCTTTTACTTTTTTTTTTTTTTTTTTGAGACAAAATCTTGCTCTGTCATCCAGCCAGAAGTGTAATGGTGCCATCTCTGCTCACAGCAACCTCTGCCTCCCAGGTTCAAGCAATTCTCTTGGCTCAGCCTCCCAAGTAGCTGGGACTGCAGGTGCATGCCACCAGGCCAGTCTAATTTTTGTATTTTTAGTAGAGATTGGGTTTCACCATGTTTGTCAGGCTGGTCTCGAACCCCTGAGCTCAGGCAATCCACCCACCTTGGAGCCTTTTTTGCTTTTTAGGTGTGACCTGGAGGAATCCCTCCCCCTTTTCATGGTCTGGCTCTCTCTGTCCCCAGGGCGGGCTGAAGCTGCCCGTCCACACGGACGCCTGTGCACACACGAGGGCACTCTGACCCCCGGAGGCTGCACATCTCAGACAGTGCCTCCCTGCCGACGCAGAGGAGGTAAGGAACTTCTCTGAGGTCCTGACATGCTAAGGAAAGACTTGCTGGTAAAGGCTGCCATGCAACAATCTCGCCTGTTTTTCACATGTACCCCCAAACCTAAAATTCAATAATAATAATAAAAAGGCTGCACGACGCCTGAGCTAAAGGCTTTTGGTTTATTTTTTTTAACTTACCTTGGCATGCATCATGTGAAGGGAAGTGAAATATTTCTTTTTAAATTGTACTTTTGGTTCTGGGGTACATGTGCAGATCATGCAGTATTGTTGCATAGGTACATACATGGCAAGGTGGTTTGCTGCCTCCATCCCCCCATCATCTGTATCTGGCATTTCTCCCCATGTTATCCCTCCCCAACCTCCCTACCCGCCGCTGTCCCTCCCTTAGCCCCACTCAGCTGACCCCAGTGTGTGATGCTCCCCTCCCTGCGCTCCTGTGTGCTCATTGTTCAACACCTGCCTATGAGAATAGTCCTAAGGGCTGAAAATACTCTAAAAGCACAAGAGGGAGGGTTTCTTTTAGCATAGACCTTCAGACTGTTAGTCCGTTACCTCCTTGTAAGCAGGACAGGGCATGACTATCTGTGAGCGGCTCCTGGAAGACTCTCAGTTTCTTTCTTCCTCCTCCAGCGTTTAACTGCTTGCAGACAGACTTCAGCCCCTGGTGCTCCACACGAGGGGCTTTAACAAGGGACTGACATCCTCAACTGCAAAATCCAAAAGTCCCGTTTAGTCCTTCTGTTACTTGTCTGCAGCATCCTGGCCTTTCAGCTCCTCCTCTGTGTTAAGATCCTCTCCTCTCTCACTTCCCAAGGGGGCGTTTTCTCTTGGTTTTTTTCCCTTCCTCATCTCCTTGAGGTCACTGTGTGCCAAGGTAGGTTCAGTCTCTTCCCAGCTCTTGAGACTTGATGATTACCTTTGTCAGTCATTTTGCTAACCTGTGCGTGTCACATTGGCGGTTTGAAATTGGCTAAGGTGGGAGTATTTACACCATGAGAACTGGCAAGTGCTACAATTCGGGGTCTTTCCTCTTCCCGTTTTTCTCAGAGCCGCTATTAACCTGTTGCCAGCAGACCCCCGTTTCAGGACTTTGGGTCAGGCCTTCCTGGTTTTCACATCAGACAGATAGATCTGTTTTTTAATTTATTTTTATTTTTTAGAGACGGGTTTTCTCCATGTTGGCCAGGCTGGTCTCGACCTCCCAACCTCAGGTGATCATTCCATCATCCAGACCATTTTTCACATAGTTGCCATTGATGCAAAGTCCAAAAGTGATTGTGATTCTTCTGTTAAAACCTTTCTGATGATGAAGAGCCATTCTCTGGCAAGCAGAGGATGTTTGGCTACTGCCGGGTCTGGACGTTCTTTTGCACCCTGTGCTCAGGTGACAGGGGGTCGTACTTCCACTGCAAGGTCTCAGCTTTGCTCTCACATTGGTTACACTTGCCCACATCTTCAGGCATCGTCTTCTCCACAATGAAATCACCAGTCCCCAGAGTCTGCTCAGAGACCCTTCCCTGTGCCCCTACACTTCTGGGGACACTTAACCCCTGCCTTGGAGGGATTCATTTACTAGCTTGCTTCCCCAATGGTCTGAGAGCAAGAGCATCCCTCCGTACAACCTTTTTATCCCAATTTTGTTTATTGTGGTAAAATACACACAACATAAAGTGTATTCTTAACCATCTTAAGCGTATTTAACCAGTTCAGTGGCATTAAATCGTTTAAAATGTTGTGCAATCATTACTACCATCCACCTCCATAACGGTTCTTTTTGTAAAACTGAAATTCTATACCCAATGGGCACTAACTCCCCATTTCCTCCCTCTCCAAATCCCCTGGCAATGTCCATTCTAGTTTCTGTCTCTATGATTTTGCTTAGGTAGCTCATATAAATGGAATCATATGTTTGTCTTTTTATGACTAGCTTATTTCACTTTGCAAAATATCTTCAAGCCACATCCACACTGTGGTGTATACCAGAATTTCTTTATATATTAAGGCTGAATAATATTTCATTATACACGTTGCATATCCATTCATCTGTCGTAGACACTTGGGTTGCTTCTGTCTTTTGGCCACTGTGAATACTGGTACTATGAAAATTGATATACAAATGCCTTTAAGACTGCTTTCAGTTCTTTTGTGTATATGTCCAATAGTTGTATAACTGAATCAAATGGTAGTTCTTTTTCAAATTTTTGAGGCACTGACATACTAACTTCCACCATGGCTGCATCACTTTACATTCCCACCAACAGTGCACAAAGGTTATAATGTCTCCACATCCTCATCATCATTTATTTTCTGTTTTTTTGATAGGAGCCATCCCAAGTGGTGTGTGGTGGTATTTATAGTTTTGATTTGCATACCTTTAATTATTAGTGATGTTGAACATCTTTTCATGTGTTTGTTGGCCATTTGTATATCTTCTTGAAAGAAATGTCTATTCAAGTACTTTGTCAACTTTTAAATTGGGTTGGTTGGTTATTTTTTTGTGGCTGAATTTTAGGACTTCTCTACATTCTGGATAATTATTCTCTTACTAGACATATGCTTTGCAAATATCTTCCTCCATTCTGTGGGTTGCCTCTTTATTGATATTATCTGTTAATGCACAAATTTAAAAAATTGTACGAATCCCCATTTGTTTATTTTTTCTTTGGTTGTCTGTACTTTATCTTGATGTCTTATCCAAGAAATCACTGCCAACTCCAGTGTAGTGAAGTTTTTGCCATATATTTTCTTCTAAGTTTTTACTTTTAGTTCTCATATTTAAATCTTTGAGTATATCATGCTAGATAGGGGTCCAACTTTATTGTTTTACATGTGAACATATAGTATTCCTAGCATCATTTGTTGCAAAGACTGTCCTTTCTTCATTGAATAGTCTTGGCACCCTTGTGAAGAATCATTTGATCATACATGTGAGGGTTTACTTCTGGGCTTTCTATTTTATTTCCTTTGCCTATATGGCTATTTTTATGTCAGTTACACGGTTTTAATTACTGTAGCTTTGTACTAAGTTTTAATATCAGAAGGTGCAAGTCATCTAGCTTTGTCCTTTTTCAAAATTGTTTTGGCTATTTTGGATCCCTTGAGATTCCATATGAATTTTAAGGTGGTTTTAAATTTTTTTCTGTAAAAAATGTCTTTGGGATTTTAATAGAAATTACATTGAATCTATAGATCATTTTGGGTAGTACTGACATCTAAACAATATTGTTTTCTCATCTACGACCATGGAATATGTTTCTATTTATGTCTTCTTTAAATTTTTTAAACAATGTTCCATAGTTTTCATTGAATAAATCTTTTATTTCCTTGGTTAATTTAATTGCTAAGTATATATATATTTTCTTTTTAATGCTATTATAAATGTAAATGTTTCCATATTCTTTTTGGGTTATTTATTATAGATATATAGAAATGCAATTGATTTTTGTATTTTGACTTTGTATTCTGATAATTTGCCAAATTCATTCATTGGTTCTAGCACATTAAAAAAAAAATCCTTAGGGTTTTCTAAATGTAAGATTATATCATCTGTGAACAAAGACACTTTAACTTAATCTAACTTGGATTTTATTTATTTATTCCACCTAATTGCTCTAGCTAGAACTTCCAGTACTGTGTTAAATAGAAATCATGAAAGCAGATGTGATTACCTTATTCTGAATCTTAGAGTAAAAGTTTCAGTCTTTCACTATTGAGTGTGATGTTCATTCTGGGATTTTCGTATGTGGCTTTTATTATGTTGAGGGGGTTTTGTTCTATTCCTAGTTTGTTGAATGCTTTTGTCATGAAATGGTGTTGAATTTTGTCAAGTGCTTTTTCCACATCGATTGAGCTAATGCCAATTTTTTCCTTCATTCTTTTAGTGTGGTGTATTTTCTTTCTTGGTCAATTTTTGTATGTTGAATTATCATTGCATTCCAGTAATAAATCCTACTTGATAATGGTAAATTGACTTTTTAATGTGCTGTTGAATTTGGTTTGTTCATATTTTGTCATGGGTTTTTTGCATAAGAGATATTGGTCTGTGGTTTTCTTTTGTAGTGTCTTTGTCTGGATTTGTTATCAGGATAATCCTGCCTGATAGAGTAAGTTAGGAAGTATTTCCTCTTTTTCATTTGTTTGGAAAAATTTGAGAAGGACTGGTGTTTGTTCTTAAACTTATGATAGAATTCATCAGTGAAGCTGTCAGGTTCAAAGATTTTCTTTGTCAGGAGAGTTTTGATTAACAATCAATCTTTTCACTAGGTATAGGTCATTCAGATTTTCTCTTCAACTGTGATTTAATCTTGGTAGGTTTTCTGTTTCTAGGAATTTGCCCATTTTATCTAGCTTACCCAATTTGCTGACATATAATTGTTCACAGCATTCTCTTACAAGCTTCTTTATTTCTGTGGAATTAGTAGTAATGTCCTACTTTAATGTATGACTTTAGTAATTTGAGTATTCTCTCTCTCTTTTGTTTTAGTCTACTTAGCTAAAGATTTGTCAGTTTTGTTGATCTCATCAAAGAAACAACTTTTGGTTCAATCTATTGTTTTTCTATTCTTTTTGGTTTATCTACCTGATTTTGCTTTCATTTTTATTATTGTCTGCTGTCTGCTAGCTTTGGGTTTAGTTTGTTCTTCATTTTCTAGTTCTTTATGTTATAAAGTTAGGTGGCTGATTTGGGATCTTTCTTATTTTGAATGTGTTTATGGCTATAGATTTTGCCCTTAGCACTGCTTTCACTGTTTCCTCTGAAATTGTTGTACATTGTGTTTTTCTTTTTATTTCTAAGTATTTTCAAATTTCCCTTGTGATTTCTTCTTTGATCCACTGATTAAGAGTGTGTTGTGTAATTTCCTCAAATTTGTGACTCTTCTAATTTTACTTTTGCTGTTGATCTAACTTCATCCCATTGTGGTCACAGAAGATACTCTACATGATACCTAGCTTCTTAAATCTATTGAGACTTAATTTGTGGCCTAAAATATGTCCTATTCTGTTAAATATCTTGTATGCACTTAAAATGTGTGTGCTATTGTTGTTGGGTAGAGTATTCTTTACATGTCTGTTATATCTAGTTTGTTTACTGTGTTGTTTAGGTCCTCTATTTCCTTGCTTATTGTCTGTCTGATTATTCCAGCCATTATTGACAGTGGGGTATTGCAGTCTCCAATTATTTTTGTAGAACGATTTCTCCCTTCAATTCTGTCAGTTTTTGCTTTATATTTTTGATAGACTTTTATTAGTTGTGTTAATGTTTGTAATGTTTATACATTCTTGTAGTATTAAAACTTTTATTAATTTATAATGTCCCTTTCTATTAATATATAATGTCTCTTTTCATGTTTTTTAATTGAAAGTCTATTTTGCCTGATATTAGTATACCCACTTCTGCTCTCTTTTGGTTACTATTTTCATAGAGTATCTTTTTGTATCCTTTCTGTTTCAATCTGTTTGTGTCTTTAGATCTGAAGTGAGTCTTTCAGGGACAGCATACAGCTGAATCATTTTAAAAAAAAATCTGTATTGCCAATCTGTCTTTTGATTAGAGGATTTAATCCGCTTACATTTTAATTAATTACTGATAAGGAGAGACTTACTTTTGTCATTTTTCGATTTGTTTTCTGTATGCCTAATAGATTTTTTGCCCCTGATATCCTGTATTACTGTCTGTGTGTTCAGTTGATTTTTTTTTTTTGTAGTGGAATATTTAAATCCCTTTCTCATTTCTCTTTGTATATAATCTATAGCTATTTTCTTTGTGGTTACCATGGGAATTACATTTAACATCCTAAAGTTATAACACTCTAATTTGAATTTCTATCAGCTTAACTTCAGTAACACACAAAATCACTTTAATAGCTTCTTAACATTTCTGGCCCTACCCTTTTCAATTGCTGATGTCTCAAAATTATATCTGTATATGCTGTGTGCCCCAAATCATAAACTGATCATTTAAAAAATTACTTAGTTTCTTAAATTATGTAGAAAATAAAATGCTGGGTTATAAACCAAAGTTACAATAATATGTGCCTTTACACTAATATTTTTTAAAGACACGTTAGTCTCTTAAATCTTGTAGAATACAAAAATGTGGAGTTACAAACCTTTGTTGTAATAAGACTCGATTTTATAATCACCTATTTACTTTTATTTAAATCTTTTTCTTCATATCTTTGACTTTCTAATATTCTTTCGTTTTATCCTACATGGCTCCCTTGAGCACTTCTTGTGGGGTAAGTTTAATGGTAATTAACTTTTTAGCTTTTGTTTATCTGAGAACATCTTAATTTCTCCCTCACTTTTGAATGATAGTTTTGCTAGATATAGAATTCTTGGTGGACACGTTTATTTTTCTTCTTCCTCTTAGCGCCTCAAATATATCAGCCCACTGCCTCTAAAGTTTTTGAAGAGAAATCTGCTGATAGTTTTATTCAAGACCCCCAGCATATGATGAGTCACTTCTTTCTTGCTGCTTTCAAGATTTTTTTCTGTTTCTTTGGCTTTTGAAAGTTTTATTATAATGTTTTTCAGTGTGGGACTCTTCAAGTTCATCTTATTTGGGTTTTATTGAGATTCTTGGATATTTATATTTTTGTCTTCCATCAAATTTGGAAAAATTATTATTACATTGTTTCTTCAAGTTTCCCTCTCCTCTTTTCCTTTTTATTCTCCTTGAGGAACTCCCACAATGCATATGTTGGTCTGCTTGACAGTGTCCTGTAGCTCTCTAAAGGTTTGTTTACTGTTTTGCAAGTTTTTTTTTTTGTTCTGCTTCTCAGACTCAATAATTTCCAAGGTCCCGTCTTCAAATACAAATTCCTTCTTTTGCCTGCTCAAATCTGGCTTTAAACTCTGTTAGTAAATTTTTCACTTAATTTATTATACTTTTCAGCTCCAGCATTTCTTTGGGGTTTCTTTTTAGAATTTTTGTCTCCTTACTGATATTTCTATTTTGTTCATACATCATTTTCTTTACTTCCTATAGACCGTCCTTTAGTTCTTTCAGCACTGTTAAGTTGTTTCCAGGTCGTCATCTAGTACATCCACCATTAGGTCTTTTTTTTTTTTTCTTTTCAGTTGGTGTCCTGCTCTGTTGCCCAGGCTGAAATGCAGTAGTGCAATCTTGGCTCACCACAACCTCTGCCTCCCAGGTTCAAGTGATTCTCCTGCCTCAGCCTCCCAAGTAGCTGGGATTACAGGTATCTGCCATCATGCCTGGCTTTTTGTATCTTTAGTAGAGATGGGTTTTCACCATGTTGGCCAGGCTGATCTCAAAATCCTGACCTCAAGTGATCCTCTCAACTCAGCCTCCCAAAGTGCTGAGATTACAGGCATGAGCCACTGCACCCAGTGCCATTTGATCTTTTTCAGGAAGAGTTTCAATGGGTCATAATTTTTAATAGGGTCATAATTTTAATAGGGTCATAATTTTTTAACATGCCTTGTGAATTTTTGTTAAAACCTGGACATTTGAATCAAATAATGTGGTAACTCTGGAAATCAGAATCTCCCCCTTCCCTAGGGTCTAATATTTATTTGTTCATATTTTTATTTATTTATTTATTTATTTAGGAGATGGAATTTTGCTCTTGTTGCCCAGGCTGGAGTGCAATGGCACAATCTTGGCTCACTGTAACCTCCACCTCCCGGGTTCAAACAATTCTCCTGCCTCAACCTCCCAAATAGCTGGCATTACAGGCATGCACCACCTACCCAGCTAATTTTTAGTATTTAGTACAGTTTGGGTTTCACCATGTTGGTCAGGCTGGTCTCAAACTGTTTTTGATTGTTGTAGTATGTCTCTGTGCCCAAGAACAGCCTGAGGTGTAAATTTAACGTCTTCTTAAAATTGCTTTTGAATTACCTAACATTTAATGTCTGGCTCCTAAAAAGGTGGGGTGGGGGTTGGGATGAGTACTGGTCCTTTAAAGGGGAGGGGAATGTATGCCATCCCTTTAATTCTCTTGGCAGTCACTTTGGCCACAGGAGGAGGGGACTGCAGCAACGGAGGAAAGTTTGGCAACAATGGCTGTGCAAGAGGCGGGGCTTGCAAGGACTGGAGGCCATGCAGCTAGAGCAGCCACCCACCCCTTTGCACCTCCCTGAGGACTGCTGATGTTTACAGGACCGGCACTTGTAGCTCACCCCGGCCCCCCACCACGTGCTGTCGTTCCAGGAACACAGGTACAGCCAGCTGCCATAGGGATGCTACTGTGCTAAAACTGAAGTTGGCCAAAATTAACCACAATGTACATGGAAGGTGCGAGCCTTCGGTAGACTCCAGAGCTCCGAAGGAGTTACATAAGACACACTGTCAGTGCAGTTGTCTCGGGGGAAGCAGGGTCGGTTCTTCCTGCTCCACCATCTTCCCAGAATCTTTCCCCATTTTATGTATCTTTATGTCCCCAGGTGTAAACACAGTGCCAGGTACAGAGTAGACACTCAGTGCAAGCTGTCGGCTGAACGCAGTAAGTGAACAAAGTATCGTGTGAGGGGACCAGCTATTGCTCCTTGAAATAAAGGAAGACGCTCGTATTTTATCCGTTCAAAAAAAATATCCTCTTCAACTCTGCAGTGTGAATGGCAGAGGTCTGGGAAACGTCTACAGGTGCTTTCACAAAACCATGCTCTCTAATGGCCAGGGAAGGGCACAGCCTCCCTGGCTTCAAAGTTACTCATTGAGAGGCATAGTTTAACATAAGGCCATGCTTATAAACACAACATTTACCTGGGAAATGTGATTGCTTGGGTAAAAAAATTAAAAATTTTCCTGGTTGCTTGATACTGTGTGTCCAAAATGCTGATTCACTTGCTATGTTGAAACAAACGAATTCTCTAATTTTACCTCCAAAAGGAATTTCAGGACACAGAGGCTCTGTATTTCCAAGTGCATCAGTTGATTATGCCTCCTCTTATATATTTATTTTCATATTTTCTCTCATTTTGTTTATTTTTTGAGACAGAATTTCACTCTTGTCGCCCAGGCTGGAGTGCAACGGTGCGATCTCAACCTACTGCAGCCTCCACCTCCCAGGTTCACGCTATTCTCCTGCCTCCGCCTCCTGAGTAGCTGGGATTACAGGCACCCGCCACAATGCCTGGCTAATTTTTGTATTTTTAGTAGAGACAGGGTTTCACCATATTGGCCAGGCTGGTCTTGAACTCCTGACCTTACGTGATCCACCCACATCAGCCTCCCAAAGTGTTGGTATTAGAGGCGTGAGCCACTGCCCTGTTCATATTTTCTCTCATTTTAAAAGTAATTTGAATAATGCCCATTCCAGAAATCTGTGTCTTATCACGATACTATAAATCATTTTGTAATAAAGTCCATACATTATTCAGATTTCTTTACTTTCTCCCTAACATCTTTTTCTGTTCCAGGATTCCACCCAGGATCCTACGTTGCATTTAGTCGTCATGTCTTCTTAGACTCCTCTTGGCTACAGATTCTCAGACAGTTTCTTGCTTTTGATGGGCTTGGCAGTTTTGAGGTGTATCGGCTAGATATTTTGTAGAATTTTCCTTAGTTTGAGTTTGTCTGATGTTTTTCACATCGAGTTTGTGGGTTCTTGGGAAAAAGACCGTGAAGGTGAAGTGCTGTGTTAATTCTCTCATACGGGAGATGCATGAGATGCATACAACCAATGTCACGGCTGATGTCCACCTTGATCGCCTGGCTGAAGCCGTATTCATCAGATTTCTCCACTGTAAAATTACTCTGTTTCCCCTCTTCCTAGACTGTGCTCTTTAGAAGGAGCCCACACTTACGGCTGAGGAGCTATGCCTCACCTCTTGGAGGGAAGAACAGCCATGTAAAATTATTTGGAATTCTTCTACATGGAGACTTGCCTATACTCCCCAGCTTATTTGTGTGTGCAATCATGTATTTATAGCAGTATGGACTCATGGATATTTATCTTATGCTCCAGGTTATAATCCAGTATGATGTTACTTATTTTATTGCTCAAATTCTTCCATCTTTGGCCACTGAGAGCTCTTTCAGTTGACTCTTACGTCCCCTTCACAAGCCCATCATTTGATTTTTGAGCACTTGTTTGCTTTCTGAAGATGCCCTGGGCTCACACTGTATGTTTCCTGCCCCAACCCTAGAGTCAGCCATTTCTCCAAGGAGCCCTGATTCCTTTTATTGAAGTATGATGTAAGAAACCAGTGTCTGGGCACTGGGTTTGCTTATTGCCTCTGGGGTGAAGCATTTTGCGGGAATGTTATTTCATTCAAAATATCCTTCCAAATATTATTTGTTTTATAAAGAACTCAAATTATAAGAGGTGTATTTCTCTCAAGTGTTTTAGGACTTTAGATTTTCCAACTTTTCCACTACTTAAGTTAATAAGATAATTTTTCTTTTGTTTTGTAAGTTAATACAATTATTCATCTCTCCTAAGTATGCACATGGAAAAGGCATGGTCAAGTTCCGATTTTTACTTTTCTAAATTTTAGTTTTATTTCTCCTTTTTTTTCTTTCTTTTCTCTCTTTTTTTTTTTTTTTAAAGAGACAGCATCTCTCTCACTTGCCCAGGGTGGAATACAGTGGCATGATCCTAGCTCACTGCAGCCTCCAACTCCTTGGCTTAAGCAATCCTTTTGCCTCAGTCCCTTGAGTAGCTAAGACCACAGGCACATGCCAGCAGCCTGGCTAATGTTGATTTTTTTTTTTTTTTTTT
>NW_022437053.1:3841714-3885876 GCF_009761245.1 Sapajus apella
TTTTTTTTTTTTTTTTTTTTTTTTTTTTTTTTTTTTTTTTAGAGAAGAAGTCTCACTGTGTTGCCTAGCCTGTTCTCAAATTCCTGGCCTCAAGCTATCCTCTGACCCTAGCCTCGCAATATGTTGAGATTGCAAGTGTGAGCCACTGCACCTGACCATGTTCTTCTTATTATTTATCAAACAATGAAGAAGAGATTGTTTCTCTCTTCTAACCAGTGTCTCCATCATAACAATTATTTCAAATTCCTTTATTTGAGCTGATTCTGGTCCTGCCGGAAAATTCATGTTCTCCAGCAACTGGAACCTCGGGCAACAGCACAACTGGGGTGTAGGACAGGACGTGATTTTGCACACAGGGAAGTAACCCTTTCTGGATGGTTTCCAGTTCTTTCTGTTGGATTAGAGCATTTGGCTGACCTTTCTGGTAGCAGCAGCAACACAATGAAATAATGTCTTCAATAAATGGTGTAGAGTGAAAGGTAGGTCCATTTCCTGGATCCTAGCTGAAAATTCATAAAGCTCAGAAGCTCACGAAAATAGCTTCAGCTTCTTTTTCTGGATGTGTTATTTGCTCTTGCTCACATTATTTTTCATCTGCCACTTTCCTGCAGCACTGCTAAATTACTTCCCAGATTCTATTTAATCACCGGCTATACCTGAAACTACTCTATGTGTGCAGTATCAGAAATAGACCTGCTAAATATGAGACTTTGCTCTTTCCAAATTAGAAAATGACTTAATATTTGTACATTTAGCTATGAGTGAGGGTTGGAACACCATTAGAATGCAGGTGTACCTGGTTCACAAGCTCATAATGATTGTACAAAATGTTGAAAGTACCAGCAATTTCCCAGAATGGATTTCTGGCCATGTCTACATTACAGGCATATTACTATGTTTTACTCAATATTACTGAAGTCAATGGACAGAAGAAAGTTGCAGAAAGGAGAGATGCCAACTTCACCTATTTATTAGAGCCGATTTTGTAATCAACACTGGGGGAAAGATTTTTACATGCGCGCGCGCGCACACACACACACACACACACACAATCTTCCACTCTTAAATTTAAGTAAATGGATTAATTCAACAAACACTAATTGGGCATCTACTCTGTGCCATGTACCTACTAGGGGTGATGAAAACAACCAAGGCAGCAAACTCCTTCTCCCAGAGCCTGCCCAAGGCTTTGCATCCTCGGAGCTGAGGACCGCCTGAAGATTCTTGATCTGGTTTGGGGCATCTTCCCTGAGCAAGCCAGAGAGAACTGAATTTATCCAACCTGTGCACATCATAAGTAGGGGAATCTCAAATTTATTTTTTAATTAATTGATTGTTTAACTGACATATTGTTATTTGTATATATTTATGGCCACAGTTTGATGTTCCAATACATAGATATGTTGTATAAGGATTAAATCAGAGTATTTAGCATGGCCATCACTTCACGCATTTGTCGCTTCTTGGTGGTGAGAACATGCAAAGCCTCCCTTTGGCTATTCTGTAATCTACAGTATCTTACTGTTAACCGTCCTCACCCAACTATGCCATAAAATACCAGAACTCTTTCCTCCTAACCGTAACTTTGTACCCGTTTCCCAGCCTCTCTCCATCCTCCCCCCACTTCCCAGTCACATAGACAAATACTGCAGGATCTCACTTATATGTGGAATCTTAAAAACAAATCTTAAAGTTGATATCCTAGAACTAAAGAGTAGAACAGTGGTGATCAAATTTCTGATCTGTAACCTTCAACACTAGTACCATTCTGTTAAAAGTGCTTGTTTCTAATTTATTTAGTTGAGATTTTTAATTTGTTTTTGCTTTTGTCTTACTGTCAGTCACCTCCCTTTTCACACTGAAAAGACCCCATGGGTAGTCATTAACTGCGCATTTAGATGTGCCACGTCTGCTGGGTGTGAGCCTGTTGATATGGTATTTTAAATTCTTAAATTTCATGCCAGACACGACAGACTTGAAGGGAAGCAGGTGATTACCATGGCATTCAAAGATAGAACTCTGAATGCCACCAGCAGAATGTCACCACTTGCAGTCATAGCTGAAAGCAATTGGGCAGAGCACATTTTTCTTCAGGATTTAAGAATGTAAAATGTAACTGTATTTTTTATCTTTAAATCAGACCTGATGCATTCCAAGCATGAAAAACAATGACAATGCTGTTTCTCAACCCCTCCAGAATAGGCTTTCACAAGATGGAACTGAGTCTCGGGGGGTCTGCTGTGTGCTCATCTTGAGATCCCCACTCCACTATCTCCCCCTGGACAAGCGGTGTGGCTGGAGCCTGGAGCCACAACATGGATTAGAGATTGCAAAGTCAGCAGAGTGGCTGGCAGAAGGCAGGTTGTCATCACGGAGCTTCATCAGGACCAAGCTGGGGTCCAGAAATGCCCTCGTAGCAACTTGGCCACAATAGACAGTTCATCTAGACAAGCTCTGGCTCATAGCCAGGCAGGATCCCAAGTGTTGGGTGAGGCCAGTGGAAGGCCCAGCCCCACTGTGTGGGTGCCCAGAGGTGGTATCACCCATGCAGCATCTGGGACCCACAGACACCACAGCGTTACTGCTACGTATCTTGAATTCAGATTCTACTGGGCGTCCTGTATTTGAGCTGGAAACCCTATGAGAGGGCACTTCCCACCAGTGGCAGAAGCAAGGTCCAGAAAAGCTTCTGAGAGCACATGTTCCACCAGGGGCAGCGAGGTTGGTGGGCTCAGAGACCAACTGCGGCAGGAGGGGAAACGTCCAAAGAGAAGGGGCCTCCTGGGCTCAGACAGATCTGAGGAGAGAGCTTTGCTATACCCATGAGTGTGACGGACCCAGGCTACGAGGGGAAGGCCTCGCTGGCAGGGACGGCAGTGTGAGATGTCACAGGAGGAGAGAGAAGTGCAGACACAGTGGGCCTGCGGGGAGGTGAGAACGTCAGGCCAGCTCCGGGGGATCTGAGAACTCTGGGGCTGGTGCCAGCTCCTCTGGGTTCAGCACGACCCACAGCTAAGCAGAGGGGCGGAAGGATGGCTGTGAAGAGTGGAAGTCCTAGACAAGAACGGACAGCTGAGAGCCACTTGTAGAGCTGTCTCTTTCTAGCATCTGAAGTGTGACGATCTCAAAGGTGCCGAACATGGTGGCGCAGGGAGAGCCTCTCATCACCCCTGAAATGCTCAGTTTCCCATAAGGAGGCCAGCAGGTGCCCCTGAGGCCAGCGGACCTTCAGTGCCAGGTCTTCTCTGGGGAAGAGCCTTGGGCTCCCCCTTGAGGCCACGGCGGGCAACAGGCCTTGTGTTGGGCAGAGCATCGCTGCCCTTCACCTCCTAGGGACACAGAGGGGTTCACATCACCACTCCCCAACCCCACCCTGCACCCTGCCGTGGCTGCCAAAGAGGCCTTCAAATACTCCAAGTCAGAAAGCAGCCAGAGAGGGGCCAGGCGGGCCGTTTCCACGCCGACTGGCCGTGGCTTTGTGGATGCTGGTGCTGTGGAGCTGGTTAATTGGTATATACCACCCCTTGTCATAAAGGCCCATGCCATAAACGTGACGGACCGGCTCGCAGGGAGGCTGCAGAAGGCTGGGGGACTCCTGCTCCCCCACAGGCTGTAGCAGAGCAGCGCCTACACCTTTGAGGGCCTTGTCCCATTGCACTGTCGTCGCTATTACCGTGCTCCTGACATTTGTTCACACGAGGTTCCTGAAGTCAAGACTGTTCCCATCACCTCTAAGGTCTGGTACACAGTGTGTACTGATGACAGAACCAGCGAATGATGCAAGGCTATGTAGATAGACCATGTCTTGAAAAATGCCTGGCTAGTGTATTTTCGACTTACAGTAACGCAGGTCACCCTGCGGCTTCCCGCCCACCACATCAACGGTACCGATCGCTTCCGAGAGGGGCAGATACTACGTATAGAAACAAAAAATCCACAGCTCAATTTTTAGTTTCAACCACCCTTTTCGGAGGCATAGTGGCAAAATCCTGGCTTTCATGTGTCCAGAGCCAAATCTGGAGACAGACCTGAGGAGAGAGCTTTGCTATACCCATGAGTGTGATGGACCCAGGCTACAAGGGGAAGGCCTCGCTGGCAGGGACGGCAGTGTGAGATGTCACAGGAGGAGAGAGAAGTGCAGACACAGTGGGCCTGCGGGGAGGTGAGAACGTCAGGCCGGCTCCGGGGGATCTGAGAACTCTGGGGCTGGTGCCAGCTCCTCTGGGTTCAGCACGACCCACAGCTAAGCAGAGGGGCGGAAGGATGGCTGTGAAGAGTGGAAGTCCTAGACAAGAACGGACAGCTGAGAGCCACTTGTAGAGCTGTCTCTTTCTAGCATCTGAAGCGTGACGATCTCAAAGGGCGTCTTTGGGCATTTTTGAGTGCCAGTGCAGTACTCAAAGGGGGGCGGGAGGGGCGCCTAGCAGCCAGTGCCGGAGGCCGACGGGACCGCACGCCAGCACCCTGCCTGTCTGATGACATGGTTCCGACAGGTAAGTGCCTCACTTCCTGTGGCTGCTGCTGCGCAGCTGGGTGGCTTCAAACAACAGATAGGGATTCTCTCACAGTTCAGGGCTCAGAAGTCCAAAATCAAGGTGGTGTCAGGGTTCGCTCCTTTTGGACGTTCTGCGCGTCTTTCCTGGCACCTGCTGCCTGCTGACGTCCTCCCTGGCTGTCCACACAGCACCCTGACCTCCAACTTGGTTTCCGGCTTGACGCAGCCTTCTGTGTCTATAAAACCTCCACAGGATTTGGAATCTACTCTAAATCCAAGATGATTTCATCTTGAGACAAATACATCTTAAATAATGACATCTGCAAGGCTCTATCCAATAAAGTCACATTTTGAGTTTCTGGGGGAACACTACTCCACTTAATTCAGTGAGATTAAGGTTCAGCATCAATTGTTGGGAAAAGACAAAGGCTCAATAGCAGGGAAACAGCGAATGCAATAAAATGAAACCGCACATCAAAGTAACTCTTACATTGGCCTGGAAATATTCTTGCCGTCATGTTCTATATTGTTTGCTTTCTAGCAATAACTATCCTCTGAATTTTAAGTTCATTTATAGGCATTGTATCATTAGTAGTTTTTAGGTCTAATGACACTGTTGTAGAGAAATCAGAGAAACTGCAAAGATAAAGTGTGTGTGTGAATCATGAAAATTCAATGCACATGTAGATGGCAGTGGGCACTCAGCTTCCATTAATTGTCTGTTCTTAAAAGCCGAGGGCATGCAATAGGTTGAAAGTTGACATGTGTGTATAGGAAAGGAAGTCAACACAGAAGCCCTCCGAGGGTCAGGGCCTGTGCGGGAACCACCCACAGATTCCCCCCAAGTATGTCACTGACGGACCATGAAGTGTCCTCCCTATGGCTGTCTTCTCTAAGCTGTAATTCAGGAGCCTGCTGCTTGAGGCTGGGAGCACTGTCACCTCAGGAGTGCCCCGGACCCCACGCCAGGATGGAGGGGCAGTGTCTGACGGGAGGGAGAGGTGGATGTTACCAGCTGGCCCTGACTTCCTCTGGTGCGTGGTTTACTCTCACACAAGAAGACTCAGGTCAACCTTTCTCTGTCTGTGTGGCTCTAGAACTCACTATCCTGATGTCCTCATCCAAATCCCAGTTTTAAGTTGGTGACGGAGATGTCGACCCATAGCTCATATTGATGACTGCCTTCCCCCAGCCCTCATATATCTGCAGGTCTCTAAAATGGAGACAGACAGAGATCAGCGCACAAGTTACAACATTAGACAGGGAGTGAGGTACTGGAAGTGGGTGGAGGTGCTGAATGAGGGCTTCAGAAAGCTGAATATGCAGACCTTAGTTCTACACAAGTTGAGTTCCAAGTATAATCCCCAGTGCCTCATAACTCCCCAAGCTTTTCATGTAAACGAATAGAAATTATTGACTTTAATTGGATGTGCTTAAAAGATAAGCACACATACGTGTGTGTTACGTGTGCGTATGGAAAATATAATGAATATACCAATAGAGGCACATATGTAGGTCATATAGAAATGTATTTTCTAAGAATGATG
The DNA here is from genome assembly GCF_009761245.1 of Sapajus apella. Taxonomy (NCBI): domain Eukaryota; kingdom Metazoa; phylum Chordata; class Mammalia; order Primates; family Cebidae; genus Sapajus; species Sapajus apella. The sequence goes on from NW_022437053.1 coordinate 3,847,757, forward strand.
TATAAAATGGTATCAAAATGGCACTGGGCCTTAAATTGAGGATAGCTTTTGAAATGGACATTTCAATATGACTATTTTTGTTATACATGTATATGGCAACTTAGAAATTCAAGTATGAATGGAATGAATGAAAAACATATTACACAATTTTTTTTCTGTAAAATTAAGAGATGGTAAAGAAATAAAATACTTTAGACTATAAGGACATCTAGAAATCTTAATGCCCAGCCACCTTATTTTTCAGACAATAAATCGGAGGTCCAGCAAAAAGTACTTAGAGAATTTGTAAAACACTAAGTACTTAGAGAACTTAGTAGCAGCACCCATTTGTACTACATACTGCTGATTACTAGTGGCAGGTGGACTCCCTTCAGCTCAACTATGAACTGAACCAAGATTCATGGATTTTACTCCAGTTCAATCATTTCCCAACATGGCTCTTAGAAGTCAAACTGAAGCAATGGATTTCATTTAATTTTCGAGTTAACATAAATGTCTGAAGAAAAATAATTCTAAAATTATTGAAAATGCCTCCAAAGGCTGTATATTCTACCAGAAGAATTAATGAAATGATCACATTACTTAAAATTAAATAAATCTTCCTGCTTTTGAATAGCCCCTGTGTTTCCTGTTGTACAAAGGCTCATCTTCCTGGCTGCACACTGTGACCACCTGCTTCCGGGGACCTGTTCTTGGAGATGGGGGCTTGGCAGCCACAGGGGCAAGGCAAAGGCCGCAGGTCTCTCCATGTGCAGCCAGGCAGCTTTACAGCGGCTAGTGATTGGTTCAATCCGGAATCATTCAATGTTGCTTCTTCCTGTGTTGCTTTGTGGCACCAAATAACCATGACCAAGTCCTGAGAAAGACAACCAGAGATCGGGGTGTTTTGAGACCATGTGGGCACGCCCAGAAATGCCTGTCCCCGAAACCTGTCCCCATAGAGCATGAGGTCAAGAGCAAATGCCAGTTCGAAAGCAGGTATGTGTGCACTTCTCCTTTATTGTCGTAAACTTGCCCCAAGACAGGTATTCTATTTTCTTCTGAGCTTTTTCCCTCCCTGTGGACACCATACTTCACCAACCCCGTGAGACTCGGCGCGGAGGCGGGTGTGTGTCGTCTGCTGTGTTCCCGAATGATTTTCTTTGGGTCCCTGTATTTCCTGCATTTCCACTTACTCCACTGATGTAGTTCTCCCAGCAAATAACACTCGACCAGCACCCTTTACTGATGACCCGCTCCCTTCCAAGCACCCTCCGAGGCACTGGGGAACCACAGCAGCATAAAAGCTGCCCTTGCCTCTGAGCAGGGATGAGCCTCAAGAAGGAAAAATTTCCCCAGTATCAGGTGCTACAGGACTATGGGAGTTCAGAGAAATGTGTGCTTGTTGGTTTGGGATTCTAAAATATAAGAAAAATTGCCTGGAGGCTCCGCTGTCAGCATCTTTGCAAATGACAAGGGACAGGCCAAGCAAGACTGAAGGACAAGAGATCCAGGTTAGTTGCAGGGCATTTAACTGGCATTCAAATCCCGCTTATTGCTGGTCTTAGCTTAGATAAGGTCCTGCGGCATACCGCAGGGAAGGAGGGACTTGGTCAGTTTCCCCTCCTCCTCCTTTAATTACAATTCGTTTCTGATACATTGGATCAGTTGTTTCTGTTTGCTGCTTTTGAAAGGGGAAAATTGGGTTTTCCAGCAGGCGTGCCACGGGGCTTGGTGCCGGTGAGTGCTCTGTGGTGCTCACTCTGTAGCAGCTCTGCAGAACTGATCAAAAACAGGGAAGCGGGGAGAGCAGATAAATTACTGCAGAGGCTCAGGTTTCTCCAGAGTGGATCAGGCTGACGTCTGTTGCCAAGGAGCAGTGCGTCTGCAGCTTGGCGTGTTCTGTGTTCTATGCTCTGTGCCAGCTGCTTGTGCAGCACCAGCCCATCCCTTCTGCCATCTTCAATGCACTGGAGAGGGATCATCTCAGAAGCCTCAGCATTGACTATTGATCATCCAGCAAGATTCGACTGTCGGAAGAGCAAATTGGGAGAAACCTATTTGTAAAATTCATTTTCCTATACTCTAAGGCAGGGGCACATCAAAAGGGAAGAAAGCAATCATTTAAAGAGAAATTCCCCTCGCAAGGCCTTCCTGGTTCCTTGCAGGGCAGAAGTCAAAAAGACGTGGGCTCAAATTTTAGTGGGATTCATTGGCATATTAGCCAAGCTTGCATTGCCTCAGATCTGGCACCTCCGAAAAGCAGAAGTTAATCCTGCTTTCCTTGAAGACTGTTTCAGTAACAGAAGTTCAGGGAAAAAAAAGTTCCTGGCATGTTGTGGGTGCACATTTTCTCTCCTCTCTAATTCCCAACACTTTCTAATCTCATGAGTTTGCAATTAAAGCCTGTGTCTGATAAGCCGAAATCCCACTTGAATTTGCTGCTTGTTATAAAATGGCCTTTGATAACATTTCGTTGTGTTGTTTTACTGTTCTTGAGTGGTGACCAGTTTCTGGGGCTGGGATGGGGATGTGTGTGTTTTTCCACAATCTCTCAAATTCTTCTGCTTCTGCCACTGTTTGAGTCTTTGGGGTCCGGCCACTCCTGAGCAGTTATAATTCTGCGAGGCTTTAAGACGTTCATCTTGGCTCTTGTTTCTCTTCTGGCCTCCCAAGTGAAAGCATAAACACTGGGCCTCATTGTGGGTGAGATGACGTGGGCACGCTGATAACAGCAGGTGCATTTGGAAGAAAGGCCGGGGATAGTTTACCTGTGATGACAGTGAGGCCTCAAAGTGTGTGTTAACCCTTTTATCCTCGGCGATGGAAACGCAGCAAGAGTTGTCCAGGAAAACAGGGGTATTCGGCAAAGCCCGCTGAAAGTAGGCAGGTGGCATTCGTCTAATCTTGGGGAACATAACCTGAATATAGAAGTTTTAAAAGACTCAGCAAGATCAACAGTTGCCAGTGGAGTGTTTTAGGGAACAGCAGCAGCATGGAGGGCTTTGGTGACGTGGAACTGCTCCGTGTCCCAACTACTGCTGGTTGCATAACTCATAGAACTACCCGCCCCAAACAGTCCACGGCTACGTTAGGCGAGTTTTTAAATAGTAACAATCAAAGACTCAAAGGCTGAAGGTTGAATGTTTGGTCCACACCATTGCTGTCACGGTCAGGCACCCCCCATTTCTGCATCTGCAGCCAGGATGAGAGATGCCGTGGGGAGCCCACCAGTGCCTCATTTAGCCCGTCAGCGTCCTCATCTCACAAAACAGTTGTCCTGGGCAAATTGGGATTCGTCAGTCTTTAGTTCACACAGGCTTGTCTTTTCCAGTCCTAGAAGCACAGCTCCTGCCCAAAGTGAGGTCTGGATCCAAGCCTGCACCCGAGACAGCTGAGAGCATTTGGTGATTCATATGTTCGCAGGCACATGGTGGATTTCGTGTAAGGACTTTTCTGTGAATCAGTAATCTGAGCGCACAATGAATCACATCACGAGGAGTTTCCATTGCTAAAACAAAAGCCTGGAGGGAAGGATTTCTTTTTCTTTCTCATTTTCTTTTTTTAGCTATAAAAAGACCCTCAAGGCTGTTTTCGTTAATCGCTGCAACATTTATGCTTGCTGGCTTCCAGTATATCGACCTGTTCGTGAATGGCTCCTAAACATGAACTTATAAGTGAGGCTTCTTGCTGTCTACCAGCTGAAACCCATGTTCTTTCTTCGTGGAATTCTGAACATTTTGTTTAAGGAAATAAAAATGTTACTCTAAGCTCCATAAGGATGAAGAAAAAAGAAGAAATAATTTCAGAATTTGGCTTATATCTGTTTTCCAAAAGCAAAAAATTAACATTGATTCTGTTCTAGTAACCAGTTGGTAATCGATATATGTAACAATGAGGAAGGAGCTCCCTCTCTTTTTTTTCTTTTGACGGAAATTGTCAAACACGTATAAAAGCAGGGAACACAGAACAACAGCCCAGCACCTGGGAATGCAGCCCACGGCTCCCACAGCCACTTTCACTCTGAATTTCTTCTGTCAACGAATTCATTTAGTTTTGCCATTTTCTCCATTTCCCACCACTTTTTCTGTGCAAAGGACTCGTGCCTTTTAAGGCAAACTCCATTTTACTTCACTTGCAAATATCTGAGTAGGTATCCCTACAGGATGATGTGCTTTTTGTTTATATAACATAAGCACAACACCATTATTGACAAAAGTAACAGTAATTCCTTAGCGTCATTGTCTGACATCCAGACAGTGCACAGACTTTCTTGTTTCCGAAAAAGGCCTTCTGGCAATTGGCTTGTGTGAACCAGGATGCAGGCAGGGGCCACTGCAGGTGTGGGGACAGAGGTCTCCTGGGTCTCTTTCCCTCCGGACATCTCCCACTCCCTTTCTCTGCCATGTTATTTGCTGAAGAAATTGTATAGGTGTTCCTGAGGTTATGATATTTTTGATTTCAGTCTCTGCCTTCTCCTTGTTTTGTTAAAGATGCTACCCTGCGCTCTGCATGTTCTGAAACTCACGGGCAGATAGAGACTCTTCACTAGATGACAGTTCAGGTTTGGGGTGAGCATACTTGATAAGCAGTGTGGGCACTTCCCGTTGCCGCCTGGCAGGAAAGACACACGTGTCCTAGGTCACTAACATTAAGGTGAAGCACAAGGGTTAAGGGCTGGCTTCCCCCACTGTAGAGCTCCACTCAGCCTCACCCAGTGGCTTTCTCCATGCATGCTGCTTCATTTCATTATTCTGCTAGAGGTGGGAAGATGTAATTTGAAAAACAGATATAGCTCTTTCTTCCTACTTTTATCAGCTGTCTTTTTAATTTTTTTGAGACAGAATCTCTCTCTGTTTCCCAGGCTGGAGTGCAGTGGTGTGATCTCGGCTCGCTGCAACCTCTGTCTCCTGGGTTCAAGCGATTCTCCTGCCTCAGCCTCCTGAGTAGCTGGGATTACAGGTGCACTCCACCACGCTTGACTAATTCTTGTATTTGTAGTAGAGACGGGGTTTCACCGTGCTGGCCAGGCTGGTCTCAAACTCCTGACCTCAAGCAATCCACCCACCTAGGCCTCCCAAAGTGCTGGAATTACAGGTGAGCCATCACGCCTGCCTGCTGTCCTTCTTCTATAAAGAATAATTTTCTCTCACCAAATATAGTTTATTTGGGAAAGCCTTTATTTTCCCTTACAATTTATTAATTTTCAGAAATAATGAGTTCACGCCCTAGCAACCCCAGGGTGACCAAAGAATTTAAAAGTACCATTATTAATTCATGGGTTTTATTGTATTTGATATAATTTGATTAATTACTGTCGTTTATCTGTCTGTCTATCTTCATGCACATACAGAGAAGATAGAAAGTTGGAAAAGTTTAGATAATAAAATATTCTTTAAAACCTGAGAAAGAATTGGAGGAATTTGGCTAATTAACATTTTCATATTTAAAGCTTTTAGTCCTAATTAAAGTAAAATAAGAAATATGGTAAAGAAATACATTGTCGGGCCAGGCGCGGTGGCTCACGCCTGTAATCCCAACACTTCGGGAGGCCGAGGCAGGCAGATCACAAGGTCAAGAGATCGAGACCATCCTGGCCAACATGCTGAAACCCCATCTCTACTAAAAATACAAAAATTAGCTGGGTATGGTGGCACAAGCCTGTAGTCCCAGCTACTCGGGAGGCTGAGGCAGGGGACTTGCCAGAACCCTGGAGGCGGACGTTGCAGTGAGCTGAGATCGTGTCACTGCACTCCAGCCTGGCGACAGAGTGAGACTACGTCTCAGAATAAGACATTTAAATCCATTTGCCTCAGTTTCTTCTTTTACAAAAAGTATGTAAGTAACTCTTATTCTACTTATCATTTCTGATCAAATGGAATAACAGTTCAACATGTTTATAGAGAGTACAGAACGCTAGGTCTCGGTTTTCCTCCTATTACTTAATTCATACATTTTGGGGAGTTATGTTATTAACTATCAAGAGGTAGGTATAAAAACACTGTAAAATTAAGTTAATGCATATATTCTAGAATTAGAGTGATTTCAATTATCCAGTTGTTTATCGAATATAGTGTGTTCCATATTCTACATTTTGTTTGTTTGCTTATAACTAATCACATACACTTCGTTTTTCCTCCTCTTACCTTTTCCTAGCGGCACAGCACTTCCCTATGTGGTTCTAGCCATCATCAGCCAAGGATCTTAAAATAGAACCCAGTTTCAGCACTTTCATCCCTTCCCCGAAGTGTCAGGCAAAGAATGCACTGAATCATTGTTTCAGCACTTGGCACCAGGCTACCAGCGGCTATGAATATGCAACTAAATCTCTGCAAAGCTGCAATTAAGAAAACACTCAAAAGTCTTACACAGTACATTCAGTACCTTTCTATTATAAATGGAATAATACAATTTAAGAGGAAAAACAACGCAATTATGCAATGTGATGGTTCACATAGAAGCATGTGTCTCAAAATGAACTTAATTATGTTTCAGTGGAATGCACATATCAATGACACATTTTTTTACATGACACTTACTCATTAAAAGTTATTAAAATCTTGAAAGCATTATTTTATAATTAAGGAATTAAGTCAATTTTCTCTGTCCATTGGATAATCACAATGGAATGAAAGAAAATGGGCCAAAAAGGAAAATAAGAGTTTTAAATCCAGGAAGAGCCGTACAAAGCTTGAACTGAAGACCCCAGGACCCTCCAGCATAAAGACTGTAAATGCTTGTGTGCATAGGGTGGGCATAGCTGCTTAAGATGGCAAGCTTTGCAAAGCTGTAAACCTGCCCCTCCATGCCTCTTTGTCCCAGATGAGACTCTGCACACACCAACCCACAAGGAGAGATATTTGCTTAAACCTTACCCACGCTGTCACAAATACAGTGTTATTGTAGACCTGGTGGTATAAAACTGAGCTCAAGGGAGCTTGGTGCGAATTCTAATCCTGTGCAGTGAATCAGCTCCACAAAGTCACACAATTTTCCCATGAGTCAGATCAGTAGACTACATTTTCACCGTAAATCAGCCCTCAGGATTTTCTGTTTTCAGCTTTTCCTGGCCCTGTGCTTCAGACCACTCCCATCCAAGCCTTCTCTTCTCAGGGAAGTTTAATCCAGGCATTTCAAACAGAAGGCCTCTGTATGGGGACTGCGGTCAGCAGAGTAACACTCCCTGCCACAGACACCCAGACCCAAAGCCCAGAACCTTCCCTGGCAGAAGAGACATTGCAAAGTGATTCAGTTAAGAATTTTGAGATGAGGAGCTTACCCTGGGAGACCCAGTCTAACCACACGAGTTCCAAAAAGGACTTTTTTTCTGACTGGTCAGAGACATGTCACAATGGAAGAAGGGTCAAAAAGAGGAGACGCTGATGGCTTTGTAGAGGAACGAGGGCCTCAGGGGTCTGGAAAAGGCAAATAAACGGAGTCCTTGCCTTGATGTTAACCGAGACCTTGATTTTAGCCCAGTGAGATCACAGTCAGCTTCTGACATATGGAGTTGTAATAAATAATACATAGATAACAAATCTGCGCTCTTTTGAGGCCACTCCAGCTGGTAGTCTAGTAGTTAAGATTCTATGCTTTTTTTTTCCCACTGTGCCCTGGAGATGTAAGTCCTTTAACTCAGATGGAAAAAAAAAAGAGAAGAGAGAGAAATAAACTTTTGTTGTTTGAAGTCACTAAGTTTGTAGTAATTTCTTATGGCAATGAAAGGAAATGAATACGGAAGTTTTCCCAGAGTCATAGTGTTCAAGAGCCAACAGTAAACAGGAAACAAGGAAAATACAGCCTGCTTTCTAAAATTCTGAAATTATTTCATGTGTGTGTGTGTGTGTAAATATTATACTGGCAGTAAATGGAATGGTTTACACCTTTACTTGTCAAAAAGTTGGCAGTCCAATTCTAATCCCATATTCCACAGATTTTTAATTAGTTATGTATTTTAGAAGTTTGTCACCATTGGTATCATTTAGTCTATAAGACCTGATATTATTTTTTCAGTTTTTAAAACTTTTCTTGCCACTTAGCACTCACTCACAAGCACTTACTCAGCTCTCCATGCAATGCTAGAAATGAGGGGTGAAAGGGTGAGGACACCATGGCTGCTGTCTTCAAAATGTTCATTGTGACATGACACATAGGGAAACAAGTATGTACTCATCTGTTGGGGAAAAAAATGGTAACTCTGGTGATGAGAGGCAGAAGCACTAACCATGACCGCAGCACAAGCCTGAGAGGGCGCTATGGAGACCTTGCCAAAGACAAAGTCTGGAACCAAAGCCCCGTCCTGAGCACTTCCCTTCTCTTCTCGAGCCCTCTCACTGAAAAATGAAGCTGCGGCAAACAAATAGAAAATAAATAGAGCAAACGTGTAGTGGGAGAATAAAAGTAAGTAACTTGGAACACAGAAAATAAAACATCTGGTGAAGAATGTTAAAGCACACTAAGCATGGCCTGAGAAGGACCCCATAATCCTATATTGGAGTCCCTGTGGAGGAGCTGCAACCTAACTTAGTAGGTAGACAAGACTGGAAACCTAACTTAGGTGTATGCACCTGTAACAGTCGCTGAGTCTTGGCCAATCCCAGTAGCCAGACTTCAACCACTCATGGGTTGCTAAGTGTTCAAACTGTGTTCAAACCAGGTAAACACCAGCCTGTAACCAGTCCAGCTGTTTCTGTACCACGCTGTTGATTTCTGTATATCACTCCCCTTTTTTGTCTATAAGTTTGGTCTGACCATGAGTCATAACAACGTAATGGTATCCAAGCACTTTCCTTTAGTTAGGAAGGTAAGAATATATATGTATCTCGATCTTCTTCTCACCCTGAATTGTTTCACACTGTCTAACGTCTAAGCATTCTGATGGCCATTTTTCAGGCTATATCATAAACTAACTTATTTAACTTCAGTACTGTAGTCCCCGGTATCCATGGGGTGTATGTTCAAGACTCCCAGTATATGGCTGAAAGCACAGATGGTACCCAACCTTATATATACTATTTTCCGCATACATACATAGTAGTGATAAAGTTTAATTAATAAATCGGGCACAGTTAAGAGACTACCAACAATAATTCATAACAGCATAAAACAATATATCAATAAAGATAAGTTATGGGAATGTGGTCTCTCTCTCAAAATATCTTTTTGTGCTGTACCACTTATTTTTGAACTGTAACTGATTTCAGCTAACGGAAATCTCAGAAAGCAAAATGTCAGATAAAGATGAACTACTATAAAATGTATAAACCCACATAAATCCACAAAGGCACATATTTTTTAAAGCAAAGTATTGTATCCATTTGCTACTTATAATCACTAAGTCAGACAAGTATCTCATAACCTAGATTTTTGTTTCTTAACATGATAGTTGTCATAATTTTAACAGTTAGATGACATCTTGCCCAAGGTACAAAATGAGGAATTGTAAATCAAGGTGATTAAATATTATAAAGCTATTTTGAAATGTAATGTCAATAAAATCCATGGTATTTTCTGCTCATATTTTGTTTTTAATGTTTTCTTCCCCTGGAAGAGTTTTTGAAAAAAACAAAAATATAGTCATTTAATCTGAAAACAAAATTGCCATAGCTGAGAAAAACATCAACAAATTTAGTCTCTGATCATCCTGGAATTTGTCAGAAGAGCTGATAGAGACATCAGCTGAGCAGGCATGGAAGTCCCTCCCCATCAACCATCTGCAGTGCGACCGGAGATCAGTAAACCATGAGAGAAGTCTGAATAGCCGAGTAAAACGCAGTCACTGGTTTCCAAAGGTGGTAACAACCGTGAAAGATCTCAAAATTAAATTAGCTTAATGCCCGCATTACTGCTGGGATACTGCTTCTGTTTATCTCAAAAAGAATGCTATTTCTGGAAAATGGTCACTACACTTCCTAAATCAGAAGAAAACCTGAGGTTTTGTGACGTCAGAGGAGCTCAGTTTTTATGATTCTTTGCTTCATTTGTTAAGAGTTGTGTCCCTCTCTTTCAAATTGTTTTGCTTTTATGAAGGTACACTGTGATATTTTAAATAAGAGTCTTTGTTTGCATGTTCTTAAAGCGTTGTACAATAAATTATTCTTTTCGTTCTAAGCTGCATGGGACAGGTACTGCCAGGCTACCAGGAGATAAAATAAAATACAACAGCAAACCAGGGAAGCTTGCTTTATACCCAGTTTTAAACACTCGGCCTCCTGTTTAGCTCCTGATTCTCACTCTAAGCCTCAGTATAATAATGCTTAATGTTTACTTCTACCCCCATGACACTGGGTTTCCTCAGAATACCGTGTGTATGCAAAAAGTAGACATCTTACCCTAACAGAAGATCTCACTGGCCCTCTCATTCAAGGGATGCTCATGGGCAACAAGTCCCTTCCCTGTCCCCTCCCAGCCTGGGTATGAGCCACACCTTACCCTGCCTAGCATTTCCATCACTCCTGATTCAAGTGGATAAGGCGAAACTTTTGCATCACTCCCAGATGGGAGGTGTTTTCATCCATCTTCTGCTGCTATAGCAGAATCCCACAGACTGGGTAGCTCATAGACAAATCAGTTTATTTGGCTCACAGTTCTGGAAACCGAGAAGTCCGAAAGCATGGTCCCAGGATCTTGTGAGGGTCTTCTTGCCACTTCAGAACATGAGGGAAGGGTGGAAGGTGGAAGAGAGCCCTTGGGAGTCAGACACCTGGGGCTGGACTTGCTTTACAAGAATCCACACTTGAGATAACTATCCCACTTCCAAGATAATTGACGTTAGTCCATTTCTGAGGGTTCTGTCCTCATGGCCCCGTCATCTCTTACTAGGCCCTACCTGCCAACACTTTTCATTGTGAATTACATGTTCAACACATGAGCTTCTGGGGGGACACATTTAAACCACAGCAGAAGGTAATATACCAGTAACATGAACATATCCTGAACAGAAACACTTATGTCCTTGGGTAAAAACCCTTCATAGATATTATCATCTTCAAAACTTGACTCTGTTAATTCGATGCTGAGCTTGTAAAGAGGTTTTAATAAATGATGTGCCCTTTTTAAAAAGCCGAACAATCATTTAACGGTATGGTAAAGCAAATATTTTTATATTGTTCTGAGAAATAGCTGTGTCAGGAAAACAAAAGCTTTCTTTATGTAAAATCAGCACAATTTAGTTTTCATTTTTGAAAATGTACCCAATAGTCTGTCTGTTTAGTGCCATCTTGAACACTGCCCAGAAAAACACTAGTATATCCCTACTGTGTACTACATTTTACAAGTTGGCAAAGGAAAATCTTCCATCTCCCTGTAAACGCATCCATCTTTCTTTACTTTTATTTGTGCTTGTATTGAATACATCTCAATTCAGAGAACATTGTTTTTGAGCAACTACGAGATAGAAGGACTATGTGTGTGGTTTAAAATGTAAAGGATGCTTGCTGTTACTCCTCTTAAATTACGTATATTTTAAAAGTGGTAATGATTATTTAAGTGATTGAATCATTCAGGATAAACTTTTGTGTGTTGAAGTAATAAACGATCTCTAAGTCTACTTGCTCGAAACAACCGTGTTTGTGTCTGGGGAATGCTGCCCGTCCATCACTGGTTGGCAGGGAGTTCAGGTTTTTGGTCACTCAACCCATCTGGTAGACAGAGCAGCTGCCATCTCCACGTGATGCAGGTTGGCACTGCGCACAGGCAGAGCCCTGGAGGCTTCCAAGGAGAAACAGAGCCTTGCATTGGCCGCCCTGACCTCTAAGGAGTCAGGGACGAGCAGCTCTAGTTATGGGCACAGAAAGTAGAAATCTGGAAATGTTTGATGACCATTCACACACAGAAGAGAGAGAAATGAGTGACGTATGGTGAGAAGGCCCACGTAGCAGCATGGGGTCAGAGCAGAGCTGTGAAGTCCCTGCGGGGAGATGGCCAAACACCATGAGGACAGGTATCCTGGGGGAGGCCTTGGGTGGGAAAACTGTCAAGAGACACTAGTAGTGCTAGTCAAGGGAACACCTGGGAGGAAGACACGCATTCTAGGATTACAGGTCTACGTTTGGGAGTAACTCACATTCAGGTGATATTTGAAGCATCGTACACATGAGATTTGTCAAGGTATCTTAGAATGAACGTGTCAGATCAAAAAAGCAGAAGTGGGACAGTTTGGGGAGAAAAAAATCTATCAGTAAAGTCAGAGGCAGGTATCCAGCCTCTTGGGGACAGCAAAGGCTGTCTTCCTCCATCTCATCATACAAACGCAAGGGCATCCCGGTGCCGCGGGCTGGTCACAGCGTCTTGTCTGGCTGCGAAATTACTTCCTTATTAACAGGTGCTGTGAGGGTGGCCCGTTCTACACATTTCACTGATTACACCACATTTCACGTACAGTTGTCTCTCAGAGGTGGGCTGCACAGAACAGCCTAACGGGAGAAAAATACTATTATGAGACAAAAATCCAAAATCACAATTGTGGTCTGCGAGGCCTTCATGATGAAGGTAAATATTACAAAGGGAAATATTCTGGGTTTTAAAACAGTAAGCATTGAAAGGCACTGATGCATGCATTTGCACAGGAGGTAATCGATTAAAATATCCCGCTCTGAGTCCACGCTGCTTAGAGAGACACTTAGGGCGCAGTCGGACCAAGACAGGAAGCAAGGTTCAGTGCAGTGCGGATTCTTCTGGACCCTGGGGCTCTGCTTGTCAAAACTGATTGATATAATGTAGGAGGTTAACTGTTTTACTGATATGAACCCCACTTTAAAAAGAGCAAAAGGAAAAAAATTACCTCCCTGGACTCCCTAACAGGATCATAGTAATGATGCTGTCTAATTTTGCAAGGTCTGTTCTTAATATTTGGTGAGCAAAAAATTTTGTGCATCTATTACCAGGGGAAGTCACGTATTCACTACAAAGGCAATATACTCTGTTGTCTGCTTACCAGGAAGAGAAACAGGCACAGGCTGGGCAAGTTCCTGGAAGAAAGCTCCATTGCTCAAAGGGTCACAGAAGGCAGGAATGTGCTCCCCCCATGAAGGTGCGCCCAGCAAGGGCTCACTGTGGCCCAGGTGCAGTGCAAGCCATGGGAACGGCAAGATGAAGACGAAACGCAACTGCTGACCTCAGAAGGCTTAGGCTAAACACGAATAGCAATTACAGACTGGGAGAAATGCCGGGAGTGGAACTGCATGATTCGCTGAATAGCAAGAAGTGAGAGCCTTTCCGCTGGGGAGGGCAGGGAGGAGATTCAGGCCAAGACATAACAAGAGCCAGGTAAGAAGTAGAGTGGAGGGAAGAGACGGGGAAACACCCCAGGCCAAGAGGACTGCTGCAGCAAGGCCCATCTAGAGAACAAATCGGAGAGAATCCAAGCTCAGGAATCGCCTCCGTGGGTTTGGCAGAGTGGAGAAAGTGAGCAAGGTATGCTGACCCAAACCCGGAGTCCGCTGAGCTGAGGCCAGACCTCTGAGGACAGTGCCGCCAGCGCTTCTGGTGCTGGGGCCTCTGACCAGGTGCCACGAGGCTGGTGCTGGAAGCAGCCAACAACGGGCAGGAGGCTGGTCCTCTACTGCACACAGGGTGGATGCATGGCCATCCAGGTCCACACTGGAGACAGGAGCGCTAGGGATTGGTCTGGGGACAAGGGACAACATCTCACTGACTAGTGAAGCGGGCACAGAAGGAGGATCCGCAGCCAGAACGAGGGGAGACTTGAGATCAGAGGAGAGACAGATGCAGCTGCGCCTCACAGCCTGACCCTGGAGCTTGGGTTTAGGTACAAGAGGAATTGTTGAGGGGCCTTGAGTAACAGCGATGGTACTAGTGGGCTTCAGAGTCACACAACCACAGCAGCTGCTATTTGTTTTGAGCTTGCAATGCGCCCAGCCCTATTCTAAGAGTTTTGCATTTAATTCTCACAACAATCCTATGTACAGAAACTTCTAGCCCCCCACCACCCTTTTCTGTTTTGAGATGGAGTTTCGCTCTTATTGGCCAGGCTGGAGTGCCGTGGCGCGATCCCTGCTCACTGCAACCTCCACCTCCCGGGTTCAAGCAATTCTGTGTCAGCCTCCTAAGTAGCTGGGACTACAGGCATGCACCACCACGCCCAGCTAATTTTTTGTACTTTTAGTAGAGGGGGGGTTTCATTATGTTGGTCGGGTTGATCTCAAACTCCTGATCTCAGGTTATCTGCTTGCCTCAGCCTCCCAAAGTGCTGGGATACAGGCATGAGCCACCGCGCCTGGCCACTCTTAGCCCCTTTTTATAGAGAGAACCAAGCCACAGAGAAGCTGCATAATTTGCTAAAGGTCACACCGTTAGGAAGGGGTGGGAGAAAGACTGGAAATTTGTACATATAACTATGACCAGGCTGTTATTTACTAAGTAAATAAAGCACTCAGGCTGCGGAGTGGTAAGGACATTGAAGGATGCAGGCCGCCTAATAGTTATTGCTGAAAATAAGGTAAAATGAATCCCTTATTGAAATTAAGGAAACACTCTACTATGGAGTTTGCCAGCATAGGTTTCTTTACAGAAATTGATTCTGCAGGAAAAGACATTGAGAAAATATCGCCTACCTTCACTTCCCTTAGAAGCTCACAATATACATTAACATGTTAAAGCTTCCAAGAAGTCCTACAATAAAGAAATGTGTTTCAACATTAAAAATAATTATCCTTCCCACTGAAAATAAAGATTATAAATGGCACCTGGCTGCCATGCAAAGGTCAGCCACAACACAGAAATGACGGGCAAGTTCAAGTTGAAATAAAGACTCCGCTTCAGAGACACAGAAGGTCCCCTCTCATGGGCGGAGCCTTCAGTGTGTGCCGGCAGCTCAGGGCTGGATTAACCGGGGGGTCGGGGTAGCAGTCAGGCAGGGAAATGTGGAATCATGCCGGGAAGACATCTGCCCGTGCACTGAGGGAGTTCCCTTTCGTGTTGGGGGGCGGCTGTGAGTACCGCTTATACCTGAAGAACATGAACCCCAGTTCACACGCAACCCAGAGACACCTGCCATTAAAGCAGTAGATGCTCCGGGCCACATTTATCTCTCCTTTCACCTAATGAAACAATCCACATGTCACATAGTAGGTTATGCTGCAGACACCTGCCCTGGCGCCATGGTGGTTGGGAATGGCACCCAGTGAGCTCTGCCTGACTTGGAGCAACAGACCCAAGTTGGGATCCCTTGGGGCAAAAACAGAGCAAAGATTTAGGCCTCAAAAGAAGGTTACAACCAACACCAGAACCAATCTCACTGGTCTGGAGATTTACCCTAGCTTTGGGATCCCTAGCTCCCAGCTGACTTAATTGGCCATAAGTAGGTCATGTGCATCTAACCCTGTATGTGGGTATATGTGTGTGTGTACACATATGTGTAAGACTGCCCAGAGCCAGGGTGAGCCAAGGAGACCCAGTCTGGAGAATGGCCTTATAAAACTTTACAAAATAAAGAAGTATTGGATTGTCGGCTATTTCTGGATTGGTCTGCAGAGTACAGAAAACAAAAATGCTATTTGCAACCTTGCAAGAAATATATTTGCTCAGGAGAATTTCAGTCTAATTGTGTAATAAGACCCAGTAGAGTTTGAACGTTTTGATTAAATTTGATAAACCTACAGGCAGCTGGACTTAATATTCCTTTGCAGTTTGCTTCCTCCTAATTAAAAACATAATTCTTGAACAGTCACAGTAACATGCTTTTCTGTTAACTCAACATATACTACAGGACCAGGGAAACAAGACTACTTGAAGATTTGCATTCCTTAAATCACATGAGGATGATGCATTTAGAGTTTGTAAGTAGTGGTAAAACATATTTGGAAAATGTAACTGAATGCAGCTTTGATTAGTGACCAGCAATATTTCTGATTACACTAAATAGGCTATAGTTTTAAGTAACTAAGTGGGTACCTTTTCTTAACTTAATATTTGGCATGAGGTGAAGGGGGAAAGGAAGATGCCATTTGCTTATCTCCTAAGAGCAAATAATATAAAGAATTGTTGCAGTTAGCATGTCATGTCTAGTACTACTTCCACTGCAGGCCTGAGGTTTAAGGGGAAATAGTGACTTCTCTTTACAATTTAGAGATGGAGAGAACGGGAAAGAATATTGTTCCTACCATGCAGAAAAATGCCGTACAAGGCCACTCGGGCCTGCAATCCTAGCATTTTGGGAGGCCGAGGTAGGTGGATCACTTAAGGTCAGGAGTTCGAGACCAGCCTGGCCAACATGGTGAAACCCCGTCTCTACTAAAAAAAAGAAAAAAGAAAAACTTAGCCTGCTGTGTTGGCAGGTACCTGTAATCCCAGCTACTTGGGAGGCTGAGACAGGAGAATTGCTTGAATCCGGACGTGGAGGTTGCAGTGAGCCGAGGTTGCACCACTGCACTCTAGCCTGGGTGACAAAGCAAGACTTCGTCTAAAAAAAATTTTTTTAGATTAAAAAAAAATTAAAAAGCTATACAAACTTCAAATAAATGAATTTTGAAAATTCATTAGAAAGATTTTATCACAGAATAAACAATTGGCACAAAATCTAAAGAGAGAGAGTTACCCTCAGACAGAAATAGGACATGGGTATTTGCTTACCCGGGATAAATACTGCTGAACTCCACAGAATCTGGTAAAAAGATTAAAGCAAGCATCTTTAACAAATCACTAAAGGCCGAGTGAGGGCTAACGAGAACATGTGAAGATTCTATGCTGCAGACCTGGATGAAAGGTGTTGTTACCTTCTGGAGGCCTTTCCTCCAGGAATTCACCAAGTGCCCACAGCCAGCACAGGGAGAATCTTGAGAAAGCTCAGAGGTCGCACTGGCTGGTGGACGTATGGGTGGTAGGAGGGAGAAACCGTAGCCACCCGAGGGCTCTGGGGGAATCTCATCGCAATTTGGAGAGGAATAGACTCTGCTGAGACTCATCTTCCCTAAGGAACAAAATCCTTGATTTGTATGAAATCAAAATACAGCCTGAGGGCATAGACAGACACAGGCTGAGACTGCAGGAGAGGACAGAGGAGAAACGAGCAGTCCTCCCCCTGTGGAAGGGGAATGAATATGTGCTAAGACCGGGCTACTTACGGAGGAAGGACAGGAACACTTATGAAGACCACTCTTTCAAGGTCAGGTTCGCAGTGCCTGCCTGGGACTAAGGACGAACCAGGACGGCACAGGAAGTTCCCTTCTGCCACTCACCACCGGGCTAACAAGCAGCGAGAAAAAAACAGCAGTAAAAAACATCTGGGGGATCTGCCAGAGACAGACTCTGTCTGTGGAGAAGTGGAAAGAAACAGCCCAAAGCCAAGTGGGGAGGCAAGCACAAGGTAACACTACAGGAATCTGAAGCTTTCCGGGTGTATGGATGGTAACCATGGCAACGGCGAACTTCAAATTCATCCTCATTCCTAAAGAGAGTGACACAACAGTCCACACCAAAGATCTAACAGAAGGAAAATCATGCTCATTTCTGAGCATAAGACATACATACCCAGTAATGCCATCCTATAAAACGTCAGGCTTCCAGCAAAAAAATTACACAGTGCACAAAACGTTAAGAACAAACACAGTCTGAAGAGAGGAAACAATGAGAAGAACCAGACTTAGATATGACACGTGGACTGGGGCTATCAGACAGGGATTTCAAAAATCACTATGATTAATATGCTGACTAATGTTGCAATGTCACTATGATTAATATGCTGACTAATGTTGCAATGGAATGGAAATCCAAATGTAATCCAAGTCGTTATGGAAAAAGAAGGCAACGTGCAAAACCAGACAGGTAATTTTAGCAGAGAGATTGAAACTGTAATAAAGAAACCAATGAAAATGCTAGGGCTAAAAACTAAAACAGCAACAAAACGAAGAATGCCTCCAACGGACTCGTGCAATTGAGGAAAACTCAATGAACTTGAAAATAGGTCACACCGAAATACAGAGAGAAAAAATAACAAAGAACAAAATAACAAATATTAGATGTTTGTTAACAAAGAGCAAAAAGGCATCTAAGAATTGAAGTAAAACATCAAATGGTCAAACATAACCTACATTGGAATCCCAAAAGGAAGCATGACAAAAGGATTTACGAAAGTGAAACCACAAATACATGAATCAAAATACATGAGGCAAAAACTGAAGGGATCGGGGGAAAGAGGCAGTTCATTTATAGCTGGAGAATTTCACCAGCTGCTTTTCATAGTGGATACAACTACTAGACATAAGCAAGGATACGGATTTGATCAACATGGTGAAACAAACTGATATATCTGACAACAATAACACTCCACACATCAACAGAATATTCATTCTTCTCTAGACACATAAGGATAGACCATGTGCTCAGCACCTTTGGAGGCTGAAGAGGGTAGATCACCTAAGGTCGGGAGTTCGAGACCAGGCTGACCATGGAGAAACCCCATCTCTTCTAAAAATACAAAATTAGCTGGGAGTGGTGGTCCATGCCTGTAATCCCAGCTACTCGGGAGGCTGAGGCAGGATAATTGCTGGAACCCAGGAGGCAGAGGTTGTGGTGAGCACCGTTGCACTCCAGCCTGGGCAAAAAGAGTAAAATTCCTTCTCAAAAAAAAAAAAAAAAAAAAAGATACAGAATATATTTCTTTGCAGGGGCCATAGGCTCTTAAAAGTCACTGATATGAGGCAGATTGATCAATAGGTGAAAAAGCTGTAAACCAAAAATAAAACTCTAAGCTCCCCAACTGACTGATGGCGATCATCAAAAGTCAGGAGACAACAGATGCTGGGAAGGATGTGGAGAAATAAGAACACTTTTACACTGCTGGTGGGAGTGTAAATTAGTTCATCCATGGTAGAAGACAGTGTGGCAGTTCCTTAAGAATCTAAAACTAGAAATACCATTTGACCCAGCAATCCCATTACTGGGTATAAACCCAAAGGATTATAAACCATTCTACTATAAAGACACATGCACACATATGTTTATTGTGGCACTCTTCACAATAGCAAAGACTTGGCACCAACCCAAATGCCCTTCAATGTTGGACTGGATAAATAAAATGTGGCACATATACACCATGAAGTACTATGCAGCCATAAAAAAGGATGAGTTCATGTCCTTTGCAGGGACATGGATGAAGCTGGAAACCATCATCCCCAGCAAACTAACACATGAACAGAAAACCAAACAGTGCACGTTCTCACTCATAAGTGGGACCTGAATAATGGGAACACATGGACACAGGGAGGGGAACACTATACACTAGGGCCTGTCAGGGGGTTGGAGGCTAGAGGAGGGATAGCATTAGGAGAAATACCTAACGTGGATGACAGGGTGATGGATGCAGGAAACCAGCATGGCACGTGTACACTTATGTAACAAACCTGCACATTCTGCACATGTACTCCAGAACTTGAAGTATAATAAAAAACACATAAATAAATATGAAAGATTAAAGGAGAAATGAAAAAGAAACCCAGAAAATTAATAATGACAATAAATCCAAAAGCTGATGTACTGAAAAGATAAAATTAATACATTTTTAGCTATTCTGACCAAAAAAAAAAAAAAACAACCAGGAGTAAAGACTCAAATCACCAAAATTAAATATGATTAGAGGTCAGCACTACTGACTCTGAAGAATTTTGAAACATTAAAAGGGAGCACTATGAACAAATTACTGCCACTATATTAGGCAACTTAGACAAATTTGAAAAACTTTTAGTAAGACACAAGATTGACTCATGAAGAAATAGAAAATCTGAATAGATATATACAAGTGAAGAAATTTAATAAATAAACAGTTTCCCACAAAGAATAGGGCAGGTCTCGATGGTCTAACTAGTAAACTGCAGCAAACTCATAAAGAAAAAATAATACCAAACTTCCACAAAATTTTCCAGAAAAATAAATGATGAGCACTTCCCAATTTACTTTATTAGGACATCATTATGCTGATCCTAAAGCCAGACAAAGAAAACTAGAGACCGCTATCTTCACGAACATAGATGCAAATATCAACAAAATATTAGTAAACCAGTTCCAGCAACAAATAAAGAGGATTACAAACACGACAAAGTGGCATTTATCCCAGGAATGTAAGATTGGTTTAACATATAAAATAATTAACATCATACACAATATTGGTAGAATAAAAGACAAAATTCACAAAATCATCTCAACAGATGTAGCAAAGGCATTTGATGAAATCCAACATCCACTAATGGTAAAAGGTATCAACAAATTAGAATAGAAGAGAACTTCCTTAATCTGATAATGGATATCTAGGAAGAACCCATTGCTAACGTTACACTTAATGAAAAAAGCCTGAAGGTTTTTCTATTAATTTTAGAAAAACAGTAGAGGTGTCCACTCATACCACTTTTGTTCAAATTGCAGTGAACATTGTCTCCAGTGCAACCTAGAAAAATATATTTAAAATGCCACCCAGAACACAAAAAAGGAAATACAACTGTCTTTATTTAAAGATGACATTATCCAATAATCCTAAAGATTCTACGTACACACACAGACACAGACACACACGCGCACACTAATAATAAGTTCAGCAAGGTTGCAGGAGGCAAGATCAATATACAAAAATTAATTGCATTTCTATACATAAAAATAAACAATATGGAAATAAAATCAAAAATAAAATTCTAATCATGATAACCTCAAAATGACAAAATATTTAGGCATAAATTTAACAAAAGTACAGTTTTGCCATGTTCCATGTTCAAGCATTGTCAGACTGGATGTTACTAGGTTAGTGCTTCTCCCTGAATTCATCTAAAGATTAAATGTAACCCAATTAAAAGTTAAGCAGACATTTTTATGCACAAAATGGTTCAATGATTCAACAATTAATGTAAAAAAGCAAAGGTCCCAAAATTGTAAAACAATCTTGGAAAAGAAACATAAAGTTGAAGAAGCTTTCCTTCCTGATTTCAAAGTTTACCATAAAGCCATACTAATCAAGAAAATTGGATGCTGGCACAAGAATAGGTGATAAATTAACGGTGCAGAACTGACTGTCCAGAAATAAAACTTTTCATTGAGGAACAATTAATTTCTGACAATGGCGCCAATTTAACAGGGGAAAGGGTTGTCTTCAGAGAATGGTACTGGAACAAGTGAATAGACACATTTGAAGGTATGAGCTTAGATTCTGACCTTGTACCATACATAAAAATTAACTCACATTAGGTCAAAGATTTACATATAAATAATAAATGTATAAAACTTTTAGAAAGGGGAAAAAATCATGATCTTGGGATAAGATTAAGAGAGATTAAGAAAACGATCAAGAAATTTTTTCATAAAAGGACAGTCCATAAAGAAAAAAGTGGTTATTCATCAACATTTTGTAAATTGTGCATGTTAAAAGTCACCATCAAAAAAGTGAATAGGCAAGACACAGACTGGGAGAAAATATTTTCCAATCATTTATCTGCTAACAAACTTGAATTTAGAATAAAGAATTTTGCCACTCAATAACAAGAAGACCACATATTTTATGATTCCATATATATACAATGTCCAGAAAAGACAAACCAGCAAAGACAGAAGGTGGATTAGTGGCTGGCTGGGGTGGGGATGAGAGGGCAGAATTCCTGCAAATCAGATCAGGGCATCTTCTTGCAGTGATGGACATTTTCTAAAACCAGATTATGCTGATGGTTACAAAGCTGCACATTTTCTAAACTGTATTACACATTTAAAATATATTGCACAGTATATAAATTTTACTTCAAAAATTTGTCAGAAAGAAGTAGGTAAGCATAATAAACTTATGTCCATTTTTAAAACTGAATTTTTAGTTAAAATTCTTACCTCAAATAAATCTTCAGGCTTTATAAATCTTCACCAGATGATCTCACTGGTAAAGCCCACCAAGCATTTAGGGAAAAATATTGTGCCAATTCTTCACAGTCACTTTCAAGAAATAGAAGAAAAGGGAGTTTTCTCTAACTGATTTCTTTAGACTAGCATCACTCTAATACCAGTGGATTCAAAGCCCCTTACAAGAAAGACAACTGGATTTATACCACACATAAATACCCATGTTCCTCATGGACTCAGATACAATTACAACATAACATTAACCAATCAAAGTCATTGACATATAAAAAGGATCTAGACTATGTTAGGGCTCTCCAGAGAAGCAGAACACACACACACACACACACACACACACACACACACACACACACACGAGCACATATTCACAGGTTAGGCATCCTAATCCAAAAATCAAAAATCCAAAACTTTTTGTGTGCCAACATGTTGCCCAAAGGAAATGCTTATGGGAACATTTTGGATTAGAAGTTTTCAACTGAGGATCCCTAGTGGCACAGTACTTACATAGAAATGCTCAACTGGTAAGCATAATGAACATATTCCAAAGTCCAAAAAAGTTATATACATACACATATATGAGTATATATGTGTGCATATATGCATATACATAAATATATATGTATATATAGAGAGAGTTATTGTGAGAAACTGGCTCTTGCAATTCTGGAGGCTGTGAGGTTTTACAATCTGCTCTATGTAAGCTGGAGACCTATGGAAACAGGTGGTGTAATTCAGTCCAAATCAGACAGCCGGAGAGCCAGGGGAGGGATGGTGTAAGTCTCAGTCTGAAGGCAGGAGCAGATGAGATTTCCTAGCACAAGCAGTAAGGCAGAAAAGAAGGGAGTGACTTCCTCCTTCCTTCTCTGTTTGCTCCACTCTGGTCCTCAGTGGATTGCTTGACCCCCGTCCACATTGGGGAGGACAATCTATGGTACCAAGTCCACCAACTCAAATGCTAATCTCATATCCAGAGATGCTCTCACAGACACACTCAGAAATAATGTTTAATCTGGTCACCCTATGGAGCAGCCAAGTTGACACATGAAATTAACCATCACACCGGCCAAGTGGGGTTTATCCCAGGAATGCAAGGCTTGTTTAATATTCAAATATCAATCAAGGTAATTCACTATATTAACGGTCTGAGAAAAAGCAAAGGATCATCTTAATCAATGCAGAAAAAGTCATTTGACAAAACCCAGCATACAGTCATGATAAAAACACTCAGCAATCCAGAAAAAAAGAGATCTTGTAACAAACTGCACCTACAACACACCTACAGCCAACACCATTTATAAGAGGCTCAATACATTCCCCCTAAAATTGAGAACAAGACAAGCACCTCCTCTCTCACCATTCCTATTGAACATTGTTTTTGGAATCCAAATCAGTGCAATAAGAAAATAAATAAAATACATACAATTTGGAAGGAATAAATTAAACTGTCTCTGTTTATACACGACATCATTGTCTATTTAGGAAACCTCAAAAAGTCTACAACAATCTTTTAAAACTAGTAAGAGACTTTAGCAAAACTGCAGAGAACAATAGCAATGCATAAAACTCAGTCACATTATATACCAGTATACCTATTAGAATCTGAAATTTAAAAAAAATACCATTTACAACAGCATAAAAACATAAGTAATTAGAAATCAAACAAAATATGATTATAGTTTGAAAGTCAAAAGCCACAAAACAATGAGGAAAGAAATTAAATACAAGGTATTTGGTTATGGTTTGAACAAAATATTCAGACATATTTTGTTCATGGTTTGAAAGACTCAGAATTGTTGAGGTCGGCTTTCTCCCAAATTGATCTATAGAATCAATGCAACCTCAATCAAAATCTCAGTCAGGTTTCTTTTGTAGATACCAACAAGATAATTTCAAAATTTATATGGAAGGGCAAAAGATCTTGAATAGACAAAGCAATAATGAAAGACCAAAATTGGAGCTCACAAGAACCAGTTTCATGCCTTCCTATAAAGTTATATTAATCACATTGTGCCAAGAGGAATGTAAATGCACACGTAAAAAAAGTAAAATAAAATAAACTTGTACAAAACTCAAACTGGATAGACTAGTGGAAAATTTAAACTATACAATTTCTAGAAGAAAACTGAAGACTAAACCTGCTTGATCTTGAGTTAAGGAAGAAATAAAACCAGAATAAATGACATTTAAAATATCGGGAATAAAAGAGAAGCTATCGCTACAGACCCTAGAGTAATAATTTGTTATGTACAAGTAAATTGTTTTGAGCAATGTTCTACCAGTGAGTGTGGTAAGTTAACAAAAATGAGTAAATTTCTTGAAAGGCACAGCTCCTAAACTGGCACCAGAAAAACATATAAACCTGAATCACTTTATCTCTATTGAAGACTTCAGATTTATAATAAAAATTTTCTACAAAGAAAGCTTGGTGCCTAATTGATTTTACTGTTGAATTCTATGAGTGGTTTAAGACAGAGTTGATGTCAATCTCACACAAAATCTTCAGGAAGGAAAGAGGAGTAGGGAATACGTCCCAACTTCTTTTATGAAGACAAAATAATCCTGATCCGAAAACTTCACAAAGATCAACTGAACATAAATCCAAAAAGACAAAGAGAAGAAATGATGAAAAATGAACACTTTAAAGCTTAAATGTGGAAAAGCTGCCTTCTATATGCTGTCAGGCATCTTTGACTGATCAAAGTATCTTTACCCTAGGGCTTCTCTCTTCCTATTTCTTCAGTTAACCTACCTATTTTTTTAAATGCTAATTAAAAAGTCTCTTAAAAGGAGATCTTTTAAAAATTTTTATTTATTATACTTTAAGTTCTGGGGCACGTGCACAAATTGTGCAGGCTTGTTATATATGTATACACGTGTCATGGTGGTGGTTTGCTGCATCCATTGCACTGTGTGCCACACCCAAATAAAATGCATCCCTTGCCATTTTTAAAAGATCTTTAAAAATGGCATCATCTACATTAAGTATTTCTTCTAATGCTACCCCTCCCCAATCCCCCAAACCCCGGCTATTCCTCCCCAAACCCCCCACCACCAAGGCCCCGGTGTGTGATGTTCCCCTCCCTGTGTCCATGTGTTCTTGTTGTTCAACATCTACTTATGAGTGAGAACATGCGGTATTTCATTTTCTGTCTTGCGTCAGTTTGCTGAGAATGATGGTTTCCAGTTTCATCCATGTCCCTGCAACAGACATGAACTCATCCTTTTTTATGGCTGCATAGTATTCCATGGTGTATGTGTGCCACATTTGATTTATCTAGTCTATTATTGATGGGCATTTGGGTTGGTTTCAAGTCTTTGCTATTGTAAACAGTGAGGCAATAAACATCCATGTGCATGTGTCTTTATAACAGAATGATTTATAATCAAAAGATCTTTTAAAAATGGCAAGGGATGCATTTTATTTGGGTGTGGCACACAGTGTCAGGCATGGAATATATGCTTCATCCCAACCCTGTCACGCCTCTGGACAAGCTGATAATGTGTCAAAGCCTGAATTGCTACAGCACAATTCATGTAGCTGCCTTCCAGTGGCTCGGCACCTTAGAACGGACTAGAAAATAAGGAGGTAACATGGCGACTGCCCAGCTACTTGTATTCAGACACTTGCCCTGAATCAAAACCGCAATGAGATACCATCTTATGCCAGTCAGAATGGCTGTTATGAAAAAGACAAAAAATAGCAGGTGTTGGTGAGGATGTGGAGAAAAGGGGGCTCATACGCTGTTGGTGGGAATATGTAAATTCGTACGACCTCTATGGAAAACAGCATGGAGATTTCTCAAAGAAATAAAAGTAGCTCTACCATTTGATCCAGCAACCTCACTAGTGGGTATCTACCCAAAGGGAAATAAAGTAATATATTAGAAAGACTCCTGTACTCTTAGGTTTGTGACTGCACTATTCACAACGGCAAAGACACAGAAACAATCTAGGCGACCCTCCGGGGATGATTGGATAAAGAAAATGTGGGGTGCAAACACAATGGAACACTGTTCACCCGTTACATAAAGAAATCATGTCTTTTGTAGCAACATGGATAGAACTGGAGGTCATTATCTTAAGTGAGACAAGGCAGACACAGAAAGATACCACATATTCCCACTTACAGGGGGAAGCTCAGCAGTGTGCACACATGGACACAGAGTATGGAGTCATAGACGCTGGAGAGTCTAAGGGGTGGAGGGGAGGGAGGGCCGTGGATGATACGCGGTTACTTAATGGGTACCATGTATATTATTTGAGTAATGGATATCTTAGAAGACGGGACTTCACAAAATTACACTTGTAACCCCCATACATTTATGGAAATTTTCAATTTTTTTAAGTTAAATTTTCCCTTTATTATGGTTATAAAACTTTTATAGCAGTGTATAGTTTACAGCAAGCTTAAAACCAAGGTCCATATTTCTGGGGAAAAGGACTGCAAAAGATTGTGGAGTTGGTAATCACCGGATATACCACAGGGGGATTCCTTTCTGAAGTATTTAAGGCCCTAGAGGGGCAGAACCAAGCCCCAGGATGCAGGTGCAGTGGAAGGGCGCAGGCTCCAGCCTCCCTTCTCCACAGTCCGAATTATGGTGGGAGGGCTTCGAGATGGAACAGTGGGACTGCCGTGTGCCAGAGACTTGGGTGGAGCGAGGCAGGGCTAAGTCCCAGCAGTGTGGCCACGCCACAGAAAAAACTCAAGGCCTGAATATGGTCACCGAGACAGTTGTGTATCCACTTCAGAGCAGTGCTGATTCAAATGTTGGTACATGGACGAGACACTTAGTCAACAGTTGCAGATGGCAGAGACAGACACTCACACAACTCTGTGTTCAGTGAACATCTTAGATGGAGTTAGGCTGGGACAAGGCTGTTTGCCAACGTTTCGTTAGCTTAGTTGCTCACCATAGTTTTGGGTTTACCATTAAACACTAACACTGCATTTACATACTTATCACTAAAAACGTGCTAATTAAATTCAAATCAGGGATGGTAAATGCATCTCATTTCATATAAATACTCCGACAACTCGGAGGTGGCTGCAGGGGTGCTCTGTAGGAATCAATCAGGGCTGCGACCTGTTATTACCGTGGCAGTCAGGGACAGAGTGGGGTGGGGTGGCTTCCCTTGCCATTCTCTACAGACTCCTCTTAAGAGACTTTGTCATCAGCATGTTGTTAAGGAGGTAGGTCAACTGAAGAAATTGGAAGAGACTCCCTGGGATGAAGATACTTGGATCAAAGATGCCTGACAGCATGGAGAGGGCAGCATGGGTTTCCACATTTGAGCTTTGAAGTGTTCATTTTTCATCATTCCTTCTCTCTGCCTTTTTGCATTTATGTTCAAGTTGATCTTGTTTAACTTAACTTTATTAGATTATGAGTTTCTCTCAGGTACCAGCATGTGATGAGCACCTGGCAATGAGATTCATGCCTCGTAAATATGGGATAAGAACAGGGGCTCTAAACCTTCTATTGCCTAGAAATCTCAAGGGGTAGAAATAGTGGTGTTTGCAGGATTACAACGAGACACACTTTCCATACCCTGGCCTCACAGCACCATTTACATGGTCTGTTTTACAGGATGTCATTTGTGACTATATTTGCAACATAATGTTAATATGTGTCCTAAAAACTATACGGAAATTGTTAAACACACACACTCTCTCACATACACACCCCTCTGGACTAGAAAATGGAAAAGAAACCCTGTTACTGGTGGCTTCAAATGTGGAAACAGATGGTGTACTTTGCTGGTTTGCTTATGTTTTTCATTTTCATTTTATTTTATTTTATTTTTTTAGATATGGGGTTTCACCATGTTGGCCAGGTCTCAAACCACTGACCTCGGTCGATCCACCTGTCTTGGCCTCCCAGAGTGGTGGGATTACAGGTGTGAGCCACCGCGCCCAGCCTAGTTTGCTTTTGTAAAACCACTCGCCCAGTCTATGTCTTTCAATTCGAGTGCTTGGGGTTATTTTGCTGTTGATATCACAGTCCAGACATTTAGATTTTCTCAGCTACTTATACACTAATTAATACAAAAAGGAAGTAGAATTTTTCTTTTGCCCCTTTGTAGATAGTGACGGATTATTATTTTGATTTCATACAAGTGATGGACTCATCATGCCTGTTGGTATTTTAGAACTTGCCTTGTTTATTTTGTATGTGTTTAACCAATAGAACTTATAGATGAGTACAGGGAAGACCACGCATGTGTTACTATGATGCAGTCTATTTGTTTTCAGCACTGTACGATGATCACTGCAAGGGCAAGGCAGTGTGAAGCTTATCAGCCTGTGAGAGGTCTCAGGAACAGAGGAGTCTGTTCCCTGAAAGTCCTAATCCCTTATCATCCCTGGTGGGGAGTCTGCAGGGGAGTGGCTGGCTTGGAGATGTAGCTGATCTCGCACACATGCATTTTATACTCACACTGAAAGAGCAGATTCAACGGTATTTGGTAAGGCATAATTGATCTAGTGAAACAGGTCTTCATGTAAACTGATATAACGAATGTGACAGGTTGTAGAGTACAGATACAGGATACGCAGTTTGTTATTTAACTCTTTTTCCTTGCTTAGTAGGTACAAGAAACATAAAACATGAGAAAACTACACTGAAGGTGGGAAGACCTTATTTTGCATTTGGGGACAATTTGAGGGTGAAAAGTAGTGCTTAAAATGACTAAATTACATATATTAGGATATATTTATGTATTGGTTGATAAATCAGGTTTATTCTATGAGTAGACTTATATTTATCACCAAAACTATTTTCAACAATAAATTATGTCCAAAATAACACATTTATAAACATTAAAGCAAAAGTGTTTTGAAAAACTTTATATGCATTCTCTATTAAGAAATTAATGAAATAATTATTCTTAGAATGTGCGAATAACTTTTTTTTAGAAACAGGGTCTTACTCTGTCACCCAGGCTGGAGTGCAGTAGTGTGATGTCAGCTTGCTGCAGCCTCCACTTCCCAGGCTCAGGTGATCCTCCTGCCTCAGCCTCCTGAGTAGCTGGGACCACACATGTGTGCCACCATGCCCAGCTAACTTCTGTTGTTTTTTGTTTGTTTGTTTGGTAGAGATGGGGTTTTGCCATAACTCCTGGGCTCAAGTGATCCACCCACCTATGCTTCCCAAAGTGCAGGATTACAGGTGTGAGCCACTGCAGCTGGCCATAAACTTCGTAAAATTTTTATTCATATCTGCATCCAAATACCATTTTTCTGGTATTTTAACGGTGAATGCTTTTATTAACAGTCTTTCTAAAAAATAAGATGGTCTACAATCTGGTTCAAAATTGCATCATATTGTTCTACATCTTAAATGATTGACAATTGATGCACCTGCATATTTCATAATATATTTTCAAACTTTTTTTTAAAATTATGCTTTAAGTTCTGGGATGTATGTACAGAACATGCAGATTTGTTACATAGGTATACACGTGCCATGGTGTTTGCTGCATCCATCAACCTGTCATCTACATAAGGTGTTTCTCTTAATGCCATCCCTCCCCTTGTTCCCCATCCCCCAACGGGCCCCAGGTGTGTTGTTCCCCTCCCTGTGCCCATATGTTCCTGTTGTTCAACTTCCACTTATGAGTGAGAACATGCCGTGTTAGGTTTTCTGTTACTGTGTTAGTTTGCTGAGAATGATGGTTTCCAGCTTCATCCACGTCCCTGCAAAGGACATGAACTCATTCTTTTTTGTGGCTGCATAGTATTCCATGGTGTATATGTGCCACATTTTTTTAATCCAGTCTATCACTGATGGGCATTTGGGTTGATTCCATGTCTTTGCTACTGTGAATAGTGATGCAAAAAACATACATGTGCATGTGTCTGTATAGTAGAATGATTTATAATCCTTTGGGTATATATCCAGTAACGGGATTGCTGGGTCAAATGGTATTTCTATTTCTGGATCCTTGAGGAACTGCCACACTGTCTTCTACCATGGATGAACTAATTTACACTCCCACCAACAGGGTAAAAGCGTTCTTATTTCTCCACATTCTCTCCAGCATCTGTTGTTTCCTGACTTTTAATGACCGCCATTCTAACTGGCATGAGATGATATCTAATTGTGGTTTTTATTTGCATTTCTCTAATGACCAGTGATGTTGAGTAGTTTTTCATATGTTTTTTGGCCACTTAAATGTCTTTTTTTGAAAAGTGTCTGTTCATATACTTTGCCCACTTTTTGATGGAGTTGTTTTTTTCTTGTAAATTTGTTTAAGCTCCTTGTAGATTCTGGATATTAGATCTTTGTCAGTTGGATAAAAAATTGCAAAAATTCTTTCAAATTCTGTGGGTTGCCTGTTCACTCTGATGATAGTTTCTTTTGCTGTACAGAAGCTCTTTAGTTTAATTAGATCCCATTTGTCAATTTTGGCTTTTGTTGCCATTACTTTTGGTGTTTTAGTCATGAAGTCTTTGCCCAGGCCTATGTCCTGAATGGTATTGCCTAGGTTTTCTTCCAGGATTTTTGTGGTTTTAGGTCTTACATTTAAGTCTTTAATCCATCTTGAGTTAATTTTTGTATAAAGTGTGAGGAAGCAGTCTAGTTTCAGTTCTCTACATATGGCTAGTCAGTTTTCCATTTATTAAATAGGAAATTCTTTCCCCCATTGCTTGTTTTTGTCCAATTTGTCAAAGATCAGATGGTTGTAGATATGTGGTGTTATTTCTGAGGCCTCTGTTCTGATCCATTGGTCTATATATCTGTTTTGGTACCAGTACCATGCTGTTTTGGTTACTGCAGCCTTGTAGCATAGTTTGAAGTGAGGTAGCATGATGCCTCTAGCTTTGCTCTTTTTGCTTAGGATTGTCTTGCCTATACGGGCTCTTTTTTGGTTCCATATAAAATGTAAAGTAGTTTTTTCTAATTTTGTGAAAAAAGTCAGTGGCAGCCTGATGGGAATAGCATTGAACCTATAAATTACTTAGGGCAATATGGCCATTTTCATGATATTGATACTTCCTATCCATGAGCATACAGGGGTGTTGAATTTTATTGAAGGTCTTTTCTGCATCTATTGAGATAATCATATAGTTTTGGTCATTGGTTCTGTTTATGTGATAAATTATGTTTATTGATTTGTATATATTGATCCAGCCTTGCATCCCAGGGACAAACTCTTCTGAACACTGGTCTAGGCAAATAATTTATAACTGAGACCCCAAAAGCAAATGCAACAAAAACAAAAATAAGTAAGTGGGACCTGGTTAAACTAAAAAGCTTTTGCATTGTAAAAGAAGTAATCATCAGAGTAAACAGACAACCCACAGAATGAGAGAAAATATTTTCAAACTATGCATCTGACAAAGAACTAATATCCAGCATCAACAAGGAACTCAGACAAATCAGCAAGGAAAAAACAACCAACCCCATCACAAAGTGGGCAAATGGCATGCACAGACAAGCTTAACGCTGCTAGTCATCAGAGAAATGAAAATTAAAGCCATAGGAGATGCCACTTTACCCCAGCCAGAACGGCCATTATTTAAAAGTCAAAAAAGAACAACAGACACTGGCATGGATGTGGTGAAAAGGGGAAACTTACACACTGCTGGAAGGAATGTAAATTAGTACAACCACTATGGAAAATAGTATGGAGATTTCTCAAAGGACTAAAAGTAGATCTACCATTGGGTTGAGCAATCCCATGCTGGGCATCTACCCAAAGGAAGGGAAGTCATGACATAAAAAAGATATCAGCATGTATGTATGTATGTATGCATGTATGCATATCTATATCTATATATAGAGAGAGCTATATACACACACATAGACACATATATGTGGCAGCACAATTCACAACTGAAAAGATATGACACCGACCTAAGCACCTATGGACTGAAATGTGGATAAAGAAGTGTGGTATATCTATACCATGGAACGCTACTCATCCATGCAAAAATGTAAGAACATCTTTTGCAGCAACTTGAATGGAGCTGGAAGCCACTATTCTAAGTGAAATGACTCAGGAATGGGAAACCAAACACCACGTGTTCTCACGCGTAAGTGGGAGCTAAGCTATGGGTAAGCAAAGGCATGCAGGGTGGGATCATGGATATCTGAGACTCAGAAGTGGAGAGGGTGAGAGTGGTGGTAAGGGATAAAGAAACTGCATAGCAGATAAATGTACACTATCAGGTGACGGTGCATTAAAATTTCAGATTTCATCACAATACAATTCACCCATGCAACCAAAAGCTACATGTACCCCTAAAGTTATTGAAATTTTTTTAAAGAATATATTTAGGTATTTTTTATAATATAAAAACATCAAAAACAGGTCAAATAAAACATAGTATTTCCATACAACTGAATGGATGAGAAAGGAAGTGTGGTATCCACATACCATGGAACGCCACTCATCCATACAAAAATGTAAGAATGTCTTTTGCAGCAACCTGAATGGAGCTGGGAGTCACCATTCTAAGTGAAACGACTCAGAATGAAACAACTCAGGAATACACACATGATTATTTACTAACATCAGTTAGTGTTTATAGTAAAATGAAACAAAGCATACACTCTGGTACATCAGAATTATCTCATTTATGTGTTCCTGCACACATACATGCATGCACACACACATCCAGAGGGCATGAAAGATAAATGCATCCAGGGTGCATTTTTGATGGTTGCCTTTGGGTGACAGGACATCAGATGAATAGGTGTATTTGTTGATTTCTACTCTGTGCTGCAACAGCAGCATGTGCATGTCTTGCGTAATAAAAAAGCATTATAAAAAAGAAAAACCCTGAACCAGAAAAAGTGTTTAAAGCCTATAAAACATGAATGGGCAATCAGGAAGCAATAAATGGCAGTTGTTCTAACAGAATCACAAGTTTGGCTCTGACCTCCCAGGCAACCAAATCACAAAGGGAAACATCCAGCTTTTTAATTCTGATTCCCACAAAGATTAAAATACATCATCTCTGAGAGAAAGAAAGCTCTAAATGGATTTTCTTAAATGAAGGTGCTTTCCATATCAATTTTTTGTCTTTGCTTTTTTAGCTTCATCTGCTAAACATCAAAAGACGTTTTTCATCTTTTGAATAAGAGGAATGTGGTGGCAAATTTTTGTTATTTTAATTTTTTTTCAAAACATGAGAATAACATCTATTCTAACTAAAAACACAATCATATGTGATATAACAAGTGGTTAATATTGAGAGCTTTTCACATATATTTGTCACAACATTTACTATTTCTAACTTTAACAGGATTTTTATCTCTAGCGAACAGAAAAGTACACACTATTTTAAATTTATTTTGTCTTTACTTTTCCATCACTTTGATACTTGCCTTTCTGACTGCCTTCCCTTTCCCTCTTTTAATGACGCCAGCAGTTAGAAACTAAATCGGTTCCTTTAAAACTGGTTTGAAGGTTAAGGTAAATAAACGCATTTCCTACCTCCAACCAGCAAATGCTCTCCGCATGTCAATCTTTTCAGCACCTTCTTTCATTCTTCCTTGTTCAGCTTGCAGCTCTGCAAAATTTGGAAAACATTTTGACTTAGTTTTTTTCAAGTTGGGTAGGGAGTTTTAACTAGTTCCACAATCAGAGCAGATAGTCACTGAACTCCAGATCTCTCCTGTGGCTGTCCTGTTCTAAAGAGTTTAGCACCCGATTTTTCACAGACACCATTAGTGTGTTTCCTGCTTCCTCCCGTCCGGATCTGGCTTTCCTTCCAAGTGCAGTCTTATAAATAGTGCCTCATTAAAAGAAGTTAGCACGTGCTCTGTCTGGCAAGGCACTGATGAGGTTGCACTGTGACAAACTACCCTCACCTGGATTTCCCAAGCCAGTCACTCTGTGCACCTATGATGTTTATTTAGGCTTCTAAATATGTCTGTGTCTTTAAAAACAATGATTTTTAAAAGAACCTTTTGCGATGGGTTGATGCTAGCGGCAGAATGGGCCTCACTTCCCAATCTCCAGGCCTTTTCTTCCCGGCCTCATTGTTCTTCCTCCTCCGCTGGCAAGAGGCACTGAGAATAAAATGAAATACAAAAATCAGCCGGGTGTGGTGGGGCATGCCTGTCATTCCAGCTACAAGGGAGACTGAGGCAGGAGAGTCACTTGAACCTGGGAGGCGGGGGTTGCAGTGAGTCGAGATCACACCATTGCACTCCAGCCTGGGCAACAGTGCGAGACAGACTCGGAGCTGACGTGGACGGGCTGACTCTGAGACAGAGTCACTGTCCCCTGTCCAACATAACCACCACCAGACTTCACCCTGTCAATCCTGGGGACTGCTCAGCCTCTGGAGATGGCACAGTGTTCTCATTGCATGCTGGGCCCTGGAGTAGGGCTCTGCTCACTGATCATAGAGGTAACTGAGAAAGTGAAAATCCTGCTCACAACGTGCCTCTTTTGCCAGATGTTTAAAATTTTCAAGGAGACCAATTTATGAATATGGTAGAATCTGGCTGGTGCATCTTGCCGAAGGTATAGGTGTTCACAATGTGAATGCACCCTGGGGAGGTTCCGGGCAGCACCCCACAGGCAGGGTGGCTGTGAAAATGCCCCAACACATCCACACTCACTGGCAAGAGGCTGCTGCTCTCACGTCTCTGTGTACCAGCTCCCTCGGTCCCTTGCCCCTCACCTGGGTCCTCCCCAGCAGTCCTAGGTGATGGCCAGTCTCCGAGAGAGCAGGAGTCTTCCAAGACGTGCTTCTGACCTGTGGCCATCCTCAAAGCCCACCCTAAGGGTTGAGGTCAGAGCCCTGCGGGTCAGCCATTTTGAAAATCACTCTTCCCGACAGGCATTTGGCACAGAGGATAGTTATTTTCTGATTAAGGAAATGGAAAGAAGCTGGCAGAAAAGCATGCATTTAATTCAGCAAGTGATGACAGGCCACGGACTGGCTGCAGCGTGCTACTGAGTTATTTGGGAAGCTCTGAAATGAATGAAACCTGGTCTCTGAACTCAACGAGCTTATGGTTGAGCTGAGATTTTCATAAACTGCATTTACCTTCCCAAATTACCCCGGTTATAGTCTTCCTACTTCGGGTTCTACTCAGCGGCTTACTTAGGTTTATCGACTAGCTTCATCTGCCAACCCTCTGCACTAGCCTCCCTTCTTCCAGGTCCCCTGGTCCCCCAAAAAGGCAGTGAGGGGTAACTGAGCCAGCAATGGCTTTTTCTAATCTTATCAGAGCACACCCAGAAGGGGACATGGAGTTCCACTGCGCCCACCCTGCCCAGCTTTCAGCAAGTACAACTCGCTGCTGTCTAACGTGTGGCTTCAGTCTATCAACTCCCTGTCAACACTAGAGAGTCAAGGTCTGTGGAAGCTCAGCAAGCTGTATCCATGACAACTGAACCTAGAGCAGGGCACTCCGCATATGAGCAACAAGAAACAGCACCCCACTCACTCCTGTTTTTCAAGAAGTCATATGATGGATAATTAAATATTAAACTAATTGAAACATTCATTTTATGCTAACCAATACTACTTCCATGCCACGTTTGATCTATATCTAACTCATACTATTATTTAAAACAAGACAAAACAGAAGGGAGGAGGAAGGGAAGGAAGGCGGGAAGGAAGGAAGGAAGGAACGGAGGAAGGAAGGAGGGAGGGAGGGAAGGAGGAAGGAAGGAAGAAAGATTTTGCTTGGCTATGATTTTTTAAATCCATGATGCATTTTCCTGAAAAAAAAAAATACAGTAAGATGGTGTTGGTAAATCTATAACATCTGTCACCCACAGCAAAAATCAGGAGAAAATGTTACACATGTTTAATAAATATCAAGGCATAATAGTTTCATAAAGACACATAATTGAATTGTCTTCATCCGCATTCACTCAGGTGTCTTCACATTCCTGCTACGTACACAAGTATCGTGCCATGGCAAAACACTCTGCACACATGTAGAAGAAAAAAAAGGCAGGAAGGATGAGACAGAGAAAAGGAAAAGTGACTGAGGGCATCAAGCAGCTGGTTTTCACTCCCATATTATGCTAATTAAAATAATCATCTAATTTTGGTGTTACAGAAATGGCTGCATCACATCTTATTTTTGTGCCTAGAAGGAATAACGAGAACCCTCTAGAATGATTCAGACTTTTCATCCCGCTTGGACCTAGTCCTCACTCTCTGGAAGAAGCCATCTTCATGGAGGTGCTTCCCCAGCATCCTGAGATGACACTCCCCCTTCGTTGAAGGGAAGAGCAGAATTTTTTTTCCCAGTGTTCTTCCACATCTCCTGCCCTATTCCTGCCAGCTTTGGACAAAGCTCAGAAATGAAACAAAGTTTACAAAAAATTCAATCACTGTAGAGATTTAAACAGGACTTAATTTACTTTGACAGTAGATCCATTGGGACATTTTCTTTTCTTAGCTGCAGTGACAGACATTTTGCTGTTGCATGTAATTGATGTTCACCAGGAAAATTAATCACACAAATTGGCAAGTGATTTTTGCCACCAAAGGAAAACCTTTTGTGCAGTGTGTGTTGAATGCATCCCCGTCACTGAATAACAAATGTGTGGCACGTAGCTAAGACATGAGATACAGCCAGGGACATTAATAAGAAAAACCCATGAGAACGTTTTGTTCCATGAATAAATAGAGTTCAAAACTTTTAAATTAGTCTCCAATGTATTCACATATTTAGAGTCTCACCTTATATTTGGAATTCTGTCTCACTAAAAGAAATCTAGTATTATAGTGTGCATTTCCTGCTCATATACAAAGATTTTCATAACTCACACCTTTGCCAAAAACAACTCGTCACTGTTCACTAGAGCCAAGATAGAACTATTGAAATATTGTAATCTTTCCTTTTCTCCTCAGTTTATTAGGGGATTTTATAAAATTTAGAGAGATTAGACTTGATCATATGTTAAAAATCATTAAAAAGTTAATTCTGGATCACAGAAAAGCATGTTTTGTACATTTCAGGAGAGTGAAATATCAGAGAAGACTCTTTTCTCATTAATATGTGTACTTGTGTTGAACTTAGGGTTATGTCAAAGTAATAACATAAGAACATTTTTAAAAAATGTTTTCTCTATTTTGGGCTGTCTGCTTCATAGCACTGATGTTCTGATTGACTGCTTGAGAAATTGTCAAGATAGGTGAAAATAATTATTCTAAAAATCATTTGAACTGGCAACTATGTTTAAACTCAAACGAAATATATTTTCCACTAGTCTAAGCTCATATTTTTTTTTCTTCAGACAGAAACTAGAAAACCAGTTTTCTAAAACCAGAAAAATTCAAGGCCACAGGCAGGGAAGAATGTTTCCGGCAAATGTGTTTGACATTGATTGACATGTTATGGGTAGAGAACGTAGCTCTGGGTCTGAAGGCAAGGACGAGATGGTATTATTTTTATAAAGTACATCATTATGGCAAGAGGTGGGGTGTAAAGAGAAAAAACAAAGACAACTGATGTGCTAAGGAAGTAAAAAGCCTGGTTAAAACACTGTAAGTATATAATGGTGTTACTACTGCACATTAGCACTCATCATCTTTCTTGATGGTTTAATTGTATTTGAGTATTCTCTTCCTGAGAAGGAAAAATAATCATGACCCCTTTTTCTCTTACCTTTCTGGCCATACCTGCCAGGCCTCCCGGGTACGCCTCTCTTCCTCTGCGTTGCCCCATTGTTGTGGCCCTAACGACTTTTTCCAGCTCTGCACACGTTACTCCACAGGTGTACTTGCAATCTCTATACTGACCCCAAACCTTTATTTCTCAACCCAAATTGTTCTCGTGAGCTTTACACGACAGGCTCTCACCATGTGTATGTCCCACAGATACGCCAGCCTCTGACTCAAAAGTTCCTCTTCCTGCTCAACTACCTAGCTTCCATATCTAAGATGATAATACTATCTTCATGTCGTATGCTCAAGCCAAACCTTGGACAGTATTCCTCTTCCTCATGTTAAATCTTTCACCAAATCTTGCCAGATTACCTCCTAAACATTCTGTATTACATCTATTTCTTTCTGCCTCCAAAAACATTATGCAAGTTTATGCCCTTCATTCTCTTAACTGCATTATAATAACAATTTCATTTCCTTTTCAAATTGTATTTCACATAGATCTGGAGACATCTTAATAAAGCATGACTGTGTCACAGGATTTTCTTCCATAAAACCCTTGTGTCACTTTTCATTGCTTTTAGGATAAAGTCTTACCTCTTTGATGTTCCATTTTAAACACCCTCTCTTGGGTAACCTAAAACAGTGATCCTTCATCTCCAATTCACCTGAAACAGTGATCCTTCATCTATGATTCACTGAAACAGTG
>NW_022437053.1:3885886-4106334 GCF_009761245.1 Sapajus apella
AAACAGTGATCCTTCATCTATGATTCACCTAAAACAGTGATCCTTCATCTACCATTCACCTGAAACAGTGATCGTTCATCTCCGATTCACCTACAACAGTGATCCTTCACCTCCGATTCACCTAAAATAGAAAATAGTGATCCTTCATCTACGATTCTCAGGGCCCTGTGGTCCTCTCCGTGTCTTTTGTCTTTCAACTTTTCTAGCCTTTATCTGCGCTGAACTTCTTCCTAAAAGGACACACCCTTTCTCTAGTATACATCCTGCGTGCATGCTGGGGCATTCCACTCTACACTTCCTGACTTTCCTTCAGCAAATTAATATGCGAACACAATTATTCTTTTCCAGGAAGCCCACTCTGACCACTCCTCCCTCCGTGATTGGATTAAGTTCCCTTCTTAAATGCTGTCATACACTTTTTATTTTCCTTTTCATATTGTATTGACATATTGGGATTTTGTATTCGGTTTAATCATGAGACTAGAGATCCTGTCAATACTGTTCATCACCGCAGTCCTACTGTTACTGCAGAATGTGACTTAGGTGGGCCTACAATAAGCGTGTATGCTTTCTGAACGAACAAATACATTTTTGATAGTTCCAGCTGTAGGAACTCAAGTCTAAATTGTTTTCCTTTAACAAGCTCTAGCTTTGCTTTTTACTCCATTTTAAACAGCTTCTCTTGGGTCACAAAAAATGGTGGTAATTCGTCTTAGACATGCAAGATAAAGTCTTAATTCCTTGACATTGCTTAAGAGACCCTGCTTATCTCTGTGTCTTTTTGTCTTTCAACCTTTGTGCCCTACCCTTTATGCATGCTAAATTCCTTCCTAAAATGGTCACAGGTTTAAAGCACACCCAGTGACATAACAATAAAAGACCTGATAAGAAGGTGGCCTGGATGCTGACACTTTGCATCTGTGACAGACAAGCCTAAGTTGGAACGGATTTGTCATTTAGAGACATCCCATGGGTGTCTGATCTGTATTGTCATATAAAGTATTCTCTAAAAGACCGATTAAATAGATGAATGTAATGAGGTCAAGAATTCACTTTTACACGGTTAGCAATTGACAATGCATATTCTGAGCAAGCTATTCTCAGCAAACTACCAAAGTAAATTTTCTTGCTTCAAAGGTTGGCAGTTATTTAACATCTATTCATTCCTTCTACCTTGCTATGGTGGCATCGTTGGCATTCAATTGCCAAGCTGGACAGATGAGTAGATAGCTACCATGTGGAGAACAGAAAGGCAGAAAACGGCTAGCAAAGAATTAAGGCTCAGGAAGGAGTAGCATCAGAAACATTCACCAGGCTAAAAACAGCCATTTGGCCACCACTGAAGTAGGGAGCATCACCTATTAATAGAACGTGCATTGACTGTTTTAAGCACGGTGTGTTCAGATTGCCTGCATGTAGCTCTGACTATCTTTAAAAGATGACAAAGTCAAAGTTCAGTTCTGTTCTGTCTAGTCTGTTGGCTAAAATGATAGAAGGTTGGAAATTTCCTTACTCTTACTTTATTCTATTGCCTTATACACTGTTTTCCTATACTAACTCACTGCGGAAAGAGTAATAACCACGCCACAAATCTTGAAGTAAATAATTTAAAACAACTACCATTTACATGGTTTTTTTTTCCTGTACATTATTTAATGGATTTGTTGGAGTGAAATTGCTGAGAAAATGTTAAATTTGTGTATCCACCAAGCACAACAATTTCCTTTGATGATGGAAATGAAATAAAAATAAAATCAATTATTATAATGTTATCTTAAATGACTTCTGCTGGGCCCTGAAGATATTGAATCTATTTGTCCTTTTGAAGCATGCATTATTCTGTTATCTCCATAACCTGTCATTACTAATAAACAGCCACAGAGTGTATTTCCTGAATTTATTACATTCTTATGCTGCCTCAATTGTTTTGATTTTCTAAAAGAATTCATCTGGAATTTTTTAAATCTTTAAATTAACACAGGTTTTATAGACACATAAATGATGCTTACTTATCTGATGTGAACCATAGGCTGTGGTCCTCTAAAGTGGAGCAGCCTGAAATCAGAAGATGGCAAAGCCCCCTGAGAGCCCGCTGCTCTGGGGACGCGTCTCAGGTTTCTGAAATTACTGTTCAGCTTTTTCACTTGTCATTTGTCTTGGCAGTATCTGTAAAAGTTAACAATTGATTCCCAAAACATTCACCAACTTTCTTTACATGCAAAGCCTTTTTGTGACACTAAAATGGAACATGCATGGTTGCCCTGCCTTTAAACAATTCACAATGTGGTGGAACTGCAGTACCGTACAACATGGTAAATACAGTGTAGAGTTGTACACACTAATTTTTGCCAGAAAAGAAGATATTTTATTGGCCTTGGGGAAGGAATCAAAGAAGGCTTCCAGGAAGTGATGATTTTAGAGCTGAGTATTGAGAGGCATGCACGAGTTTCCCAGGTTTGAAAAGAAACAAAGAGAAGTTGGAAAGGGGAAAGGTGTTTTTCCATCCTACTTTTTCCACTTTATTTCTCCTTCCAATACACATTTGCTAAAACTTTTTATGTGCCAAGAATATTCCTCCATGAACGGGGTGAAGTCCAGGGAGAAAGTACAACAGAAGGCAAGAGATGGAGGCAGGAAACCATGGTGTGTGTGTAGAAACATACAAAGCACAAGAGCGAGGGTCAAAAGCTAGCCAGGGTTCAAATCACGCAAGATTCTATATGCTTGGAGATGGAGTTTAAACATTACCTTATAGTAGAATCATCCTTCCAAACTAATTAACAGACATGACCGAAGTTGTAATTTACATGAAAACTCACCATTGTGTTGAATGGAGAGAAGAGTGGGGCGGCACAGGCAGGCAGCTAGTTCACGCGTCCAGACGGGGAACGGCCAAGTCTCCAAGTAAGAGTGTCTGCGAGGGTAGAAAGAGGGAGACAGACTGGAAAACTCATTCGGAGATAAAAACAAGGTAGAGGCTTAAAGGATAGATATGGGGACTGAGGGAGAGGGAGGGACAAA
Organism: Sapajus apella; assembly: GCF_009761245.1. Classification (NCBI taxonomy): domain Eukaryota; kingdom Metazoa; phylum Chordata; class Mammalia; order Primates; family Cebidae; genus Sapajus; species Sapajus apella. Next base: position 3,888,908 of record NW_022437053.1, read on the forward strand.
AGATGGCACAGTATTTAGACTGAGTGACGTGATGGTGTCGCTGAAGATGAAATCTGCAGCAGGACTCCATTGTGAACGTGCTGTCCACGCGAGTGTGCCCGGGTAGAGGCGTCCTTGAGAAAATGAGCAGCAATGTGAGGCGAAAGCTGTCTGTACAGCCTTGACTGCAAATTTCAAATTTGAGAGTTGTCAGCTTTCAATTGACAGCCAAAATACAAGTACATGAGATTATTAATAAACAGGTGTAGAAATAGAAGAGAAAGGACCCAAGCTAATATCAGGTATAGATGAAGGACCGAGGAACCTCTAAATAAGCAGAGATTGATGGGGAAGTTTAAGGATGCCATAAAACTAAGGGGAGAAAGAGGGTTAAACACAAGGTGGGCATGTTCTCACTCACATGTTGAAACTAAAAAAAGGCTGATCTCATAGAAGTTAGAAAAAAGTAAAATAAAGATACTAGAAGCTGGGAGGGGATAGGGAGAGATTTGCAAAAAATACAAAACTACAGATAGATGGGAGGAGTAAGTTCTCATGCTCTGCTGCACTGTGGGATGGCTACAGCCAACTATGTTATATAGTATCAAACAGCAAGAAGAAGGATATTGAATTATTCCAATCCAAAGAAGTATAAATGTGTGAGATGGTGGCTATGCCAATTATCCTGATCACCATATATTATATGCATTGCAACCTTATTATGTATCCCATGAATATGTACAATTATATGCAGTTTAAAAATATTTTTTGAATTTTTTTTTTAAAAAGAACACGATTGATTGTACTGAATGGAACACAGAAGTCTCTCACCACCTCCTTAAACATATGTATACATTTTATTCATCTACCCTTCCAATACAGTTAGATCCAAAATATAATCATATTTTTAGTTGGATCAGTGTTAAATATTTTTTAGAGCTAAAACCTGTAGTGTATACTAATCTATACTATAATGATATTTTTTCTGAATTTTAATATGATAATCATATTTTTCTCATTGTTTCCTTAGCTTTTCATTACCATTTACACATCCTAACCTTTCCCTTCATTGTCTAAATCTCCTTGAAAACAACGTATAATATCAGTTCCATCTTTTGGGCGGCATCTCTTGTAAAACCTTCTGAGTTCTCCATTGAGGCTGGTTCTTTCTAAAGAGGCCTGGTCCTCAGCTGTTGTGCTGAGTTGCTCCTCACCATCTTCCTTGGGATTTTGCATTCCTTGGATTGCACTGTTATCTCCCTGAATTATTTTTTCATTTGGGGAGGTCATGTTCTTCAACAGCTTTCTGAGAGAGGATTCGTGGTAGGTAAATTTTTTGAAATTCTGAATATTTGATTTTGTCAAGTTTGTTTTTATTTGTAATTATACTTTCCTGGGTATAGAGGTGAGTTTGGGATTCGTCCTCCTTCAGAATTTGAAGGGTGGTGTGCAAGCATTGTTGAGATTGTGGTGTTGATGCTGAGAAGACTGGAGCCACTGTGATTTTTAATCCTTTGTCTATACCTGTTTTTGCCTTGTCTTCTTCTAAATTCTTTTAGAGTGTTCTCTTTATTCCTAGCGTTCCTAAATTTCATAAGAATGTGCCTTGATTTATGTCTATTTTTGTCCCATTTTGCCAAGCACTCATGGGATCTTTCAGTCTGTAAATTTACCTTCTTCAATTTCTGGAAGGAGTCTTTAAATATTTCTCAAATGATATAATTTTCTTCACATTTCTTGTTTCTATTTTTGGAACTTTTGTTATTTGGCTATTAAACTTTCTGAAACTAATCTTCAATACTCTTGTCTTCTTTTCTTTCCATTAAATTTGACTTCTTTTGAGTCTAATTTCTGGGAGATTTTCTCAACTTTCTCTTTCAATCCGTCCACAGAATTTTTAGTGTTTGCAACACATTTTCAGTTTCTGAAAGCACTGCTTTTTCTCTGAATGTCTGTCTCCACCTTTCACATAGCACACTATTGTTATGTTCCTAAGTGTGGAGTCTGCTCTTTTTCCTCTGACGGCATGGCTACCTGCTGACTTTGGGAATGCCAGTCTCTGTGCCATGCATAGTCTGTTTTCTCCAAGTTGCTTCTTTCTCTTTGTTTAGATCCCTTTCCTGTTAGAGACTTTCCTCACATGTATGATAATCCCCGATTGTCTGCCATATTTAAAGCAGAGTAACTAAAAAGCTGGTTGGAAGTTCTCTCCACACAGTGAGAGCTTGTTAACCATAAATTTCACTACACAATGATCTGGTCAGGGAACTGTATTCGCTAATCCCAAACTGTCAGTATGTTTAGGGTTTATTTTATACAACCCTCCACCCTTGGCTTTGGGATTTATTGTCTTCCTCAAAGAAGTGCCTTCTAACCTCACCCAAAACCCAGCTCTTAGGTTTTATGTATTCAGAAGGGTAAGAGCTCTGCGGGTTTACATAATTCCTCTGTGCTGGCTTATAATTTATATTTCTTAGGTCTTATTAGTCAACTACCACTCTTGTTCTGCTTTCTGGTTCCTGTCATTTTAGGGCTGATTTCTCATCTTTCGATCCTTTGGAATTATGAGTTTATGCCTTTAAAAAGTCTTTACTTCTTTTTAGTAGAGTTTCAAGAAGGAATAATATTCTATGAATAAACCCTCCTCTTTTGTTACTGAATCAGCCAGAGTTAGGTTCCACAGCTTAAATGTATATACCCCAACTTATATGCAGATGTGTAAATAATTATAATTCTAGTCAAAAAATGCAACAACAGAGGACAGTGCCCAGTATGTTGGGCACACAGGGAGTAAGCCTGAATTCACTGACAAAAGTTTAGAATGTCTTCACTTTTGACATTTTTTGACTAGCACTTAAAATACAACTTTAAATGTGTTATCTATTGTGGGAAGTGAGAGAGTCTTAACACTGAGTTTAAATTAGGCAGGTATATATCACTGGGTTCTTTTCATAAGACTTGGTATTTACGTCTTCAATATAATTCTCTTAATTAGGATTCATATTTCATATTACAGATAAGGAAAGTGGTGGCCAGAGAGATTTATTTTTAAAAGATCAAAGTTATCTAGCAAGAAATGACAGAACTTGAATTGAAATATAAGTTCCCATTTCTCCAAAATCATGCCTTAGGTATAGAAATTTACAGAGTGAAATAAGGGTGTTTATCAGAGCCAAAAATGGCATTCCTGTTTACTAAGAAATAGACCTCTCTCAGAATTTTTAGAAGTGATTATCCAATTTTTGTAATACCTAAGTTCCATTTTCTCCCCTCATCTCACTGGTAAACATTCCACTTTAATTTTTTTTTTTAACCATTTTCCTACTCTGGTACCTATTCTGTATACAGAATAGAGGGGGGAAAAATCTTTACTTCCAGGAAAGTATAAAAGGAAGATAAATCAAATAATTTAACTTACATTTATGGACTCATGGATTCATTTTCCACATGCTGTCTGTCTCCAGTTTCTACGGCCTCCAAAATCCGTCTCTCGTGTGTGTTGGCAGGAGCAGAAGTGCAGGGATCCGCACATACGCAGCCTCCGTGGATGCTCAAATGCTCCCTCTACCTGCTCCACCTCCCATGGATGCTCAAATGCCCCTCTACCTGCTCCACCTCCTGTCTCACCTTCTCCTTCAAGGCTTGGCATTCTTGCTTCGGACCCAGTCATAGTAAGCTCTTAGCTAAATTCCTTTCCTTCAAGGGGACATTAGTTTGGACTCAAATGGCACTAAGCATACTTTCCAATTTTCTTCAAAATATTGCTGCGATACCTACTGATCAGGCTTTATTTATTCATTCCCTTATTTTTCCTCTTACAAGACACTGATTGAAACCTAACTTTCGGCAGGAAACTGATTAATACTAGAGAAACAGAAATAACAAGATCTAGAATTCACCGACTATGTGGTATTAGATTAATTCTAAATGCTTCACATGTATTGTCTCATTTTCGGCATTTCAAGCCTCTGTGAGTTTCTATTTATTTGTCTTATTCTCATTCCATTTTACAGATGAGAAATTTTTTGGCATAGAGAGATTTAAATAACTCTCCTCAAATCCACATTACACAGTATTGAGTGGAGCCAGGATTTGAATAAGAAGAGTCTGACCCGTGGGCTTTCAACCCCTGCACTGTGATGCCCAGATAATTCTTGCTCTGGAGCAGCTCTTTGACACTTCCTGGAAATCTTCATTAATATTTCAAGACTGTTTGTGCATTCATAGACACTTTATAAACATTCAGAGAGTAGAGGCCCTTCAGGGCAGCAGAAAAGCAAGGGAGGCACTCAGAATTTATAAACTAGTGGATTGAATTTAGGCCAAAGCATCCTGAGGATCAGGAAGCTTTCAATGCACCTCCAGCCGTACCAAACCCACAGGCCAGTCCTAACTGGATTGAAAAACTGTGAAGTCACATGTTGTGGCTGCAAGTGGTGGAAGAAAGAACGAGCATCTAGACTTGAAAGACTGTTCTAATTCTGGCTCTTTTACGGGAGTGAAAAAATCCAAAACCCTAAAACCAATCACTTAATCTTTCTGCACCTTAGATTTTGCATCTATAAAATGGTAAATCTAACGCCTGACTACCTACCTCATCCTGTTTGAATATAAAGTTAGAGACTGTATGTAAGAGCTATGCAAACTTTAAAGCACTGCAAAAAAGCATCATCGTTCACGGTGTCAGTGTCAAACGAGTAAGCAGCTGAGCTGGAAATCTAATCATACATCAAGTCTTGTTTCCTCTCCACGGGGGAGATAGTCACTTGGCTTCCAGGAGATCACACTTGCCTGGCTAACCTCCTACTTCACAGGCTATGCCTTTTCAGGCTTTTTTGTTAATTCTTCTTCATCATTCTGACCTTTTAAAATTAGAGTGTTCCAGGTCTCAGTCCCGGGTCCTCTTCTCTTCTCTGTCTCACTTGACGTGATCTCAGCCCGTCCTCGTTTTAAGTGGCATATATATGCTAGTGACTCGGAACCATATCTTCAGCTCTGCCATCTCTGCCGGGCCCCAGACCCGTTTATCCAGCTGTCTGTTTCACATTTCCACCTGGACGTCTAACATCTCAGCTCTGTCAGGTCCAACAGTGAGCTCCTGGTCTCTTCCAGCAAACCTCTATTTACAAATCTCTCTCTCTTCATCCCTCTTGCTGTTCAGCCCTCAAACCTGGAAATCATCCCTGACTCCTCTCCTCTCACACCTGATTTCCAATCCATCAGGAAGTCCTACTGGATTAAAAATAGCACGCAGGCCAGGCATTGTGGCTGATGCCTATAACCCTAGCAATTTAGGAGGCTTGAGGAGGAAGGGTCGTCTGAGACCAGGCGTTCAAGACAACATAGTGAGGTCCCGTTTCTACAGCAGCTATTAAAAATTTACCTGGGTGTGTTAGCACACACCTGCAGACCTAGCTACTCTGGAGGCTGAGGTGGGAGGATCGCTTGAGCCCAGGAGTTCTAGGTTGCAGTGAACCACGACTGCACCACTGCACTCCATCCTGGGTGACATGGCAAGGCCCTATCTCTAAAATAAATAAATAAAACAAAAGATATGTCTAGAAGCCAAGCACTTCCTGCCACCCCTACTGCAATGATACCGATGAAAGCTAGGGTCATCTTTCTCCTGGATTGCTGTAACATCTTCTAACTGGCTCCTCCGCTTACGCCCCCGCCCCATAACTGTCCTTGCCTCAGGACAGTAGCCGGGTGCTGGTTATTAAAAGAAAGTTAGATCATGTGATTCACTCCCTGCTCAAAACTGTCAGGGGCTCCTCTTAGTTCCACTCACAGTGAAAGTCTAAATCTTCACGGTGGCTGAGGAGGCCCTGCATCCCTCAGCCCCTCCAGCCTCCGCAAAGCCTTCTGTGTGCTTTTGCCTGGGCCTCTCAGCTGTAGCCACGTGCTCCGTCCTTTGGACACACCAGGCATCTTGTGTCCTGAGCCATTGCCCGCTCTTCCCGCAGCCTGGAACCCCCATCCCTCAGATGTCTGTGTGGCTAAACCCCTCAACGTTGTCATGTCTTTCACCAATGTCCCCTTCCATGAGTCCTTTCTGGACCATCCCTTAGCAAGTGACTGAGAACCCCGAGCACATTACACTGCTGCCCTTCTCCTTAGCTCTGACGCCATCTAATACACCATGTAATCTGCTTGCTATTATGCCTGCTGCTTGGCATTTGACATGTTAATGCTCACGTACAAGCCCCATGACGGTAAAAATAGCTTTTGTCTATTTTTGTTTTTGTCTAATTCTAAGGTGGACACTCAGTTAACGTCCACGAAATGAATGAATTCCAAGACATAACGCAAACAACATGAACATGTATCAGAAAGTACAGCGTTTAGAACCATGGAATAGAAGGGGGGTGGAATTGGATCTGTAAAGAAAGGGCTGCCATAGACTTGGATGGGTCAAACTTCTGGTTCCCAAGCCTTTCCACATGTAGTTCCCAGCGCTGCACATCGAAGAGCCCATCTTTTGCTCACTCTTATCATCAGCAGAGAGGGAGTTTTCGAGAAAGAACTTCAAAAATTAGAGTTTTCTCCCTGTCATCTTTTCAAGCTTATTTTTAATTCTACTTGAGCAAAAACTCTCGTTTCCCAGGATATTTTTTCTCTTTCTTATAAATACTTCAAACTCTTTTCACCAATGATGACAAAATCCATCATTCCACAGTGAGGGAGAAAAAGCCCCAAATTCAAATGCTCTTTCTGAACATGTGTGTTTAATCTAATTGAATCTAACCTAAATTCTAACGAAGTAATTAAGCAGTAAATATAAATAGCCAAGGGCAGATCCTTCCCCTTTCCAACAAAGAACACCGCTGAGTGACGTAGATAGCTCAGGATACTGAATATTGGGGCCACCCACCTGAAGGGAGGGGCATAGGAAGGGGAGCTGAAAATGACCGTGGTAGGTGTTTCAATGCAGACAAAAATTACAGCATCATCCCTGCTTACCTTGAGAGCCAACAGGCTCTGCTCGTGAGCAGAGCAGAGGAGCCACTGAACAGTTGGTCTACCAGGTGTCAGTCCTTAGAGGGTGCTCACAGCTACAGCGCCCTCCCCGGGGGAGGAGCGGGTGCTGGACAACAGCTGAGCAGGGAGAGGCTTTCTGGGTCACGCTGCAGAGAACTCTGCTGTTCCTTTTTGTCGCGCCACTTCTGTTTCTCACAGCTATATCCTTAAAAAGGCAGGACGTGGGGTGGGCATTTAAAAATATTAAGATACTACAGAACTAGTTAGCAAAGTATTATTGTTATTCAAATGTAAAAAATAATTAATGTTTTGGTCAAATGATAAACTCTGGTAAGGTCCTTAATGCCCAACCAGACCATGGCGTGCATGCACACACACACACACACACGCACACACACACGCACAAACACACATGCACACACACACACAGGTTGTATGAATGCAGTTATCTTTCTACAAGGGTAATAAATCTTCTTACTTAATTTTCCTCACTTTCTATTGGCTGCTTTTGCAGAAAAAATTTTATCGTATGCCTATTTTCAAGGCTTGTGATGTCTCTGTACTTATAAAAATACTCAAGGGTCCTAATTCTCTCATCCTCAGTGAAGTGACATGGGAGCACATGAAACAGCCTGAATCTAGGAGACTAAGGAGAAAGCATGCCTGCAGAAAAACTGGTTTCCATAATCTCTTCGTTGGTTCAAAATGTATCTATTGACTTTGGTGCCAATAAAAATTGCAAAAATTATAAAAGATTCTTTTTTCTAAACGGCTTTATTGAGGCATATTTGGTATACGGAAAAGAGCACTGCACATATTCAAGGTACACAATTTGATGAGTTTGGACATATGCACACAACTGTAATAGCACCATCCCCACGATCAAGAGAATAAATGTACCCATCACCTCCAGAAGTTTCCTTGTATGCCTTTGCTTTGTGTGTGGTGGGGTGGGGGTTGTAAAGAACACTTAACAGGAGATCTGCCCTCTTAGCAAATGTTGATAAATAGTGATCTTTAGAACTTACTTGTGTTATATTTTTTGATTGTTCTTTTGGTAGGATGAGTAACTGTATTTTCATGCTCCTAATAAAGACATACCCGAGACTGGTTAATTTAGAAAGAAGAAAAGGTTTAATGGACTCACATGGTTCCACATGGCTGGGGAGGCCTAAGAATCATGGCGGAAGGCAAAGGAAGTATAAAGTCACATCTTACATGGTGGCAGGCAAGAGCGCATGTGCAGGGGGATTCCCCTTTATAAAACCATCAGATCTTGTGAGACTTACTATCACGAGAACAGCACGGGACAGACCCACCCCCGTGATTCAATGACCTCCCAGTGGGTCCCTACCACCGCACGTGGGAATTGTGGGAGCTACAATTCCAAGATGAGATTTGGGTGGGAACACAGTCAAACCACACAACTAACCAACTGGACATTTGTTTTAAAATTATACCATAGACTTATTTTCCCTTCCGCTCAAAAACTGAATTAGATACCAACTTGAATGGAAAGAGCTAAATCGGACAGGGATATCAAGAAATACAGAATGCTTTGCCTCAAATTTCCTCATGATCTTGATATTTTCCTCATTTATGCTGCTGGGATTTATATTATTAACCTTGTGTCTTAGAGTAATTTCAAGTCCATACGTAATTTTACCTGTTATATCTTAGCATGTTAGAGAATTGCGTACTTTTCTGGGATTGTCAGCTAGCTGGACTATTAAATCCATTTTACGCTCTATTTGATGGAGTGGTCCAGAGAAATTGCAAAATTATCTCACGCTGTTAACAGAAGGGGCAGATTAGATTATGAACAACTTGTTAGCACAGGTTTTAAACTTTTATTCATTTGGTATGAATCCTGTTTCAAGGCCTGTTTTCTATATTATTTCTAAATGTACAGAAACGAAGTCAATTGGTTACTGGAGCCAGCTTTATAAACTCAGTCCTCAGTGTTTCCCTCCGCTGGTTTATACATTTCTTCAGGCTGGATTTCAAGCGTATCCTCATACCCTGTTCTTGTCCAAACACAAACGGAGTAGTGCAGATGCCTTCCAGGGTATTTGGAAGCTTCACCCTAACATAAGGACCATTTCTTCTATTGGAGAGAACACGGAGGAACCACAGATGGCTGAGGAACACACAATGGGCCAAGTTTTAACGTTTTAGTGTTGCCACATTGGGTTTTGTTTCCCAGCATCACTGCAGCCAACTGTCTTGAAACTCTTGCCCTTAGCAGAAGACTAATTCTCTGTGGTTCTTATGTGAGAGGGCTAGTCTTTTTACCCTCATTAGATGGAAGTTAAGTCAACACAAATGGCTACTAATATTTGTCCCAGACATGCCTTACCTCATTTTTAAGTTTAAGCTACATATAGCTCCCAGGAACATAAATAATTGAAAGGCATTTTATATTTTATCAGGTTCTCATACACCTTCATGAAATGGGGAAATGTTACCAAGGCCTCATTGCAAATGCAGTGAAAGATGCTGGGTGACGTGACGCTTCCTATTTGCACAGTGAGTAGCAAAATGGGGTCACAAATGAGCAGCTCTGGTATCCACCAGAATTTTACTTTTAAAACTATCATTATCATCTACCATGATAGTGAATTGGCATAAAGAATAAGCAGTTTATGGCAGGGTACAGTGGCTCCCCCTGTAATCCCAGCACTTTGGGAGGCCGAGGCAGGCAGATCACGAAGTCAGGAGATTGAGACCATCCTGGCTAACATGGTGAAACCCCATCTGTACTAAAAATAAACACACACACACAAATTAGCTGGGCATGGTGGCACAGACCTGTAGTCCCAGCTACTTGGGAGGCTGAGGCAGGAGAATCGCTTGAACCCAGGAGATGGAGGTTGCAGTGAGCTGAGATCACACCACTGCACTTCAGCCTAGGTGACACATGAGACTCTGTTACAAAAGCAAAAAAAATAAGCAGTTTACACAAGTTGTTATGATTCCTAGTGTTCACAAGTAGCCAAACCAGATACTTCTCATCTTGCATTAGCTTCTTCTTGCTGCTGCAAAAAAAAATTCCTACAAAATTAGTGGCTCAAAATAACACAGATCTATTATCTTATCCTTCTGGAGGCCAGAAGCCCTAAAATGAAGGTGCTGGGAGGGTTGCGTTCCTTCTGGAAGCTTTGGGGAGAAGCCAATCCTTCTCTGTTCCAGTTTCTAGAAGCCACCATGTTCCTAGGCACGTGGCCCCCACACCTCCGACCTGTGACGCCTACAGCAAGTCTGCTCTGACTCTGGCTCTCCTACCACCCTCTGTAATTTACGAGGACCTCTGGGATTAGACTGAGCCCACCCAGGTATTCAGGGTCACATCCTCATCTCAGTACCTCACCCTGATCACGTGTGCAAAGCCCCAGCTGCCATGTAAGGTAACATATGCACGGGTTTCAGGGATTAAGGCATGGAAATCTTTGAGGGCTGCTATTCTTCTGCCAAACACAAGTGTCTTCTGGGAATAAACAGAGAGAAATTGAGAAAATAAGCTATCCCAATGTCCCTTGGAAGCTCATGGATTTGCAACCCACACCTTAGGGGCAGGCCCCATTCAGAAGGCTCGGGTGGTGGTGAAGACTTCCTTTTTCCAGCTCACCTGACACCCAAGCAGACCAGACTGCTGGGTGGGACCTCATGGAAGTCTGCAGGAGACACTGAGATGTGTGGAGAGAACGTCCCTTCGCAGAAACATCTGTATGTGACTTAGGAGAAAGTCAAAGACGAGGAATTAGATGTGTACAGGAGAAATGAGAGCATAAACCAAAGCCTGCTCACCTGCCCCACGGGTTTGTGCAAACTGAGGAGAATGAGAACATATTTTTCGTGAAGGTGTGGGCAGGAGAGTGAGGGGAGATGCTTGTTGGGAGAAGCTGCATTTGTTCTAAGGGCCTTAGCTCAGAAGACAAAGGGAATGCCTGCTGCTGCTTTCTCGACCACTTTATTGCATCGAACACCGTTTTCTCATCAGGTGCATCTAGCTTCATCCTTTCTCTCTCTCTCTCTCCCTTTTTTTTTGGTGGGGGGGTTGTTCATGGTATTTATTGTTGCAGACTACTTGCTGTCAGATGGCCACGATTAAAATAGGCTATGCCTTTACAGCAGACATACAAGCAGAAAGGCACACCACCACCACGCGCCAGGTGACACGCGAAGGCTGCTAAGTGATGCCCAGTGAGGTGGCCACAGGCTGGGTCAGTGGCAGGTGCAGGCACCCTCCACCGTTCTTGTGTTTCCCAGGTCATATGCCATCAAAGCACGACGATGGGAATAAAATTCCACTATTTGGGAGAAATAAATGTTCTTAATTGTCCTCATATTAAATAGGCAGTCTGCTAATTTTAAACTTTAATTTAAAAGATACCATGTTTGTCCAAAGCGGGCATCTGGTCCCACTCCAGGTGCATCAGTTTATGGCTCCAGCAGGGTCGGGAGGTGGGCAGTGATCTGTCCACAGATGCACGGTAGGCTGGGCAGTTCTCTGCACACTTACTGACCAAGAGTATTTCCTGTGGTGAACAGGTCAGGCAAAAGAGGTGAAACGTGAGTGTGTCCTGTGACAGACAGATGGACAGGGGCTGTCTGCGCAAGACGGCGTCATTCGAGATGCCTATAAGGCACATCCACAAGTCATAGAAGAATTCTCCGTCTCACAGAAACAGGCCGTCTAGGTTACTAAATGTGGATGCTGTTACACATTTGAGCCTCCTCACACACTTGCCCTGTTCTGAGCACACACTTGGTGGGTAGCCTCTAAGTTCACCTCCTCTGGGATTGTGCCTGAGACGGTCCTGACCACAGCACAGCTGTAACTTTTGCACATGATGAAATGGGCAGTCTTCCAAGCAGGGGCAAGCTCAGGCCACTCAGGACCCTGCCAGGCATGAGTTGCTGAGCCTGCAGGAGTGAGGGTATCCCCTGGTCAGCACCACCGTGTGAGCACCTATTCGGCAATGCAAATTTATTTTGTGTTTCTTTATGCATTTTGTAAAAAGGAATGCCTCTGTTGTTTTCCACACCTCCAGAAAGAGTGAGTTGTAGAGCATGGAGTGAGGGAGGTTCCATCTGGCCATCCACACACTCCTTATTAAATGTGGCCTTGCCAGTGTCCCAGCAGGACAAAAGCCAAATCTCAGGGTCCTTCAGCAGAGCAACGGAGTTTTCAGCTGGAGAGCTCAGTGCTTCCTGCCTATCTGAGATGAACCACCACAAACTGATGGTTTTCAGCCATTGTGCTGAAAGTCACCTCCCCTACCCACGCCAGCCTGTTGAATTACTACCCATAGAGGAATGGTCAAAGCAGAGGCTTCCCAAGGAGCCCACAACTGCTGCTGCCCCGGGCCTGCAGAAGGTTTGTCTCTGGCCTCAGATGGACCTTGAGAAACAACACGGCCATTCCTCCCTGCCCTCCACTGTCCCCTATGCTTTGCCACACCCGGGGAGCTCTAAATCCCCGCCTCTTCCAATCCAGGCTTGTCCTCCAATTGCAAAATGTCTGTGGCCCCATCCAGGCCTGCTTCCTTAACACACCAGCAGCACCAGGGCGCCTGGTGAGGGTAGCTCGCTTCTGCAAATATGCTGAAACTCAGCAAGTTAGTATTGGTAATTTATTGACAAAGACGCTGGCTGACTTGAAGAGGCATCCCGTGTAATCCACAGATTCGGCATTTCAACATGGCACACTTTGTGGTGCCTTTCTAGGGAGAGCCGACCAGGTATGTCGGGTGGGTGGGGAGGACAGAGTGCCCATCTGGGTGAGCGGCGAGTGGGTGCCGGGAGTGGCACAGAAGCCCATTTCTGTCCCTTGGTTATGCTCAGCAAGTGACAGGTTTAAGGATACTTTTGAGTCCGGCCCCGTGGACCTGCACAGCAGCAGCAGCTGTCTGTTGTGGCCAGCTTTCTGCACACTTGAAGCTACCAATGGCCCCCACGAGGACACTTTCCAGCTCAAACAACTCTCATTTATAAAGATGGGAAGCATTATTGAAAAAAGCTCTAACTGCTTCAGAACACCCCTCAAAAGGGCATCAAGATAAAATCCACTGTTCCCTACAGACAACAACTGTTTCAATAACAGAACATTCCACGGCGATTAAAACGCTCTGCAGCTGCTCCATCCTATAGGGTAGCCACCAGTTACACGTCACTCCCGAGCACCTGAAATGTGGCTCGTACAACTGAGGATCTGGGTTTTCATTTGATTTAATTTTAGTGGATTCAAATTTAAGTGGCCGCATGTGGCTAGTTGCTGTCATCGTACACACAGCAAGGGCACTGTGGCTTGGTTTACAGCAATAAAATCTATGGTCATAGTAACAAAATGGAATGTAATCACTTCAGAATCATCCTCAGGCAAGGCGTGGTGGCTCATGCCTATAGTCTCAGCTATTAAGGAGGCTGATGTGGGAGGATCACTTGAGACCAGGAAGTTGAGGCTGCAGTGAGCCATGAGCTTGCCAAGCTTCTGTACATTTCAAATCAAAGAAGGAATGTGATAGGATTTGGTAAATTTTGCCATTTTAATCAAATGCTTTTCACTTTGTGCCGTGTTTGGATAAGTAAAGATTATAGCCGTAAATTTTATTCTAAGCTAGCATAACTTCCGATGGAGATGTAAGGACACTGTTATCTCTATACATGAGGTTAATGAAACACTATTGTGTCCTTCACATTTATTTGAGGTTTTGATTGCCAAAATAAAGAAAGGAAAAACTCTCAAAAAATGTGAAGTTTGGGATATGTCAAAAATAGAAACTGGGGGAACAGAAAAAAAATTATCCAATCACGATTACTTCTAGCAACCTGAAAGTTAAGAATGCAAATCTCCAAATCACTAAAAATGTTTTCTTCAACCAGTCCATTAGTGAAACTTGTATTTCCCTAGCAAGAAAGCATCAGATATTTTTTTCCTTCTGAGACAATCGGGCACATTCTGAACAAAACCACAATTTATATCATTCTGCAAAATAAAATAATACCAAAAACAGTGAACATTTATCGATCATTTACTGTGGGTCAAGCACTATTCTTTGCAATTTACCTGTATTAACTCCTTTTATCCGTATAAGAACACTGTTATGTGGCTCACTATTGTTACCTTTTACAGTTAGATAAACTGAAGAAAAGTCGGGTAAACTTCCCAAGGTTACGTAGAGAGAGCTCATGAAGAAAGAGACCTCCAACTTAGTAACTTCATTCAAAGGTGCTAACATGGATACTTAGCCCCTCCTGTCTGATTACAATTGTCCTAAGCCAGGAGAACATGAAACTGCAGAAAACATTTCCCCACACTGCTGTCTACTCAGAGACAGATAAGTAAACCAAACGATAAAACATATTGTCATCGAATTGTTTAGCATGTTCAAGTGTTTGCAGTTACTTCTCCTGTTCCCATACTCATGAGCTTTCCCTTCATTCAGCAATCTGGTTCATTTCCTTATTGATCTGGTAACCAACACCATCAGCTGATAAGGCTGGACATGGATACACGCTAGCACATGTGGTCTGCAACAGCGGCATCAGCATCACCTTAGAACTTGGTAAAAAAAAAAAAATGGGAATTCCATGCTCCAGCCCAGAGATGCTGACTGAGAATGGGCCATGATCGGGTCAGGGGAGAGAGTTGGAGTCCGCCTTCTTTCACTTAGCAGAATGCACGTAAGATTCACCCATGTGCTGGAGCACAACAGTCCACTCTTAGGTATGGCTGATAGTCCACCGTGTGGATGTGCCAGAGTTTGTTTATTCATTACAGGTTAAAGAGCACCTTGCTTGCTTACAGTTTGCGGCTCTTATAGAAAAAAGAAAAAGCTGCTATAAACATTCACGCACAGGTTTTGCGTGAGTATAGCTTTTCAGTTCACTTTGGTGTGCATCTAGGAGTGGAGTTGCTTGGTTATTACGATAAGTGTATATTCAATTGTGTATAACAAGCCGTTTTTCCAAAGTGGTGGTATAACTTTGCATTTCGACCAGCAATGAATGAGAGTTCTGGTGCTCTTCATCACTGCGAAGATTTGCTGCTGTTCTTGTTTGCTCATTTTGCCATCTTAATATTGTATACTGGTAACTCACTGTGGTCCTGACCAATATTGTCAATGTTTTCAGCAAGCATCTTTCATATGCTTATCTGTGACCCTTGTATTTTCTTCGGTGAAGTGTTTGGTTGAATATTTTGCCCAATTTTTAAAATCATATGTTCTCTTATTATTGAATGTTAAGAAATTTTTGTGTATTCTGGACACAAGTCCTTTACCGTATATGTGACGTTTTAAATATATTCTCTCGGTTTGTCTTTTCATTTTTTTGACAATGTCTTTTTTAGAGGTAAGATTCTAATTTTGACGAAGGCCAGCTTCTCAGTTTTTTTTCTTTTATAAATCATGCTTTTGTTATTGTATCTGATTTTCTCCCATTTTCTTATAGATGTGATGTTTTATAATTTAAAATGGTATCATTTAAAATGTTACATATTATTTTAAATTTAATTTTACATTGAAAATTATATATTTTACATGTATAATTTAAAATTTATATTGATATTTAGAATTCAATAATTTAAAATTATATTGATAACTTGAAGTGTGTAAGCTGTGAGATATGTGCCACTTCCTTTTTTTGCATGCAGATCTCCAATTGTTTCAGCACCATTTACTGACAAGATGGTCCTTTCTTCATAGTGTGCCTTAGAACCTTTGTGAAAAATCAGCAGACTTTATGTGGTTCTATTTCTGGACTATGTTCCATTGATCTGTGTTTATCATTCTTCATAAACCCTGTGGGTAATCCGAATCCTCCCACTGTGTTCCTCTTGTTCAGATTTATTTGGACTATTCTAATTTCTTTGACTTCCCATATACATTTTCACATTTGCTTGCCAATATCTGAAAAAAGCTTACTGAGATTTTGTGACTGTGATGAATCTATAAATCACTTAGGAAAGAATTAGCATCTTAACAACACTGAGTTTCATGATTCATAAATATGGTATATCTGTTCATTTAAAACTTAAAACAAAATTTGCTTTCATCAACGTTCTGCAATTTCCAGCCTACAGATCATGCACCAGTTCTGTGTGGGTTGTACCTAGGTAGCCGTGTGTGGTGCAATTAGAAATGGTTTTGTTTTTATTTCGAATCCCAGCTGTTTATTGCTGATAAGTAGGCATACAAATGACTTGTACATTCGCCTTCTATCCTGTAAACTTGCTAAACTAACTTATTGGTTCTAATAGCTTTTGCATAGACTCTTGTGAATCTTCCACGTACAATCATGCTGCCTGTCAATAGGGCTATTTTATTTCTTTCTTCCATTTGCTTTTTTAATTCACTGGCTTGGACTTTCAGGACAACATTGTTTCTGATTCTGAGGAGTGGGGAATATCATATCCTTTATTATTAAGTATGATGTTAGGTGAAGGTTTTCTGGTGGACGAACATTATTAAGTTAAGGAAGTTCTGTTTAATTTTGTTTGCTTAGAGGTTTGATCATGAATGGATATTGAATTTTTGAATCCTTTTTCCCCATCAATTAAGGATGATCATATGCTTTTTTCTAATTATTTGGTTAACAGGTAATCATACTGATTGAATTTAAAATACTGAACCAGTCTTACATTTTGGCATGAGCCGTGATTATTAGTGACATATTATCATTTTTATGTATTTCTATATTTGATTTGCTGCCTTTCTGTTGAAAATTTTTGTGTGTATGTTTGCAATGGATATTGGTCTTTAGTTTTTCCTTCTTGTAATTTTCCCTGTCTGGTTTTGGAATTACTATAAAACTAGCTTTTTTAGAACAGGTTGGGAAATGTTTTCTACTTTCTGGGAAAATATTATGTGGAATTCATATAATTTCTTTCTGAAATTTTTGGAAGAATTTACTAGCAAAACAATATAAACCTGAAGTTTTCCTTTTCTTTTTTTTTATGGAGGGGAAGAAAACATTTTTTATTGCATTTTAGGTTTTGGGGTACATGTGAAGAACATGTAAGATGGTTGTGTAGGTTCACACATGGCAGTGCGGTTTGCTGCCTTGGGAAGGAAGCATGTTTAACTGAAAATTCAATTTTAAGAAAATAGAGATAGCACACTTTTCATATAGTCTTTTTTACTAAATTTGGATAGATTTTTGTCTTTTAAGGAATTAGTCCATTTTATCTGTTTTGTTGAATTTATAGTCATAGGGTTATTAGTAATATTACTCATGATCTCTTAATAATGTCTGTAGGGTCAGTGTTGATGTCCCTTTGTATCATTTCTGATACTGGTAATGTGTGTTTTCTTTTTTTTTTTTCTATCCGTCTATCTAGATGTTTATCAATATGTAAAACCCTCTGCAAGGAACCAGCCTTTCGTCTCATCAGCTTTCTGCATTTTCTGTTTTCTCCGTCTCTGGTGTCTGCCCTCATGTTTATAATTTACTTCCTTCTGCTTGCTTTGGGTTTCCTCTGCTTTCTTCTCTTTCTAGTGTCTTAAGATTGATATTTAGAAAACCAATTTCAGAACTGTGTTATTTTCTATTATATCCACGCAACACTGTCCACTTCCCCCAAGCAATGTTTCTGGTATCTCCCACAAGTGTTGACATGTTGTCTTTCATTTCCCTTGACTTCATTCTTTCTAAAATTTCCCTTGAGACTTCTTCTTGGACCTTTGAGTTATTCAGAAGTGTGTTATTTAAATATTTGAGGAGAAGTTTTCAGATACTCTTCTAGATCGATTCTCTTACGGTCTGAGGTGTATTTTGTGTGATGTCTATCCTTTTTGCTCTCTCAGGGTTTGGTTTCCTGCAGTCAGTGTGTGGAGCATCCTATAAATATTAGTTAGGTCCATTTGGTTGAAAATGTTTGTATAAACATGAATGAAAAGCACTCCGCGGGCCCCTAAGGGGATTACTCTGACATCCCTGAATTTAGGAATCATCCTTCCCCAACTGGCTAAGGTAGGGTGTGCTGGTTTCCACGTCTCCTGGTACTCTGTTAGCTTCTTTCTGATCAGGAAGTTTTCATTTCTTCTGACCCAGCAAGCAAAGTCCAAGGTCTTTCCACAGAAGTGGCTGAAGGAGCCAGTGTTCTATTACATGCATTAATATGCATTATTTGCTCATTTTAGTTATTTAGTCATTGAAGAAACATGTATTAAGTGCCTCCTATACAGCAGGCTGAGAATACTGTCGCGCACAGAAGAGAACAAGAAGTCTCTGCCCACCAAGGGCTTATGTTTTGTAGTTCTGCCTCATCATCCTAAGCCTATGAGGTCATCAGGTGGAACATCCACCATTAGCCCAATTTTCTGCTCTATTTTCAGGAACTATGATGCGAATCAACGTAAGGCACGTGATCATGATCTTTAAAGCCACTCTGTACATTAGGCAGGCGCTGCTCATGTTTGGTTGCCAATATACTGAGTCCTGCTTCAGTTATTTTGTAGCCAGTCTTGCTTTGGTTGTGTTGGTTTTGAAGAAACTGTTCATCTCCGTGACTTACAGTCTCCCTCAAAAACTGCCCAGACCTTGCCACCTACTCAGCTATGCTACGGCGCATCTTCTCAGCCCTCTGCCTCCAGCTCTCCTCCCCACGGCTCCAGCCCAATTGTCTCAGCGGTGATCAACTTTATGTGGACGCAACCCAAGGGCACCCTGCCCTGCGTCCACACTAGTCTCTTTATCTCCCCTGTTGTGGGTTTTCCAGTCGATGCTGAAGCACAAGCTGCCACAGGACATGCTGTGTGCCCACCTCTGTGCAGCCTGGCGAAGCAGGAGCAGGAAAGAGCTACTGGAAGATCCTGTGACAGACGGGAGACAGGGGTCAGTGGCCACATGCCTCTTCCTTCCATCCAGTGTTGGAGCCGTCCTGAGACAGGGACGTTGGTCTCAGGCGATGTGCACATGAGGTGGAGGGTCGGGTACTGATCATGCCAGGTGGGTCAGTGGTCGGATCAAGGCCCCACCTCGTCTGCGTTGCTTCATTTGGCCTCACTCACACTTTCCCGGGATCGCTCTTTCTAAATTGTAACCTATAGGTTTTGCTGCTGCCTTTGCGTCCTAGGGAACACAAGCTAAGACATCATTCTTTCCTCAGCACATAACTACTTATCAACAGGCGATAGCATCAAAAGAAAAGCTAGTAGGGCCGGGCGCGGTGGCTCAAGCCTGTAATCCCAGCACTTTGGGAGGCCGAGGTGGGTGGATCACGAGGTCAAGAGATCGAGACCATCTTGGTCAACATGGTGAAACCCCGTCTCTGCTAAAAATACAAAAAATTAGCTGGGCATGGTGGCGTGTGCCTGTAATCCCAGCTACTCAGGAGGCTGAAGCAGGAGAATTGCCTGAACCCGGGAGGCGGAGGTTGCAGTGAGCCGAGATCGCGCCATTGCACTCCAGCCTGGGTAACAAGAGCGAAACTCCGTCTCAAAAAAAAAAAAAAAAGAAAAGAAAAGAAAAGCTAGTAAAGAAAGATGAACCAAAACTCCTGGTAATAGGCCCAGCCTGTAAGATATCTTCCCGCCCTCCTCTCCCCTCTGACTCTAAGCACCTTGTTCTTAAGTAGATCCCTCAGGAAGCATCTCATAGGAGCCAAGACACGAGATCCTCACCCTCTTACTCCAACCTTAGGGGAATACTGCCCAAGCATTTGGCTTTTCTCATCCACAGAAGAGAAGTAGAAAGCAGCATTTCAAAATGAAATGTATTCAAGTAAAGAGAGGTAGCCATTTTACTTGAAATGTATTCAGTTAAAGAGTCCAGTAGATGCAGGTGAAAAGTTAAGTCTGAGGCAGAGTCAAAGGTGACAAGCAGAGCCTGGGCTGGAAAAGCAGCTGTGACAATTGTGACAATCAGAGCCTCCTGAGGACGCATTCCAAATGCAGACGTGAAATGATGTGCAGTCCAAAGAGGGAGAAGATAGGGGAAGAGACGGCAGGGCTGGATACTAGAAAAATAGGGTAAAAATAGCACTCAAAATGGAAAGAAAAGCCACTTAGAAGCTGCCTGCCTTTTCCTCTCAAGAGGAAAAACTCAGAAATGTGAAAAAAAAAAATCCCACCTGTTCTTTAGAGTCTTTCCACCTCAAAATCAACTTTGAAATGCAACTTTGTATTTAGATTTCATTGTGTCAATACGCCTTGCTTTTCACTGTTCCCTCTGAAACCCAGCCCTGTGTGTGGCAAATGAGTCCTAGTGCGGACCGCCTGGTAAAATTACCAGCAAATGTAAGTTTGCCGTTTTTCAGCCTACAGAAACATGTGCAGTATTTTTCCTATTGAGCAGGAAATGTCAGCAAGGTAGGAAAGGGCATTTGTAACGCCTGGCACCACATCAGAAAATCACAGAATGTGTTTCTAGATTTTATCTATTTCAAAAACTGAATTGAACAAAACTTATCTGGAGAATATGAGTGAGCTGACATAAATCCCCCTAATGGAACACTATCACACCTGATGGAACGTGTAGGGGAGAAGTGAATGCGTAACACAGGGGAGCATGCATTCCCAGGATGCTGCCAAGTGCACTTCACATCAGCCCTGAGATGTACACGCCACTGGGAATTTTTCAAACATGAGGAAATGGACTTGGAGAAATTAAGCCTCTTGCCGAATATCACGTGGGGAGTGGAGGGCAGAGATGTGAATATATGGTGTTATGTGTGTTCTCTGTGGCATTCCATCTTGTGCTGTGTTTTACAGACGGTAGTTCTGATCCACACAAACCTTTGTAAGGCAGGTGGAGTTATTCTTCCTTTCCTGATGAGAAATCGGAGTCCCAGGAAACTGAATAGTTTATCCAAACGGACACAGCTAATAACCTTGGACATAAGGCTGCTGGACTTCAAAATACATGAGACCCCTGTTTGTTTGTTGTTTTTGTTTAACTCTGCTGACATCAACAGGGTTATGAAGCTTCCGATACGGCACGTAGTTCATTGTGGATGGTTAACCATTGGTGCTCTTTTCTGTTTGATCGTAGACAAGTAGGTCATTTAATACCACTGCTCTGTCGCCTACAGTTAGCCAAACATGTTGCTCATTCACCAGTGGATCTGCCACTCCTTCCTGGTTTATCTCATAGGGTATGCCTATCAAGGCAGACCTCATTCGTGGGATAACCCATCCCTAACTCATCACATTTTTTTTTTTTTGAGACGGAGTCTTGCTCTGTCACCAGGCTGGAGTACAGTGGCATGATCTCCGCCCGCTGCAACCTCCACCTCCCAGGTTGAAATGATTCTCCTGCCTCAGCCTCCCAAGTAGGTGGTACTACAGGCATGCGCCACCACGCCCAGCTAATCTTTGTCTTTTTTAGTAGAGATGGGGTTTTACCACGTTGGCCAGGATGGTCTCGATCTCCTGACCTTGTGATCCGCCTGCCTCAGCCTCCCGAAGTGCTGGGATTACAGGTGTCAGCCACAGCACCCAGCCTATCACATTTTTTTAAATGCAGTAAAGAAGTGTCTGCAGACAGTGCCTGGGGATCAGTAAAGCAGCCATGAGTTCCTGAGAGTGAGATCTCAGAAAGGAACAGTCTCAGGAAGCCTGGGGGTCCACCATGGGCGAGCGTCTGTCCAGCTCCCCTGTACCTGCCAGCTGTGTTATTTCTGTCACCACCAGATTAAAACCTCAGGGTCATGCTTTGTCTCTGTCCTGGAGGGAATCTCAGGGATGATCTAATTTACTGCCCTCATTTTTCAGATGAGAAAATTGAGACCCTGAAAGGTACAATGGCTAGCTAGGTTCACATGATGCTAAGCGGAAAACAGGAAATAGAATTCCCCTTGCGGAGGGCGGAAGCATGTCCAATATTCCTTCCCATCTGCAGCCAGCAGTCAGGGACTGGCCAACACTCACAACTCGGTAGCAGGGGTGAGGGGCTGCTCTGAGGTCCACGGGGGCCAGAGTGAGGCCACCAGTGTGTGGAGTCGTGTGGGGCTGACCTCCTCACAGTGCTCCAGCACTATCACTGTACTCACTCTTGGAGGTGTGCTCCTGCATCCGCTCTGATGCGACTCAGAAAGAACAGTTTCATCCACGGCGATTCAGTCCACGGCAGCAGGTCACTTCTCATCTTCCTGTAGACAATCAGAGCCAGACAGCAGAATTTCAGGAATGAACATTCATACAACATGCCTCACATTCCAGATAGCAGCTCTAGCGCTTTTCACCCATCCAGGATCCTACTCCATCCTCGACCTTATTCAGTCATGTGATCAGACTACCCTGTCTGAGTCACCACCTCCACTCCACAGGAGAGAAACACAGGCTCCCAAAAGTCAAGTGATCTTTTGCCCTGTTAGGAAGTGGATGAACCACCAACGGAGAGCTGGGTCTGCGTGATTCCAAAGCCAGACATCTTGAGACGTTTCTAGGTAGAGCAATGTGCTGGTGTTGATGGAATCTGAACAAGTAAAGCTCCTTTTTTCCAGTTTGTGATTCAGAGCAAAGGCAGTGGAAGATTTTTGTTGCTGTTGCTATTTAATTAGGGACTAATATTAGAGTAAAACTGCAAGATGAAAGCCCAAGCTGATAAGTTGGCGGAAAAACGGATACTTAGGCCACATTTATGCACCTACAGTCAACATGGAGGGAGCCTACGTTAATATAGCAAACAGAGTAATGGTGATTACCCTGGTAACGAAGTCTCCATTAAGCCTTGCTTGAGGAGAAAATGAAAGGCTTGGACATCTGTCAGGTTCAGCCAGAGTTTACTTAGGATGGAAGGAGTTATGTGCTCTTTTTTCCTTATAATCAAAGTTGCCAGAATGAGAACAGATTACCTAGTCTGGGAACTCCGTGGGTGGGAAACCCCACTAGGGTCCGCAAAGCAACATGGAGTGCCATGTGTCATGCACACAATCTCTCAGGGTCAAATCAATGCCTGGCTCCTTGGAGCTTCTTCCTACACAAAACAAACCATTGCCAGAAATCTTAATATGTCATTAAACCACATTTAGCTCTTGGTTTCAGGTCCACTTTTAAAAGGAACTTGTTAGCACATGAGTTGCATTTGATAAGCAAAGCCATCTGGCATTTTCAAAACTGCCCTTTCTGCCTTACCAGATGAAGAAAGAGCGTCAGAGAAGTTGGCAACTATGTCAGATTTTCATTTTCCTTCTCTTGTTGGGCGGAACAGTTCACACTACCTACCTCACGTTGGAAGAACAGGAGCTCCAGCCCAGCCTTTATTGAAGCCCTTCTTCCTGGCTGGCACCTGCCACACGTTGGTAATATTTTGCCACACTTCACAGAGGGGCGGATAGACATGCATGCGCCCGCTAAAGGCAGTGCTCTCTACCTTTTCTTTTATTAAACATATTATTTGGCAATGTGTTTTTTCACCCAATAGGATATTTGGGGGATGTGTCCATGCCACAAACATCTCCATAGCTATCTCGTATCTGAGATTAGAGCCGCTTCCTCCAGCTTGGGTCCCAGAGCAGGAACACACCCAAGGCTGACCACAGCCGACCTGAGCCCCCCACATGGAATGGCTGAGAAAGGGGCAGTTACTGCTGTAATGCACTGGCATCGTGGGGTCCCTCAATACCACAGCAAAGGTGGAAAATGCCAACCAAACCCTGAGAAGTGGAATTGCTGAGTCTAACTCTATTCCACAAATGTTTTGAAGAGAGATGCTCTGAATATACTGTTCTGGATTGTGGAGATCACAGTCAGCAACAGCAGTGAAGGAAGCCACGTTCCCTGCGCCAGGGTCCTTAGTCTTGTGAATGCTATCCTTTTTAAAGTTTTAACAGACGCTAAAAAATTGCCCCTCTCTCTACTGTTTATCGATAAAGATAGAAAAAGGAAATCAATGGTGCTTTCTCTTCCCAGATTTTCTCTTCTGTTTTCCAATCTTAAAAAAAAAAAATTCTCACTCCAAGCATGGGCTCCGCAAATCTGGATGTGAACCGGCCAGCCCTTTCCCAGGAGCCACTGACAGCCAAAGGGGATGCCTGCGGATAATCCCCTCGGCAGCCCCGACTTCAGCTCACCTTTGACTTCACTCCCCGGTATGAAGGGCACACTTGGCTTTACAAACCCCAGTGTCATACACGTGAGATTATGGAAGGTCGCTGTTTACGTGGCATGTCTCCTAGGCAGGAGCAGGTCTTTCTGTGGTGGCATTGCCATGCTAGGCCACAAAGCCCATGGCTATCTGTGGAGTGGGACGAGCAAAGAGACCAGCCTGACAGCCACTGGTGGGGTGGGAGTGTGGAGAGAGGGAGACCCTGACTTCAGAGCTTGTCCTGGCCGGGCCAAGGAGGCAGGCAGCACTCTCACTGCCGCTGTCCTGGGTTCTGGCTGCATGATGAGCCCTGCCCCTGCATGCCTTCCAAGGCACACACTTGTCCCCAGCCTCTTCCTGTTTGTTCTACTCTTCAACATCAGTGTCCTGTTGAGTTAGGGGCCCTCCAGAAGTACTTGCCCGGGCTCCTGATGCCTGCCTTAATGGGCAATGGCTTTCAAACTCTTCTTCAGAGAAGTTGAGGCCAGCTACTCCTCTCAAAAAAGACACACGTTCTTCAAAACACAGAGGTGGTGTTTCATTAGAAACTGGCTGCTGCTTCTTAGGGACCCTGCAGAGAGGAGGGAACGTGTCCGCTTACTCTGGAGCCTAGGAGGTAGCACTTATTTTAGAGTTAAGGCTGGGTGCAGTGGCTCACGCCTGTAATCCTAGCACTTTGGGAGGGTGGATTACCTGAGATCAGGACTTTGAGACCAGCCTGACCAACAAGGTGAAACCCTGTCTCTACTAAAAATACAAGAATTAGCCAGGCATGGTGGCAGGTGCCTGTAGTCCCAGCTACTTGGGAGGCTGAGACAGGAGAATTGCTTGAACCTGGGAGGCGGAGGTTTCAGTGAGCAGAGATTGCACCACTACTGAGATTGCACCACTACATTCCAGCAGCCTGGGTGACAGAGAGAGACTCTGTCTAAAAAAAAAAAAAAAAAAAAATGCAAGGCACTTTCCAGTTGTTTGTACAGCATATAAGGGCGGTGAATGCCCCTAGCTGGGGCCGCTGAGTTGAATCCAGCTTCTCTTCTAGGGCTACGTGCACCTGCTGAGCTGGGTCCCTCTCTGGGCTCCAAATTCTATTTCCAGGCAATCACCTCCAGCTCTGTGCCTCCCTGGCCTGGTTTCCCGTTAGGTCTGTGTCTGTGAAGGCTCCTGCTGCCATGTCCACGAGGGTCATGACCAACATGTCCCCATGTTCTTGAACTGCCTGCCTATAAGCATCTTTGATAATGTGGCTCCCCCATTTTAAAAAGTACACCCTCCAAAAGTCAGCCACCACCACGCAGTAACACCAGCAAACATAAGCACTCACTTTCTGCATGTGCTCTTCTAAAGAATTTCCATGTATTAATCTTCACACAGGATTATACAGTTAGCTGGTATTATTACTCCATTTTGAAGCTGAGGAAATTGAAACACAGAGCAGTTAAGTACTTAGCCCAAGGTCACACAGCTGCCTATTCAGAAGCATCTTATGTCTGCCACAGAAGGTCAGCAAGTAAATTCCGAAGCTAGGAAAGGGGCTTCTGCATTTCTAAGAGCGCTGCCGTTACTATGTGGAGCAGCCAGGTGCACCCAGAGGTGGCCCTGCTGACTCAGCACGTGCCTGAATCACACGGTTCGGGTGGTGCGTGGGTGGGCAGCACTGATTTGTTTCAGAATAAAAGAGCAACCCTCTGGAGACCTTATTTCTATTGACATGTTCTACTGCTGGGACTGACTAGAGCATCCAACAGCCCACTTCACTCTCCTGTTTTAAGATTTAGAACGGATCAGAGTCAAAGCTTGCATTCTTTGACCCTCTATCCGGTTGATGATTCTGAGTAAAAGGATAATGGGTGTGACTGACTCGGCTCCATAGGACATAAAGCAAGACACAAATGAGGGCACGACGGAAAACGCGTGACAGCCACGAGCAGGAGGGCGTCCTCTCTGCTGCGAAGCACGCTGTGTCTGCGGCAACGCTGGGGGAGCTTTTAGACAAAAAGAGGAACTGAAACAAGTGTGGCTCCCACGACACATCCGCCAGGGCTTGTTTGAGACACACACGTGAGTGCTGGACTGGAGGGAAATGGGAGGCTCTGTGGCCACACGCTGGCACCAACTGCCGGAACGGAAGTGGCCTCCTGAACCTCAGCTGTGCAGAACCAGGCTCCCAGCTCCGGATTCTTGATCCCATTTAATTTCTAGCAACCAGGTTTTATTTGAATTTTGTTTATTTCTTTTTGTCGTCATGTTCGAAGCCCCACTTCTCTGTGCAGCATCGCCAGGCCCTCTGTCCCAGAGGGGTGCCGCCCCCTCTGACATGGCACTGCCGTCTGAAATCCCTGCCCGGCCCAGGCTGGGTGCTTTCTTCAGCCTTTTGTTGCTGCCACTTTCCTTGACTTTCATCTTCTAGAGGGTAAAATTCTCGAGGGCAGAGGCCGCACTGGCTCAGCTTTGCCCTGGGGATTCAGACCCTGCCGGCTTCTGGCAGGCACCCCCATCCACTTGTGATTTGGGAAAGTCATTTAAGACCAGGGCCCTTTTCTTACCTGTAACATGGAGATGCTGGTCACAGTGCTCCTCTGCAAGAAGGCCTCCAAACAGAGCAGACTAGGAAGGCCCCCGCCAACACGCACACTTACTCCTCACTGCTATCAGTGTTCTGCGGGAGACTGGACGGATGAGAAAACTGCAGCTCAGAGACGTTAAGGAGCATATCCAAGGTGAAAACCTAATCGAAAGAGGGTTTGTTGAGGTCCCCAGAAAGTTACCAGTACTGCTTTGGACTCTCCTGCCTCCTGCCTGACCACCTCTGCTCTGAGTACAGAGTTTTCCTGGAGGAAACCACAGGTGAACCCCACCCGTGTTCTGACATAATGATTTTGCTTTTCCCTTTTTGGTAAGGTTGTATACATGTATTCATACACACACGTGGTCTTGCTTCTTTCACTTAGCAAAATGTACTTCATATCGGCCCATATTCTGTGTGACCCAGTAGCTCACTGTTTTCATTGCTGAGCATCAGTCAACTGCTGCATGTGCCGGGCTTGTTTATCCATTCTCTAGTGGGAGGGGATGTTAACTACTGTAGAACTCACCAGTGCAGCTATCTGGACCTGGAATTTTCTTCACTGAAAAGTTTTACTTGCAAATTTAATGTCTTTAATAGATATAGGATGGTTAGGTGCACTCTGAATGAAGAGACCACCCAGACAGGCTTTGTGTGAGCAACAAGGCTGTTTGTTCCCCCAGGTGTGGGGCTGAGTCTGAACATAGAGTTAGTGAAGGGCGGTGGGATAGGAGTTGGTTTTATAGGTTTGAGGTAGGCAGTGGAAAGTTACAGAGTAACATACAGTTCAGGGTGGTTTTTTACAAGCCATTGGGGGCGGGACGGGGGGCGGGTGTTGCAGGGGGTTGGGAGGTGTCACAAGGTCCAGTGTTGCAATGGTGGGTTGTCAGCTGAGGCAGGAATGGTTGAAGCAGAACAATTGCAAAATGTTGCCAGGTTGGTTGATTGAGCACTGCAGGAGCTAGCCGCTGCCGCCGCCGCCTTCTTCCTCTTCTTCTTCTTCTTTCTTCTTCTTCTTCTTCCTCTTCCTCTTCCTCTTCCTCCTCTTCTTCTTCTTCTTTCTTCTTCTTTCTTCTTCTTTCTTCTTCTTCTTTCTTCTTCTTCTTTCTTCTTCTTCCTTCTTCTTCCTTCTTCTTCCTTCTTCTTCTTCTTCTCCTTCTTCTCCTTCTTCCTTCTTCTTCCTTCTTCTTCTTTCTTCTCCTTCTTCTCCTTCTCCTTCTTCCGCTTCCTCTTCTTTCTTCCTCTTCTTTCTTCTTCTACTTCTTCCTTCTTCTTTCTTCTTCTTCTTCTTTCTTCTTCTTCCTTCTTCTACTTCCTTCTTTTTCTTCCTTCTTCTTCTTCTTCCTTCTTCTTCCTTCTTCTTTCTTCTCCTTCTTCTCCTTCTCCTTCTCCTTCTTCCTCTTCCTCTTCTTTCTTCCTCTTCTTTCTTCTTCTACTTCTTCTTCCTTCTTCCTTCTTCTTCTTTCTTCTTCTTCTTCTTCCTTCTTCTTCTTCTTCCTTTTCTTCCTTCTTCTTCTTCTTCTCCTTCTTCTCCTTCTTCTCCTTCTTCCTTCTTCTTCCTTCTTCTTTTCTTCTCCTTCTTCTCCTTCTCCTTCTTCTTCTCCTTCTTCCTCTTCCTCTTTTCTTCCTCTTCTTTCTTCTTCTACTTCTTCTTCCTTCTTCCTTCTTCTTTCTTCTTCTTCTTCTTTCTTCTTCTTCTTTCTTCTTCTTCCTTCTTCTTCTTCTTCTTCCTTCTTCTTCTTCCTTCTTCTTCTTCTTCTTCTCCTTCTTCTCCTTCTTCTCCTTCTTCCTTCTTCTTCCTTCTTCTCCTTCTCCTTCTTCTTCTCCTTCTTCCTCTTCCTCTTCTTTCTTCCTCTTCTTTCTTCTTCTACTTCTTCTTCCTTCTTCCTTCTTCTTCTTCTTCTGCGGTTTTCCTGTTACCACAGACCTTCTGGCTCTGGGAGGCCTTCTGGAGGTGCAGTGCGGATCACAGGGGTCGCCACAGCCTAACAGCACATGGTGCAGTCAGTTTAAAAGGCCTTACAAGGACTATACTGGTTATCTATTTCTTTTTTAATTAGTTTTGATAATTTGAGTCTTCCATGAAATTGGTCTATATCACCTAAGTTTCCAAAATTATGGGCATAATGATGCTTTGGTGATTCTGTTATTATTTTGTAACATCTGTGGGATCAGCAATGATGCTTCCTGTTTGAGTCACAATATTAATAATCTAGGTTTTCTTGTTTACTTTATGATCCTCTCTAGAGGTATAGCAATTGTATTGATCGTGTTTTAAGAATAAGATTTGTTTTCTCTGTTTTTCTGTTTTCTGTTATTAATTATATTAACCTGCTCTAATTTATTCTACTTTATTCTTTCTGCCTGTTTTAGTTTTTATTTTTTTCTCTACTTTCTAGTTTTCCTAAGTAGAATATTAGGTTAATAAATTTAAATCTTTCTTTCTTATATAAGGATTTAATGTTATAAATTTCCCTCTAAGTACTTATTTACTTGTATTTCCAAAATTTTGATGTGTTTTATTTTCATTCTCTTTTCATTTTTTTAAATTAATACCCCTTTTAAGAGCAATTTTGGACTTACAGAAAAATTGAGCATGCAGCACAGAGTTCTATCTATACCTATTTTTCTGCCCCAAACACACACACACACACGGTTTACCCTAGTATTAACATCTTGGATTAGTGTCATACTTTTGTTACAGTTGATAAGCCAATATATACATTATTATTAACTAAAGTTTATAATTTACATTAGGGTTTATTCTTTGTATTGTACATTCTTTGAGTTTTGACAAACTTATCATGATTTGTATTCACCAATACTGTATCCTATAAAATAATTTTACTGCCCTAAAAATTTCTGTGCTCTCCCTACTCATCCCTGCTTTCCTTCCCCTAAATCCCTGGCAATGACTCAACTGTTCACTGTGTCCATAGTTCTGCCTTTTCCAGAATATCAGGTAGTTGGAATCATGTAGTATGAAGTCTTTTCAAATTGGCCTCTCTTACTTAGCAATATGCATTTAAGTTTTCTTTGTGTATTTTTGCAGCTTGATGGCTCATTAACTCTTTATCACTAAATAATAGTTCATTATATGGGTGCACCACAGTTTATCCTTTATCCATTAACCCATTGAAGGACATCTTGGTTGCTTTCAATTTTGGTAATTTTGAATAAAACTGCTAAAATATTTGTGTGCAGGTTTTTGTACAGACAGAAGTTTTCAACTCATTTCGGTAAATACCAAGGGATATAATAGTTGGATCATATGGTAAGCATATGTTGAATTTTGTAAGAAACTGCCAAAATCTCTTCCCAACTGGCTGTGTGGGAAGTGACCATTTGTATTACCAACAACAATGAATGAAAATGCCTGCTGCCCCTTATCCTTGTCAGCATTTGATGTTGTCAATGTTTGGATTTTAACCATTTTAATAGATATATAGGAATAGCTCATTGTTGCTTTAATTTACAATTTTCTAACAACATATGATGTTAAGAAACTTTTCATATGCTTATTTGCTATCTTTTCATCTTATTTGGTGAGCTGTTCACATCTGTTGCCTGTTTTTTTCTAATTGGTTTGTTTTCTTATTGTTGAGTTTTAACAGTTCTTTGCATATTCTAGATGCAAGTCCTTTATCAGATCTGCAAATATTTTCTCCAAGTGTGTGGCTTCTCATTTTATTTTCTTAACAGTGTCTTTTGCTGAGCAAAAGTTTTTAATTTTAATAAGGTCCAACTCCTCATCAAATTTTTCTTTCATGGGTTGCTCTCTTGGCATTGCATCTAAGAAGTCATCACCCAATTCAAGGTCACTTAGATTTTCTCTTATGCTGTCTTCTGCAGGTTTCATTGTTTTGTGTTTTACATTTAGGTCTCTGATCTATCTTAGGTTAATTTTAAAGGTTAGAAATTAACCTAATCTTAGGTTAATTTAATTAATCTTAGGTTAATCTTGGGTTAATTTAGCTGCTGTTTGTGGATTTCTATTTCTTCTAGCACCGTTTGTTGAGAAGACTATCCTTTCTCTATTGAGATGCTTTCTTGCTCCTTTGTCAAAGAAAATCAGTTGTCTATATTTATGCAAACCTTTTTTGGGCTTTCTGTTCTGTTTCATAATCTCTCCATTCTTTCACTGTTTGATTACTGTGGCTTTATAGTTAGTCTTTAAGTCAGGTAGTGTCGTCCTGCTGACTGTTTTTCTTTTTCAATATTGTGTTGGCTATTCTGGTCTTTTGCTTTTATATAAAACTTTAGAATTAGTATGTTGATATCCACAAAATAACTTGCTGGAAATGTTACTGAGCTTGCATTGAATCTCTATATTTAGTTGGAGGAAACTGACATCTTGATAATATTCCATAAACATGGAAGATCATTCTGTATATTTAAATCTTCTTTGATATGTTTCATCACAGTTTTACAGTTTTCCTTATATAGATTTTGCACATATTTTGATAAATCTGGTACTTTTTTTGTTAGATTTATACTTATATTTTAATGTCAATGTAAATTATAATGTATTTTTAATTTCAAATTTCAATTGTTCCTTGCTGGTATATGAGAAAGCAATTGACTTCACATATTAAGCTTATAGCTTGCAATCTTGCTTTAATCACGTAGTTTCAGGAGTTTGTTACTGTTGATTTTTTGAGATTTTTCTACAAAGACAATCACGTTATCTGAGAACAAAGTTCTATTTCTTCCTTTACATATACATACCTTCCATTTTCTTTTTTGTCTTAATGCATTAGCTATGACTTGCAGTTGAATAGGTGTGGTGAGAGAAGACCCTCTTTCTTTTTTTCTGAGCTTAACACCAAAGCAGCTATATATGCTCACCATTAAGTATGATGTAACTGTAGAATTTTTTAGATGTATTTTATCAATTTGAGAAAGTTCCTTAGTATTTTTACTTTGTTGTGAGTTGTTGTCATTAATGGGTGTTGGATTTCCCTAAATGCATTTTCTGCATCCCTTGATACAGTCATATGATATTCTGGATTTCATACCTGGAATAAATACCACTTGGTCATGACCTGTAATTTTTTTTACACATTGTTGAGTCCAACTTGCTAATATTTCATTGAAGGTTTTTCTCTTCATTCTCTTCTAGTTCAAAATATTTTAAAATTCCTCCTGACCTTTGACCAATGAGGATTCCTCATTGACCAATTTTGACCAATGGATTATTGATTTCCTTTTGACCGATGAGTTATTGATAAGGGTTGCTACATTTCCAAATATTTTAGAATTTTTTAGATATCTTCTGGTATTGCTTTTTATTTTATATGATTCACAGACTTTTTATGATTTTTATTCTTTCAGATTTGTTTAATTTTTAAAAATATGCTTTTAATTATTTTCGTACTGATCTGGAATATGGTGTATCTTAGTGAATGTTTCATGTTTTTCCTGCTATTATTGGGGTTGCCTTACACATCAGTTCAGTTAGGTGGGTTATTAATGTTTCTGGTCATCTAACATGACTATTTTCTCTCTGCTGATACTGTAATAGCAACTACCGAAAAAGGAGTATTGAAGTCTCTAAGTATAATTACAGATTTGTCTATTCCTGTTTTCAAATCTACCAGTTTTTAGCCCTATGAAATTCTGTTGTTAAGTCATTTCATAGTGTTTCATTCTTAAAGGATAATATCAGAATATACCTATATGTCTGAGTTGACAGGTTTTTTAAATCTTTCAGCATTTTAATTATGTTACCCCATTTTTTTCTGGCTTGCATGATTTTGGAAAATTCTCAACCATTATTTCTTCAGTTATTTCTTCTCTGGTGTCTCTTTTATTTATTTCTGGATTTTCCAAATACTTATGTATTAATTCACACAGTTTTTTGTTTTGTGGAATTTTTTCCCCCTTTATTCTTTTTTTATTTTCTTCTTGCCTTTAGTTTAGGCCATTTTTATTTTACTTCGTACTATTCCTAAGCTCCCCGATTCTTTGTTCAGCTGTGTTGAGTGTAATGAAGAACCTATGGACAGCATTCTTCACATCCTTAACTGTGTGTGGTTGTTTAAACTTCCCTGTATGATAGTTCCTACGTTCATGTCATATCTGGGTTTGGTTCTGGTTGCTTTGTCTCTTCAAACCATGCTTTTTCCTGCCTTTTTGTTTGTTCTACAATTTTTCTGTTGAAAGTCAGACATACTGCATAAAAAATTAGATATCGAGTAAATCGTTTTCAGGCTTTGAGACAAGCATGGTGCTCCTTCCCTGAAGCCCATGTACAGGGCGGATTTTGCATCAGTGAACGCACAGGTCGGGCTGGGTTTGAAGTTCTCTGTTGCCAGGGTTACCCGCAGTGCAGATGAAGGCTCAGGTTCAGCTCATTCAAAGACGCCTTCCTTGTCTCACCACTGCACTGGGTGCCGCACGTTGCGCTGCTTCCCAAAGAGTCTGCTGCTCTCCGAGTTAGACCCCACGCTGGCTCCTGTTCAACTCTGGTCATGGTGGTGTGGGCTGCAGGACATAGGCATTGTCTCTGTTTTGACCTACTTGCCTGTGGTGTGGTTAGTTGATCATAAATTCCTTAAGAATTAAAGCATCTTTGATTGGAATCTAAGTAGAAATACACTAAAGTCTACTAGGAAGAAACGTGACACAAGTTGCTCTGTAGGCATTTTTAGATTTTTTTTCCCCCAGTTCCTAAGCCCAAGGCCAGTTCACATAACTGAAGTTCTCTGGTTGAAGGAGATGCTTGTTTGTTTTGAAGGAGAACCCTAACTGACGGCTATAGATATACACTGCGAATCTATACCTTCCCCAGAAAGACTTGTTTCTATCAGCCAGAGTAACTATGCACTGGAAAGGAATATTCACATGCTGATTCCCAGGTCCCCAGAAAGTCAATGTGGTCTATCATTCAGAGTATGTGCCATCATAGGTCACAGAGGTGAAACACAGTCTTAATTTGAATTCAACTCATACTGGCTCCTATGGTTTGTGGACACACCGTGAGGTAGGTTTTTTAGTCCCAGAATGTAACTGGGACTAGTTATGCTTAGTAACATGCAGAGTTCTCACACTAGCTTCCCAGTGTGTAATGAATGTGATTTTAGAAGGAAAGACCTTCGACTGTCCACTCTCCAAGTTATTAATGAAGCAAGATCACATTCCAGGGGAAATTTCAGAGACTAATGCCACCCTAAAGTTCTTGAAAAATAAAGGTATTGTGATTCTCAGTATATTCTAGTAAGTCTCCTTTATGACTACTGAAACAAATTGTAAAGATCATGGAGGGTGATCAGGGATTGCTGAACACTTAATCAGATAGAGATGTTGATCAGAATATAATATTTTAACTGGAGTAAATCAATGAAGTGTCTGGCACCTGCTATTTAGCTACTGACCAAGCATTTCCCCACCTCAATCTTATCAGCAAAGATAATTGTTTTATGCAGCTTGCCTTTGACAAGAGCAGCAATATACTTTTGGTGTCTTACTCCACGCTAGGTTTGCTCTCTTGTTTTGAGAGACTCTGATTTTGTTTATTATCCGCTGAATCTCACACTGATCCACTATAATAATTTCATCACACTAATTGGATCTTCAGAGTAGGAGGCAGCAAACAGACTCCGTCAGACCTGTGCATATCCCAGGCTGAGAAATAAATCCTACAAAAGTTTAGGGATCTGACATATTAGTGAGGTATCCAGGGACATGTGAAAAAAAGAATAAAACACAAAAGCATTCAAAAAAACCTTTTTTTTTAAATTCTTTAAAAAAAAAAAGTGCAAAAGTTGAGGGTTTCAGAAGACTCAGCAAGTCAAAACATAGCAGGCATTTAAATGGGAAAAGCTCCTGAAACCTGTCAAGGTTAATGAGTTTTCACGTAACCTGTTTATCATGGAGAAAGTAATTTTCTCACATATCATGATATCCACAAAGACATGATTTATCTTCAGATATCTTCAGTTATATTAGGGGTCAAGATTGGATTTATTTTTGTTAGAGAATCAGCAACTGACAGGAAATTCTGATGGTTTTATTATTTCTGGGTGTACCTCAGGGTACAACTTTTTTTGGGGGGGGAACGGAATGCTCCCCATGAAGCAGATAAGGACATAAGGGAAGACGCCGGTTTTGCCGCAAATAACCCACATCAGGAATTGCTTCCATCTCTGCTTTCTTGGCTCTACTAGATTTGGAGGCTCTGGTGATGAGGGGAAAATGATTCCAGCAGAGAACAAAGTCATGGTGGCATTTTTGTTTTGTTTTGCTTTTTGTTTTTTGAGATGGAGTCTCACACTGTCACCCAGGCTGGAGTTCAGTGGCCCAAGCTCGGTTCACTGTAATATTCGCTCTCACGTATACCAGGCACATGGAGAAGAGGCAGGGAGAAAAGGCTACTCAAAGCCGGCTGACCAAGAGAGGCTTCGACTTTCTCTACCTCTCCAAAAGAGCACACTCAACTCCATTTCTTATTTCATTATACTTTTCCATGGATTAGCCTCATCACCCTGAATAGCACAGTCGTTAAGTACTCGTTCAGTCAGAGCCAAAGTTTCCTGCATTGTACAACACTGTGCTCTTTGGCCCCAGTGATTCTACAAGGTGGTGGAAATTCCTTACTTTTACATTCTATTTGTGTGTGTTTCATTCCCCTCCTCGTGGCTGGACACGTGTGATTTCACTGGAGCTTCAGGAGCCTCTTGTGGATGAGAGGTTCAGCCCTGCAGTGGCTCTGGGCTTTCTCCAGGGAGCGTCAGGTGGCCCACATCGCTCATCCTGAGGTTCTGAGCAGAGCCCACCTCCTGCCATGCGGTCACTGAGTAGCCTGCCAGGTTCTGACCCTAACCCTAACCGTTCTCAGCGGTCACACTCATGCAAAGACATTTGAGAACAGAAGTGACAGTGTTAATCCAAACACATTGTTTTCAGGCATAAAATTTATTTTGCAATGGGGTTGGCAAGGATGTATTTAACTTGCCAAATTTTCTGAAATGGATCTCTGAATTTGAGATGTTTCTTAGTAGCCTGGGAAGTGCAATTCTATCTGAATCTCAGAATATTACATGGTTACATCTATTTTCAGATAAGTAGTAAGAATGCCAGGCATTTTAATGGAAAGTCACCTGTCCCTAAGAAAACAGACGATTTATTCTTTCATCGTTAGCATTGGTAACCATGGCAGTACATCGCAATTCTGGTAGAACATTATTTCTAAGCTAATTCCTCAAGGCTATTTAGGCTTAGCACATCTTACAGACTACAGTTTTGAACCATAGTCCTATAGCAGTATCCATGCTTAATCATCTTAAAACCCTCAGACTCAAGAGCTATACAGGACCAAAGAATAGGAATTAGGGAGTGTCAATAAAAACTGTTATACACATCTTTTCACAAGTAGCAAAATTCTCAACCAACGACCCTGCAATAGAATCTCCTGGAAACTCTAAAAATGCTTATGCCTGGGCCCTCACTGTATCAGAATGTCTGAGGTGGGGAGCAGTCTGCATATTTTCTCAAAGATCCCCTGGTGATTCTAATGTGCACCCAGGAATAGTACATTTAGGTTTTCTGCAACAAAATGAATCAAGAGATTAAATTTTAATACCCAAAAGCCCTTGCCAATTTTTCA
This sequence comes from Sapajus apella, assembly GCF_009761245.1. Lineage (NCBI taxonomy): Eukaryota > Metazoa > Chordata > Mammalia > Primates > Cebidae > Sapajus > Sapajus apella. The sequence goes on from NW_022437053.1 coordinate 3,925,072, forward strand.
TGAGCATACCACAGTCATCATCTCTTCCATTAGTCTATGTACAGAGACCAGGGGCTAGGCATTTTCTGACAGGTAATTACCTTCCATGGAGAAGATAAGGTTGTCAATAGTGAGAAGGTGACTAAGTGAAGGCCATGGTATCATGCACACCGTATCTTAGTTCATCTGAGTTCCTCGGCTGTAAGCAGAATATCGTTCTGAAAATAGCACCGTCAAATGAGCTACCTTGAGGACGGAAAAAAAGGAGACTGAACTGCTCTCTCAGCACATCCCTTCCCTAGTATATTTATTGGTTTCTATTATCAACTATAAATCAAGTTTGATTTAGAGCGATGTTCTGCTTATATCAGGCCTTTTCAGTTACTCAATCAGAATTCCTTAATATAATTTTATTTTAAACATTAATTCGGAAAGTGTATTTCTGGGAACCTACAGCAATTATTCTTCCTTTTATTGCAAATATGTTTATGTGTATATATATATATATATATATATATATAATTTTTTTCAATTCAAAAATCCATGGAACTGCCTTCAACTGTAACCACTAAAATGTCAGTAAATGCAGTAACTATCTGATTGGATGAGACTCTCAACTAAAACCCAGTCTTTCCAACATATGAGTTATCCAATAACAGGACTGATTGACAGCCCTCATAACAGGAGCTTCCACATACATTACCAGGCCTGCGCACCTTGAATTGCAGCCTTGTCAAAAGACACTCTAAAAAGACTGATTGGTTCTGATTCACCTAAAAAAGACTTGCCAGCATGCATCAAAATACAGAGAAAAGTGGAATACCCTTACCCAGCACCCTCTATGCTCCATTCTGTAATATTAATACCAAGGAGAGTTTAGATGGAAACTGTTAATCAGATTTCTTTTCTTTTCTTTCTTTCTTTTTTTTTTTTTTTTTTTTTTTAGATGGAGTCTTCTCTGTCACCCAGGCTAGAGTGCAGTGGCATGATCTCGGCTCACTGCAACCTCTGCCTCCCAGGTTCATGCAATTCTCCTGCCTCAGCCTCCTGAGTAGCTGGGATTACAGGCATGCACCACCATGCCCAGCTATTTTTTTTTTTTTTTTTTTTAGTAGAAACAGAGTTTTACCATATTGGCAAGGCTGGTCTCGAACTCCTGACCTTGTGATCCACCCGCCTCAGCCTCCCAAAGTGCTGGGATTACAGGCGTGAGCCACTGCACCAGACCCTAGATTTCTTAAGATAGACAAGTGTCAACCTCAGTAGGAAGATTAGCCTTTTAAGAAGAACTGCTTGGACTGAAGGGACTACGGTTATATCCAAAACCCACTAGAAGTAGTCTCACTAGGTTTTCAAACAGGATTTATTCTGTTTCTTAATCAATCAATATGCTCAAAAGAGACCAGGGCCATCCTTCCACAAAGAATGAAACAGTGATGCATCCTGTCTGACGTTTTCATCCGGCTTCAGACTGCGCCGTGCAGCAGAGGCTGGGAAGTCTTTGAGGCAGCTGCTGCTTCAATGAGAATGTCTAAAATTAATGTCCACAAAAAGGTACACGGACTAAGCATGTACTTGTCCTAGAAAGTATGGTATCAAAAGCTGGAATGCCAGCTTTTCCTAAATGTTAATCCTATAAGAAGAAAAAGATTTGGCAGCGTCATGGGTAATAGAAAATGTGTGGTGGTAGGTGGCCCTAGAAAAAGTGAAAGGAGCCACAGTTTTTCCTTAGGTTGGTATGCATTCATGGAGAATATATAACTTAGTAATAACAGCAGGATACCCAAGCGAAACTCCGAGACCGCATGCAAAGAGAGGCCGCATTATGCTGAACAATATTCAGCTTACAGTGCAGACCTACATAGAGGCGCCAAACCCGGATTGCTCCAGGACTTTGTGTTGTCAAAAGAGCAAAGATGATGATGGGGATGGGAGCTGACATGTGTTAGGTGCATAATCAGCTCTGTTCTAAGAACTTCGCTGGTGATATCCCTATTTAATCTGCAACAACTGTCGGGGTAGGTGTTGCTGTCTCCGTTTTACAGGTAACTGAGTCTCAGGGACATTATTTTATTTTTTTTCCGTAAGAATGCGTTAGCTGGGCGCGGTGGCTCACGCCTGTAATCCCAGCACTTTGGAAGGCTGAGGCGGGCGGATCACTTGAGGTAAACAACACGGTGAAACCCCGTCTCTACTAAAAATTCAAAAATTAGCTGGGTGTGGTGGTACGTGCCTGTAATCCCAGCTGCTGGGGAGGCTGAGGTGGGAGAATCGCTTGAACCCGGGAGGCGGAGGTTGCAGTGAGCAAGATGGCACCACAGCACTCCAGCCTGAGTGACAGTGAGACTCCGTCTACAAAAATAAAATAAAATAAATGCTTTATTATTAAGTAAAGCCACATACTATGAAAATGCTTTAAAATGCAACAGGATGTGATGTGAAAACACAGCAAACAAATCCACAGTGACGCATGGCTATCCGAACACACCAAGTAAAGAATCTACACTGCCTCCACGCTTTACCCAGTAAAGGAAGGATCTAGGCTGCCTCCTCCTCAGCGCACTCCTCAAACTCGCCCTCCTCCTCAGCTGTGGCATCCTGGAACTGTGGGTCCTCAGACCGAGCCTCAGTTACCTGTAAAATGGAGATAATAATACCTGTTTGTCCTATCCTATGACCGCAATGATAGGAATAGGAATCAAATCCGAATATAAATCCTGTATCTATGCTATTCTTAATAGCAACTCTATTGTACAATACCTGCAGCCTACTCTGCTTTCAAGAAATAGAGCAAAACTGCACACAAATGAATGGCACTTTCCTTATGTGCAGCTGGTATGACACCTGGCCACGCTCCTCACAAGGCCTGTCCTTAGCCACTTCCCCCTCCACGTGTGCTCGCATCACACAACCTTCCACATGATCATTGCTATGTAAAGGTAATCAGTTCCTGAAGCTCGCGTATTTTTTCCGGCACATGTCCCTCTTGCAGTATTTAGACCATAGTTATTATCTGTAATGGAATCGGGCATTCTGGCAAAACTTTGTTAACATGACTCCGAGAAGTAATAAGCATGTGCAGATTAAAGTATTTCTCCTTTGTCCATGTTTCAGGTGACATTTTTCAGATGTCCCACTTAAAGGGACAGGATTAATGCTCTGTGGGTGTATCCTCTTCTTTTCCAGATCAAAAGAAAGGCTGCACAATCTGTTACCACTGTCATTCTGGGGTCACAGATGTGGCAGAGAGCAATGAAGTGGATGATCACAGTCACAGAGTGGGGGAAAGCAGACTGATCTGCCTGGTCTTTGTCCGTGCCGCACGGCAGCCTGTGCAGGAAGCTGGGGAGCTGGGACCACCTCCAAGGCATCAGGCCACGTGCCCAACAGAGCAAGTGGCAGGCCCCAGGCATGTTGGCATCCCAGCCTCACTCCAGGGCTGCTTCCTGGGGATTTAGGCTAGGAGAAAAGCAAGTTTTCTACGGTGCTGTTTCCCCATTTATCCTTCCATGCAGTCTACAGATATTCACATGAGCCCAGCAGACATAGGCCCGTCCCTCATACGTTCAAAGATTACCAAGGGCATAAATGAGAACATCACCCATGTGATTTATGGGCAGAAGGGGCACTCCTAACCCAATACCAATGCAGCCATTCCTAAAGAGGCCACCTGAGAGCTGAATCTTGAGGGTCTGGTAGTGGTAGCCAGGACCCCAGGCAGAGGTGCCATCCAGATGAGGATGGAGCAGGTGCAATGCTTGAACAAACACCACCTGCTCAGGAGGCTTGATGAGACTCAGGCTGAAGAGGCATGCAAGGCTATGTTTGGGGCAGAAGAGAAAAGTGGGACCAGAAAGTGAAGAGCCTTGTGAAAGAAGTTTTCTTAAAAGCAATCAGGTTGCAGTGAGCCGAGATCATACCACCGCACTCCAGCCTGGGCGACAAAGCGAGACTCTGTCTCAGAAAAAGTCCTGAAGAATACTACAAGGGGGAAGAGCACTACCTAATTTGTACGATTGTGAAATAACCACAGAGCCTATCCAGAAGTGATTGACAAGTGAGAAAAGCATTTCAGAGGATTACTACTTTGGCATATTGAGGGTTGAAACTGGAGAAAGTAGTGGTGGTGATAGACTGGAACACAGCAACTGACATGACATGTGGGATCAAAGAGGAAGGTTGATCACAGGCAGAGTTGGTACCTGAGGGGGACACGGTGGTGCTAATGGAAGAAATATGTGGGGACTGAGGAGGGAGGATAACATTACAACCGCAGTTTAAGGTAGGATGCTCAAAAGGTTTGTAAGAGGTTGAGGTGACTCTAAAACACTCTGTCAAAAATTAAGGAAGGAGGACAGAGAGACATAAATCTGGAATTTTTTTTGCAATGAGTCATGGATTAAGTCATGGGGGTGAATATGTTGCATGAAGTAAATGTTTTCTCATACTGACGAGATCCAAAGGCAGAGCCCTGAAGAACACCAGTCTTCACATGGCACCAAGAAAGATAAGGCAAAAGAAAGACTGGTTGAAAAGTAATGTCCTGAGTGGTTGGAAGAAAGCCAGCAGAGTCACAGAAAGCAAGGGAGGCCTTCCAACTTTTGCTCAACCATGTAAAACACTGAGGTCACAAGAAAAATCACCACTACAAAATCAGGAGACTCTGGCATATCCCAAGAGATACAGCACTCGAGTTGCTCACCTGGAGCAGAAGGCATCAGATGCCAGACGCAAGTAGAAACACTTAACAATAATTCAGATGATTTCCCGGAGGCAGAGGAGCTCACAGGGCCAGCAGTCAGAAGGGAGTTTCTGCACTTTTCCAGGCTTTTCCTCTAGGAACTCACCACGTTTTCACAGGAGGATCCGAGAGAGCTCCCAACATGACCTGACATGGGGCGGGAGGACTAGCCGTCCTGAACCCTCCCAAGTCCTTTCACAAACAAATGGCAATTCTGAAACCTTGTCTGTGCTGAGGGAAGGAACCTCTGCCCCACCCAGGCTGCTCCAGCCTTCTTGTCACACCAAAGGGAAAAAAAGCCACAGTCAACATAGGAGAGGGCATACAGAAAATAGCCTGGGAATGCTGGAGCCAGGACAGGGACCAGGAGCCAGAGAGAACAAAGGCTAAGCACCTTGAGGGCCACTCCTAAGACACTTGTGAGGGCCACACCCCTGAGTCACAGGCCCACTAAAAGACTGACATGTAATCACAAAATTAGAGGATGCCTTTCTGCCTCACTTAATACCACCAAACCAGCAATCCTCCATTAATAACAGTGGATTGCAGTTTAAAGAACTGCAAGACACACAGCCTCTAAGGAGCAGTACAAAGAGAAGCCCCAAAGCCAAAAAAAAAGAAAAAAAGTGAGCCCACTAGAATAGCGGAAGCCTCTGCTACTGTACCTACATCAGACATTAAACACAGCCCAACAGATATTCAAATTACACACTAAAGGCGTTCATCTCAGGAACTGCTACTCCATAAAACATGGGAGATTTCCATAAATATTAAAAGCCATGCCAATAGGCAAGAATGAACAGTCTGATGGCACAAGGTAATTATCAGAACAAGGCTCAGATATGACACAGATGTCAGAATTATCAGACAAGGAATTTAAAATCACTATGACCGCTATAGTTGGGACAGGGCTTGTACCCACCAAATCTCATGTTGAAACTTGATCCCTGACATTGTAGGTGTAGCCAAGTGGGAGGAGTTTGGGCCATAGAAGTGGATCCCTCATGAACAGATTGGTGCTTTCTTTGATGATGGGTGGGTTGAGTGAGTTCTCTCAAGAATTTGCTGTTAAAAATACCCTGGCCCTCAAAACAAAAAACAAAAAACAAAAACAAAAATAGAGCTACCATATGATCCAGCCATCCCATTGCTAGATATGTAACCTAAAGAAGGGAAATCAATCTATCAAAGAGATATCTGTATTCCAACGCTCATTGCAGCACTATTTAGTATAGCCAAGACTTAAAGCAACCTAAGTGTCCATCAACAGATGAACGGATTAAAAAATGTGATATATATATACACAATGGAGTGCTATTCAGTCATAAAAAGGAATGAGATTCTGTCATTTATAACAATGTGGATGCAACTGGAGGTCATTATGTTAAGTGAAATAAGCCATGCACAGAAAGACAAACTTCACATGTTCTCATTTGTGGGAGCTAAAAATTCAAACAATTGAATTCATGGGATAGAGTATAGAAGGATGATTAGCAGAGGCTGGGAAAGACAGTGGAGTTGGGGGAACTGGTGGTGGGGGGAGTGGGGATAGTTAATGGGTATAAAAATACAGTTAGAATAAGATCTAGTATTTAGTAGCACAATGGGGTGACTATAGTCAATAATAAATAGTACATTTTAAAATAACGAAAAAAGTATAATTCAATTGTTTGTAACACAAAGGATAAATGCTTTAGGTAGTGGAGAATCCATTTACCCTGATGTGATTATTACACACTGTATGCTTATATCAAAATATCTCAGGTACCCCACAAATATATATGCCTACTATGTATCCACAAAAGTGAAAAATTTAAAAAATAGCCTAGCACCTCTCCCTCCCACACCAGGTGATCTCCAGAAAGACCAGTTCCTATTTGCCTTCCACCATGAGTGGAAGCAGTCTGAGGCCTCACCAGAAGCAGATACTGGTGCCATGCTTCTTGTCCAGCCTGCAGAACTGTGGGCCACATAGGCCTCTTTATAAATTGCCCAGCCTCAGCTATTTATTTATAGCAACACTAAATGAATTAAGACAAGGACTAACATGGTAAAGGTACTAATGGAAAAAGTAAATAACATAAAAGACCAGATAGGAATGGTGGTAGAGAGATGGAAGCTATAGAAATCAAACAGAAATATGAGGAATCAAAAATAATAGAAATGAAAAATAACTTTGACAGGCTCCTCTGTGGACTCAACACAGCTGAAGAAAAAAATCAGTGAACTTGAAGGTAGGTCTATAGAAAGTTCACAAATGGAAACATACACATACAAGCACAAATAACAGAAGAGAACTTCCCAGCACTGTGGCACATAGAAAAAGGTGTAGCATGCACATTTTTGGAGCACCAGAGGAGCAGAAAGAGAATGGGGCAGAAGGAATGTTTGAAGAAATTATGACCAAGGCATTTAAAATCAATGACAGATAGCAAATCACAGATTCAGAAAGCTCACAGAATAACAAGCAGAGTATATATATTAAAAAAAAACAAACAAAAAAAAAACTAGGAAAAAAACCTGGAAAACTCATTTTCAAACCATAAAGAAATGGACAAAATTTTGAAGGAAGACAAAGGGACAAAACACCATATCAACAGAGGAAAAAGGATACAAATAACAGCAGACACCACCCAAGAAAGAGAAGATTAGAGTAAAATATTTAAGAAAATAAAAACCCTGCCAGTATAAGATTTGATATCCAATAAATTTTATACCTTATTTTTTATTAAAAGTGAAGGAAAAATATTTCTCATCAAAGAAAATCTAAAGCAGTTCATTGACAGTAGACCTACCACACAACAGATGTTAAAGTGTCTTCAGGCAGAAGGAAAATGATATAGGTCAGAAACTTGTTCTCACAGAAGAGAGAAAGTATCAAAAGAAATAAAAGAAGGTAAAATAAATTATTTTTCTATTCTTGATTGAGCTAGAAGATAACTGTCTGTTTGAGGCAATAATACTAACATGTTAATGTTGACAGCTTATAAATAAGTGAAATGAATAACTTCATAAGGGATGGAAGAGAAGTTGGGAATGCTCTGTTATAAGGCACTAGCACTACACATGAAATAATGCTATTAGAAGGTGGACTTAATTATTTTAAAATGTATACTATAAACCCTAGGACAAAAACTCATAAAGAAAGTATAAATGATGTATAAAGAAAGGAGGTAAAATGAAACTATATAAAATATGCAATTTAAACTCCTAAAGGCAGAAACGTGGTGAGAAGAAAAAAGAATAATGTAATAGAAAACAATTACGAACATAGCAGGTTTTAATGCAACCATATTCGTTACTACTTTAAATGTTAATGGTCAAAATATAGCAGGTAAAGGACAGAAATTGTCAGATTGGATATATAAATCTGTTTGCTGCTTAGGAAAACTCACATTAAATGTAAAACTCAAACAGATAACAAGCAAGTGAATTGAGGAACATATAGTATGCCAACACTAATCAAAAGAAAGCTAGAATAGTTAGATTGCTTCCAGACACCGCTGAGTTTAGAACAATGAAGATTATCAGGGATGAAGAGTGATATTACATAATAACAAATGGGATCAATTCTCCAAGAACACATAACAATCCTGAAGGATATGCACCTAAATACAAGCACCAAAATACGTGAGGCAAAAACTTGTACAACTAAAAAGAAAAACAGACAATTTCACAATTAGAGTTGGAGACTTCAGTCACTGATAAATCAAGAAAGCAGAAAATGAGTAAGGATGCAGATGATCTGAACAGCACTATCAATAAGTTTGATCTAACCGACATTTATAGAAACTTCGTTCAACATTAGCAGCATACATATTCTTTACAAGGGCACATAGGACATTCACCAAGATGGACCATACTCTGATTTTACAACACACCTTAATTCATTAAAAAGAAGAGAAATCATACAAAATACAATCTAAGAACTCAATAGAATTAAACTAGAAATTAACACCAGAAAGATATCTGGTAAATTCCCAAATTTTAGGAAGTTAAGCCACCCATGAGTCAAGGGGGTATCAAGAGAAATTTTAAAAAGTATTTTAAACTAAATGAAAATGAAAATGTAGCTTATCAAACTTGATCAAATGCAGCTTAGACCATGATTAGAAGAGATTTGTGGCATTAAGTGCATATATTAGAAAAGAAGTAAGATCTAAAATAAATAATCCAAGCTTCTACTTTAGTAATAAGAGACAAAAAAGATCAAACTAAACCTGAAACAAGCAGAAGGAACTACATACTAAATGTTAGAATTGAAAATCAATAAACTTGAAAACAAAAGCAACTGGGAAACTCCATGAAACTAAAAGACGGTTGTTGGAAAAGATCAGTAAAATTGACAATTCTTTACCAGAACTAATCAAGAAGGAAAAAAGAGAAGACATGAGTTCCCAATTACTACTGATTCCAGCTATTAAAATAATAATAATTAATAATAAAAGCTACCAACAACTCTCATCCCGTAAATTTGATAATTTAGATAAAGGGGACCATTTCCCTCGTAAAAGATGCGAACTGCCATACTGGCACGGAAATAGATAACCTGAATATCCCACATCTCTTGATGAATTGAGTAACCAACACAATGTTTAAAGAAAGGAAACAAGTTGGAGGATTCACATTACTCAATTTCAATATTTACTGTAAAGCCACAGTAATAAAGACAGTAGTGTATTGGTTTAAAAAATAGACATGTTTATCAATGGAATGTAACAGGGAACCTGTGCAAACAGACCTACATAAATTCAGTTGACAGATTTTTTTAGAAAGGTGCTAAAGCACTTCAGTGGCAAGGACAGCGCTTTCAACAAATGGTATTAGGGAAATCGAATGTCCATATACAGAAATAAAAGCCGTGACATAGGCCCTATACCTTACACAAAAATCACCCAAAATGGATTACAGACCTAAATTAAAATGCAAAATTATGAAATTTATAGAGAAAATACAGGAGAAAATAAGTATGACCTTGTGTTTGGTGACAAGTTTCTAGAAAAGACAAATGCATAATCCATGAAAGAAAAAATGGATCAATTAGACTTTACCAAAATTAAAAACTTGTCCAGGTGGGGGAGAAAAGGGAAGGTGTAAACTAGTTCAGCCACTGTGGGAAGCAGTGTGGTGATTCCTCAAAGAGCTAAAACCAGGACTACCATTCAATCCAGCATTCCATTAGTAGGTGCAAACCCAGAGGAATATAAATCCCTCTGTCACAAAGACTATTTACAATAGCCAAAACATGGAATCAGCTTAAATGCCCATCAATAATGGACTGGATAAAGAAAATTTCGTATATAAACACCATATAATACTACACTACCGTAAAAAAGAATAAGATCATATCTTTTGCAGGAACATGGATGGAGCTGGAGGTCATTATTCTCAGCAAACTAAGGCGGGAACAGAAAAGCAAATACCACATGTTCTCACTCATAAGTGGGAGCTAAATGTTGAGAACGCATGGACACAAGAGGGGAAACGCAGACAATGGGGTCTAGTGATGAGGGTGGAGGGTGGGAGAAGAGAGAAGAGCAGAGAAAACCGCTAATGAGTACTAGGCTTAGTACCTGGGTGACAAAATAATCTGTATAACAAACCCCACGACACGAATTTACCTACATAACAAACCTGCACGTGTACCCCTGAACTTAGAATAAAAGTTAATAAAAAACAAAACAAAAAGCTTTTCCACTGCCAAAGATACTATTAAGAGAATAAGAAGACAAGGCACACACCTGGAGAATGTGTTTGCTGATTACATATCTGACAAAGGACTTGTATTCAGAATAAACAAAATATCCTCAAAATTCAACAGTAAGAACACAACTGAATTAAAAATGAGCCAAAGTCTAAATTATGTGCGTTTTATATAGATTTCATTAGATTTACCCTATGTGGGATTCTCCACGCTTCTTGAGTTTCCAGGGTTTTGTCTTTTATGAAATTTGGGGAGTTCTCAGCTGTTATTTCTTTCAAGATTCTTTCAATTCCACTTTCATTCTTTTCTTTTCCGACTACAATGAAGCAAACGCTGGGATTTTTGTTATCGCACAATCCCAGAGGCTCTACACACTTTTTTCCAGTCTTTCTTTCTTTTGTTCGGATTCAGTGACTCTTTTGATCTTTTTTCAAATATACCGATTTTACTCGGTCATCTTGAGTCTACTTTTGAGAACATCTGCCAGCTTAAATAAAATTGTTATTAAATTCTTCAGTTCTATAATTTCCACTTGGTTCTTTTTTATAACTTCTATTTCTCTGCTGACAAATTCTTATTTTTAAAATTTGCCTCAAGATAATTTCGTAATTGCTTATTGAAGCATTTTATGACGGCTACTTTAAATTCCTTGCCAGATAATTCCAGCTTCTAAGTCATCTTGTTGCTGATATCAGCTGATTGTCTTCTTATTCTGGTTGTAAATTTCCTGGCTTTTGGCATGACAAGTGATCTCAGTTGTGTCCTGTCATTTGAGAGCTTATATTGTGAGGTTGTAGATGCTGTCTTAGCTTCTTCATTAGCAGGCAGTGTCACTGTTCAGTACAGAGGTTGTGGCCTATTTTTGTGGGCCGTGGTTCCAGTGAAAGTAACATTTTCAAAGCCTTTCCAGTCCTATTCCAGTTAGCTTGGTTTATGTGGTGCTGCTGTGGCTCCCATGGGCTACCCTGAGGCTTCCTGAAGTCACAGAGAGACCTCCCCAGGCAGGACTTCTTGGTACCTCTAGGAGGCGAAGGGAATCTCAGGCCTGAAGGAAGAAATGACTTCTTAGGCCACTTTCTCCAGTGGGATTCCCCTTGCAGTGCTGCTCACCACCCAGCGTTTCTGTGGGAGGGAGCGGAGGCTCAGGCCAAGAAACAGAGGCATTTTGGAGGCTCTCTTGGGTCATTGTTGTGCCTGAAATTTCTGTGCCAGCACTTCCTGGCCACCTGGTCTCCCCTCGGGGGAGGGAAGTCTTAGGCCTGCCACTGGGGGGGGAGGCAAGGCTTCCTGGGCTGGGCACCTGTGGCAAGATCCCCTTCCAAGGACTTCCTGGCCATCCACCCGGTGTCTGCCAGTGAGGAAGGGTGTGTCTGAGGAAGAACGGGATTACTTTTTGTTAGCAGGGCTCTTTACAATTGCACCATCCTTACTGACGCTTTTACACAGTAAAGTGCTCAAAATAAAGGTGGCCGTTATACGAATTATCACAAAGTCAGCACCTGTGGGAACTCTTCCCGGGTCATGGAATAGAATGTTGGCACCAACCTGGAAACCACAAAGTTTACTACCCATTACCTTTCCACCCCCTGCCGACCCCTCACCTATTTCTCCTAAAAGTTAACTGCTATATTGATTTTCTGGTAATGCCTTTCTTGTTCCTTTCTGTTCTACTGCCTGAGCATGTATCCCTAAATATTTAATTCTGCCTGTGTTTTGAACTTCATGTACTCTTTTTTTAAATGAGGCTTTTGTTCAACATCGTGTTAGTAAAATGTATGCATATGGATGTTATACCATACATTTTCAGAGGGGATATATACATACTATACACACACACACACTATATATGCATATGTGAGTGTGTACATGTGTTTAGAGAAAGGCGTGAAAGAATTCATATCATATTGATGATAGTAATACCTCTAAAAAGGGAACAGAAGTGTCAAAAGCTTTGGATGAACTTCAAGAGCTATGCTTTATCAGCTTTTCTTTTCTTTTCTTTTTTTTTTTTTTTTTTTTTAACTGAATGAACCGCTTTACAATTCCCGGAAATATAGCAGAACTAAATTTTAATCTCTTTAAGAATGTGTTGAGTCGGCCGGGCGCGATGGCTCAAGCCTGTAATCCCAGCACTTTGGGAGGCCGAGGCGGGTGGATCACGAGGTCAAGAGATCGAGACCATCCTGGTCAACACGGTGAAACCCCGTCTCTACTAAAACTACAAAAAATTAGCTGGGCATGGTGGCGCGTGCCTGTAATCCCAGCTACTCAGGAGGCTGAGGCAGGAGAATTGCCTGAACCCAGGAGGTGGAGGTTGCGGTGAGCCAAGATCGCGCCATTGCACTCCAGCCTGGGTAACAAGAGCGAAACTCCGTCTCAAAAAAAAAAAAAAAAAAAAAGAATGTGTTGAGTCTTTGACTTCAGTTACTCACCATATCAATGCTTTAAAAGCCATATGAAATCTCAGCACATGGATGTAGGGGTCAGCTTGCTACTGGCGCTGTACAAACGGAACATTCTACATCTTGGTAAGGGTTTTGAACTCTTCTCAAGTGCACATAGGTGCCGGAAACACAACTCGCATTAGGGAAGCGTCACAAGAACCGGGAAAGAAGGATGACACACACGAGCTGGCATGTAGCCTTATATTAGGGGTGTGGCAGTGAGTTGTGGGCTCTCTAGCAAAGGAGAAAGCCCCTACCCATTTGAAGGAGCAGTAGCTACTCAGCTGCAGCCAACGTTGCCTTTAAGAATGCGGACCAGTTGTTGCCTGAATCGGATTCTTTCTCCTGATATTTTAGCTGCCAAGGAGCCTTAGTACTGGCTTGGACCCAGCACTGCTTGCCCCCCACACTGCTTGCAGTTGCTGTTGGCTCCATGGTTAGGTTAGTTGCTCTGAATTCATCTCCTACCTTCTTCTTTTACATATTTCTCCAATAATGAGGTCTTATGCCCAGCAGCTAAGCCTAGTGAAATCTCACAGGTAGGAGGTTTTGCAGATTTCTTTTTTTCCTCTGAAAACCTCGGTTGTGCGGTAAAAGTGGGATTGACTGCCCTGTCCAGGTGCTAATCTCAGGGCTGGAGGCACAAAGATGAACAGAGCACCCTTTAAACATCTCATAGTTAACAGTCCTTTTGACGAGTTTCTCCAGCCATGCTGTGGCTGGATGAGCTGGGCTCCTTGGAGAGGGGTTCATGAGCTCAGTATTCTCTGAGCGCCTACCTTTTTAAAACCTTTTTTCTGCAGCCGTACTGTTTAAAAGACAGCTTGACTGGATATAAATCCTTTGTTCACACTCTATTTTCTGGGGTGTCTTAAAAATGCTTCACCTTTATTGCCTTGAGTTGTGTGTTGCTTTTGGAACGCCTGGCGCCCGCCTCTTCTGTCTTTGTAAGATATTTGGTCTTTCTCCTGCAGGCCCTGAGATTTCTTTTCTTTTCTTCATTTTAAAGTTTTAAGATATGTCTTACGGTTAATCATTCTGGGTTAGTTTTTCCATGATTTCAAATCTTCTGGTTGAACACCTAAAAGTGGGATTGCTGGATCACATAGTAGTTCTGTTTTTATTTTGGGGGGCGAACCCCCAAACTGTTTTCAGTAATGGCTATACTACCTCCGCGGCCCTGTCAACATTCGTTATCTTTTGTCTTTGGGATAATAGCCATTCTGACAAGTGTGAGGAAATAGCACATTGTGGTTTTTATTTGCATTTCCTTAATAATTAATGATGTTGAGCATTTTTTCATACATCTGTTGGCCATTTACATGTCTTCTTTTGAGAAATATCTACAGATCAGTTGCCCATTTTTTAAATTGTTTTTTTTTTCTTTCTATACAGTTGTTTGCGTTCTTTATATGTTTGGAATTTTTTATGAGACGAATGGCTTACAAATACTTTCTTCAAATTCATAGATGGTCTCTTCACTCTGTTGTTTTCTTTGTTGTACAGAATCTTTTTGTTTTGATGTAATCTCATTTGTCTATTTTTTGCTTTTGCTACCTGTACTTTTAAAGTTATATCTAAAAACTCATTGCCCAGACCAATGTTGTATAGATTTTCCCTCATGTTCTTTTTTAGTGGTTTTACAGTTTCAGGTATTTATGTTAAGTCTTTAATCCATTTTGAGTTATTCAGATATAGGATATGAGATAAGGATCCAATTTCATTCTTCTACATATAAATATGCAGTTTTCCCCAATACCATTTATTGAAGAGACCGTTCTTTTTCTATCATATATTTTTGGCATCTTTGTTGAAAATCAATTGACTTTTACAAGTATGGGTTCATTTCTGGGCTCTCTATTCTGTTCCATGGGCTGATGTGTCTATTTTTATGCCAGTATCATGTTCTTTCAATTACTCTCACTCTGTGGTACAATTTTAAATAAGGTAGTGTGATACTTCCAGCTTTGTTCTTTTTGCTCAAGACGGTCTTGGCTAGTCGGGGTTTTTTGTGGTTCCCTATGGATTGCAGGATTTTTTTTTTTTTTAATTTCTACGAAAAGTTACATTGGAATTTTCATCAGGATTGCATTAACTCTGTAGATTACTTTGGATGTTATAGATAATTTAGCAATATTAATTCTTGCAATACATGAACATGGAATACTTTGCATTTATTTGTGTCTTCTTTAATTTCTTCAATTAATGTTTTATACTTTTCAATATACTGGCCTTTCACCTTGTTAGATATAGTGAACCCCAAGTTTCTCTTCAAAGAATCAGTATGTCAGTATGTTCAGCTCTCTTATTCTTTAATTCTCTATTTTAAAGTTTAACTTCCTTGTAGTTTCAGTAAACAACCTTCTCCACCAGTTCTAATCAGTGGTTCACATCTGTTCCCCTGGCCCCCTGCCCCGTCCTGACTCATCCTGGTCCCTGCTCCTGTCACCTGCTCTGGTCACCTGCTTTGACCCCTGCTTACCTGCTCTGACCTGCCCATAACCGTCCTTCCTGCGAAACTACCCACCCCTCCCCCTCCAGCTGGTACCCCTGCTCCCTTTAAAATCACCAATCGGGGCCGGGCGCGGTGGCTCAAGCCTATAATCCCAGCACTTTGGGAGGCCAAGGCAGGTGGATCATGAGGTCAAGAGATCGAGACCATCCTGGTCAACATGGTGAAACCCTGTCTCTACTAAACATAAAAAAAAAAATTAGCCGAGCTTGGTGGCACACACCTATAATCCCAGCTACTGGGGAGGCTGAGGCAGGAGAATTGCTTGAACCCAGGAGGCGGAGGTTGCGGTGAGCCGAGATCAAGCCATTGCACTCCAGCTTGGGTAACAAGGGCAAAACTCTGTCTCAAAAAAAATAAATAAATAAATAGCCAATCGGAATTAGGCTAGACTGTGCAGTCTAACCCTAGCCACTCAGAGAATGAGACAGCAGTAGGGGCGACCTCTGTCAGGCATAAGTACCCCTTCCCCTCCTTGTCCAGGTGTGCACTCACCATTGCTCCATCTGTGAGCTGCACCCTTCTAGAGAAGTAAAGTGCCTTGCTGAGGAAATTGATATTCGAGTACTACTTCTTTTGCAGCATCAAAAAAGTTACTTCTAACAACCTTCTTGGTTAAATTTATTCATAACTATTTTATTTGCAGCTATTATAAATGGGACTGTTCTCTTCATTATCTTTTCAGATCATTTGTTCTTAGTATATAGAAACATTACTGGTTTTTGTGTGTTGAATTTATATCCTGCAACTTTACTGCATTGTTATTAGTTTTAACAGTTTTTTGGGGGACTCTTTAGGACTCTCTAAATAAAAGATTATGTTGTCAGCAGTGACAATTTCCCTTCTTCCTTTTCTATTTGGATGCCTTTTATTTCTTTCTCTTGCCTAACTGCTCTGTCAAAAACTTCCAGTGCCAATGTTGAATAAAAGCCATGAAAATAGGCATCCTTTTGTTGTGTATCTTAAAGGGTACCAAGTTTTTACCATTGAATATAATGTCAGCTGTTGGCTTATTATATACGGCCTTTATTATGCTGAAGCACATTCGTTTTATTCTTAATTTGCTGACAGTTTTTATCCTGAAAGGATGTTGATTTTTGTCAAATGCATATAATGAGATGATCATATGGTTTTTCTCCTGGATTTTGTTAACATGATGTATGATATTTATTTGCCTATATTGAACCATCCTTAGGATGGACCCACTTGATCACCGTGAATTATCTTTTTAATGCGTTGTTGAATTTGGTTTGCTGGCATTTTGTTTTTGAGGATTTTTGCATCTATGTTCATCAAGGATATTGACCTATAATTTTATTTTTTTGTAATGCTCTTGTCTGGCTTTGACATCAGGGTAATGCTGGCCTTGTAAAAAAGAGTTTGAAATTATTCCCTTATTGATTTTTTGGAAGAGTTTGAGAAAGACTGGTATTACTTCTTCCTTAAATGTTTGGTAGAATTCAGCAGTAAACTCATCAGGTCTGGGGCTTTTTTTTTTTTTTGGAGACTTTTTATTACTGATTCAATCTTTTTACTCATTATTATTCTGTTCAGATTTTCTCTTTCTATATGGTACAATCTTGGTGGTTGTATGCATTCAGAAATGTATTTCTTTTTTCTGTGTTATCTGTTTTCGGGCATGTAATTGTTCTTAGTTGTTTCTTATGATCCTTTGTATTTCTGTGGTATCAGTTATATTTTCTTCTCTTTTATTTCTGATTTCATTTATTTATCGTCTTCTCTCTTCTTAGTCTAGCTACACGTTTGTTACAGTTTAATAAAGCAGAAATACAGCTTAAAATTGACACCAGGAAAAGATGCATCGGGAAAAGTCCAAGAGAAATCAAGTGCGAGCTTCCAGGCGTCCTTTCCGGTAAAGGCATGCCAGCAGCACTAACCATTCCAGCAATGTGTGACAAAGGGGACAATGTGTACCGACCAGGGAGATTCACCTGCACCTGGAGTCCAGGGCTGCTGCAGGAGGTTAGTTACGTGGCCATGCAGCAACTGCATTACCCACCTCTGCTGCCCAGACTCCAGCCCCAGGAATAAAAATGGGCAACCACTGTAAGCCACGGAGCAAAAACAGGCAATCACTGTAAGCATAAAATACCCAAGCAAACTCACACAGTGTGGCACCAGGCCTCAGGCATGCCAAGTCACTCTTATCAGGAACAATATTCCTAGGACTCAGAGCTCATCTCCAGGGATGTAGCCAAGGGCCAGTTCTTAAGGCAGGCTTTTTGTTGGAGAGGAATGTGCAAGGTTTGAACAGCCTAGGTCTGCTGAGTTAACTCTTGCCTGCATACGAAGGCATGGAGTATGAGTCCTTTCTATTTTTCCTTTTATCTGTCACATTCTTAAACTGTTCTTTACCACCCAGTACCCAAAGGGTTCATCTTCCTTTTTAATATTGGTATCCATTTCCTTCCTCCAGAAGCAATGCACAATTGGGGCTACTATCTCAGACCCCATGGACTTTTAAATCTCCTCCCTGAGATCAATTCTCTGATCTAGGACTGCCCTTCAGGCTGTGATTTCTGTTTCATCTTAGGCTCTCTTTGGCTTCCTCTCTCTTCCACGGAGTTTAATCAGCAAGTGAAAGGTTCAGCTACAGCTCTGCTGAATTTGGTGTTTATGTTTTGCTTGCAAGTACTTTAGAGTCTTTAGTCCTCCCAAACTTTTAGTTACGATTTTTGTGAAAATTTTTTTAGTTGCATTTCTTTTTCTTTTCTTTTCTTTTTTTTTTTTTTAAAGGTAATCAGTTATTTAATTAGATCATCAGGACATTTAAAATACCAATTTGTGAGGATAAATTCCATTTGTCAGGGCAAACACAGATCGCAGGTAGCCCTGGAGCTGAGAAATAGCTTTGATTTTTGGTAAAATGTGTGAGTCCACAGCTTTCTGATCAATCTTGCGCTGCTCTGTAATCTCGTATTTCTCTTTTTCTGTGTCGAAGATCTCACCTTCCTGGTGTCTGGGCTTTCGCAGCTCCTTCTTCTTGAAGTAAGCATCAGTAAGACGTTTTGGGATTTTTACATTGCTGATATCAATTTTGGTTGAGGTGGCAATGACAAATCTCTGGTGCTTTCTTCGCAGAGGAACTCGATTGAGGACCAGAGGTCCAGTCACAAGTAATAAGCCACTAGCCAGCTGCTTCAGGAAAACCACCCTTTTGCCCCTGTGGCTCCAGTGAGGATGATCAGAATGGTCCCGGGGGTGATGCTGGCTCGCAGTTTTCTCACGTGCTGACTGAAGGGTTTTTGCCATGGCTCAACAGCTTTCAAGGCACATCTTCGGTAGGATAATACCCAGGCATTTTGCAAAGTTTAACCACCCAGGTACCGCCGTTTTTGTCACCACCAACTGGTTTTGTAACAGTTGCAAGAACCTTCTCCTTTTTCTTTTCAACCTTGGATTTAGCCGCTGAGTACTTCCTCTTGTACACGGCCTTTCTGGAATACATGGCAGATCGGGAATACCTGCCAATTCCTCTGACAAGAACAGGATTGCGGCTGCAATGGGTCTTCCCCTTCTTGGGCTTTTTAGCCTTGGGGTTACCCTTTTTCACTTTGCTACCAGCATCACCCTTCTTGGCTTCAGGTTTCTTCTCTTTAGTATCCAGCTTCTCAACTCTTTCACCTGCCATCTTGCAAGATGGGAAAGGGCATTTCTTTTTCTTGTTGATCTATATAGTTGTGTGTTTTGTGTTTGTGTTTTGAAGAGAGATTGGATAGAGATAGTTGTCATGGTCTTTTTTACTATTCTTTCAGTGGATACTCTCTTTTTTTTGTGCACAGGCAATATATCTTAATTGGATTAGAAAATTAGGAAAATCAAAAACTAAACTAAAGAATGCAACACCAAAAACGTAGCACCATATGTTTGCATTTATGTTCATACTTCAGGTCTTCCCCTCCCTCTCTCTCTATAGATATGGATAGAGATATATAGTTTTGTATTAAGTACATATTTTTACATATGGAATTCTTCTACATATCTTGTTTTACAAAGTGATTAGTTTCACTTATATTATAAAAGCATTTTGCTGTTAAAAATGTATATACCCTAATCATCCCATTAAGTGGCTATCATGTATAAATGCATTTAACACACCACTTGTGGTAGGATGTATCAGTTTCACCAATTTTTCTCAATATTTATAAAGAAAAATTATAGCTCCTTTAAGAGGTCCTATGTTCTCATTTTTTATTCCTCCATGCAAATGATAATATATTTAAGTTTTCATTTGGAATTTGTTAATATGGCTATTAATATGACTTGCTCTCCATACGAGCTTTGTAAGATAACAGGATAGGTCATTAATTATCGCCACCATTAGACAATTTGAATAGCTCCTCTTCAGCTTACTCTGCAGTCTTTTCCCGTGACTTCAGCACCAATACAGGAGAAAGCAAAAAGCCAAAAGGATCTCTTCTTTGATTTCTGAAATTCAAACTTTAGTGGTTTTAGTAGAGTTCTCGTTAATTTTAGAGTTTTCACTTGTGAAAGAAACTATATTCAGAAATTCATTTTGAATCTTTTGAAAGCTATTTCAATAAATGAAAATCAGATAACAGGTAAGAATTTTGCTATTGCATTCAAAATAATGAAAATTACTGCTGGTGAAGTAGTTTCAATGGCAGGTACTGTTTTCATATAATTGGATCCTTTGAAAGGAAACAGAAATATGCACAAAGGAGTACATTTTAGAATTAAATAAAAGACTTTAATTCATTACTTATTTTATTTTTCATAATTGCATATTCAGTTTTGAACTACTGATTGAAGGTTATACATTCTCTTTCTTTCCTTGGTGTTGCCTATAATTTATTAGCATATATATTTGAAAAAAATAAACAATCAATGTCCATATCCTTCCAAACAAGGTAACAGTCTCAGTATGAAATCACTCCCCTACCTCTACCTCCCCCATGTTATAATCAGGCATTTTATTGCCAGATTTATATTGTAAAACTGAAAAGCAACTCATTTAAGGAAAAGTATCTTTCACTAACGTCATTGTTCATTATTTGTTTGTGTTCTATTTCTTCCTCATGGTATTTTTTTCTTGCTGAAATATAATTTCTGCTCATTTTCACAGAGTGAGTCTGTCAGGATAAAAATTCTGAATTCTTGATGATCTAAAAGTCATCATTTGCTCTTACATTTGAATGTAATTTTAATGAATACAGAATTCTAGCTTGAAAGGACACTTTTTCCAGCATCTTAAAAATAGACTTTCATTATCTTCTTTGGTTCACTCTTGTTCATGAGAGACTAATTCTTGCAACTTTGTTGGTTATTTTTTTTTCCTCTTTGGTAGCTTTTAGAATTCTTTGCATACTTTTTGTTAAATTTGATTCCAGAAAATTATCAGCCATTTAAAAATCTATATTGGCATATGGCACACATACATAAAAGTTCAGAAAATATAAATACACAATTGGTGATATAGTACAAAGTTCAACAATTTGTGTAGCACTGTGTAACACCACCCAGGAGAAGAAAATGAAAATGCCAACGCCCCAGAAGCATCACTTATGTCAGGGGTCAGCAAATCAACAAACAGGAGTTATCTCAACTTGACAAAGAACATCTATTAAAAGACTACAGTGTACATCATACTTAATGGTGAAAGAACGAATACTTTCCACCTAGATTAGGAACAAGGCAAAGACATCCACTCTCATCACTTTTATTCAACATAGTGCTGAAAGATCTAACCAGTGTACTAAAGCAAGAAAAAGAAATAAAACACACACAGATTGAAAAGAAAGAAATAAAACTGTCCCTATTTCAAATGACACAGTGGTGTACGTAGAAAATCTCCAGAAATATACAAAACATAAACAAAAAACTCCTAGTACTTTAAAATGTTTTAAGCACATCACAGGACACAAGATCAACCCACTAAAGTCAATCACATGTCTATATAATAGCAAGGAACATATAGAAACCAAAATTTTTTTAAAAATACCACTCACCATCACTTCAAATTACATGATATACTCAGATATGCATGTAACAAAGCATGTACAGATCTGTATGATGAAAATCATAAAATGCTGATGAATGAAATCAAAGTATTAAATAAATGTAAAAACACTCTGTTCATGGACCAAAAGACTCAACATATTCTTACCAAACTGATCTATAGTCTTCTTAATACCTATCAAAATCCTATAAAAGTTATTTGTAGATATAGTCCAGCTTATTCTAATATTTATGTGAAAAGAACAGAACCTAAAATCACTAAAGCAATCTTGAACAAGTAGTAAAAAGTGAGAGGAATTGCTATACCTTGTGTTAGAGCTTGCTGTATAGCTACACTGATCATGATAGTGTGGATATGGCAGAAGGACAGACACGTAGAGCAATGGAATAAGATAGCAAACTCAGTAATAGACCCACAAAAGTAAGCTCCATTGAACCTTTTTAAGAGATGGAGTCTTTCTCTGCCACCCAGCCTGCAGTGCAGTGATGTAATCATAGCTCACTGCAGCCTAGAATTCCAGGGCTCAAGTGATCCTCCATTCTCAGCCTCCTGAGTAGCTGGGACTACAGGCACGCACACCACCATGCCTGGTTTTTTTTGTTTTGTTTTGTTTTGTTTTTTTGTTTTGGTACAGACAGGCTCTCAGGTTCTTGCCGTGTTGTCCAGGCTAATCTCAAACTCCTGGACTCAAGCAATCCTCTTGCCTCAGACTCTCAAAGTGCTGGGATTGCAGACACATCCCACTGTATCTGGCCTTGATTGGCTTTTTAAGGTTTTATTTTATTTATAATTGACACATAATATCTGCATATACTTAGTTGATTTTTGGCAAAGGTACAAAAGCAATTCAATGAAGGAAGTACAGCCTTTCAACCACTGGCTCTGGATCAATGGGATGTCCATAAGCAAAAAAAGGAACCTCAACCTCAACCTCACATCTTATACAAAAAGTCACTCAAAACGAACCATAAACTCAAATTTAAAATGTAAATCCATAAAAGTTTTAGAAAACAAATACAGCATAAGATCTTTGGAGTCTGTCACTAGATTGAGTTCTCAGACTCAGCATAGTAACACTATCCACTAAAGGAAAAATCAATCAATTGGACCTCATTTAAATGGAAAATTTTGCTCTGTCAACTCCCATGTGAAAAGGATGTAAAGACAGCTACACACTGAGAGAAAATGTTTGCAAACCACGTTTGACAAAGGATTAGTATCTAGAACATACAAAGAGCTCTTAAAACTCAGAGTAATACAATCAATCTAATTAGAAAATGAGCAAAAGTCGTGAAGATATTTTTCACCAAAAAGCATATAGTAAAAATGACAAAAAGATGAAAAGATGTTTAACTCATTGGCCATCAACGAAATGAAAATTAAAACCACAATGAGAAATCACTGCAAACATATAGGAATGGCTGAAAGAAAAAAATCACTAGCACCATCAAACACTGACAAGGATAAACACACACAGTGCTGGTGATAGTATAAATCATACAACCCATATGAAAATTTGTTTGTCAGTTTCTTGCAAAACTAAACATGCAATTACTATGTGAGCCAGCCATTGCACTCCTTAGCATTTATCTCAGAAAAATAAAAATCATATTCATACCAAAACCTGTAGATGAAAGTAACTTTATCTGTAGTCACCTAAAACTAGAATCAGCCCACATGACCTTCAATCAGTAAACTGATAAGCTGTTCTTTAAGATTGCCATGAAATACTACTTGGAATTACGGAACAAACTATTGATACATACAACACCTTGGTTGCATCTCCAGGGAATTATGCTTTGTGAAGAAAGGCCTATCCCAAAAGCTTACATACTGTATTTTTCAATAATATAACTCCTTTTTTTTTTTTTTTTTTGAGACAGAGTCTTGCTCTGTCCCCCAGGCTGGAGTGCAGTGGCACAATCTCCACTCACTACAACCTCCGCTTCCCAGGTTCAAGGGGTTCTCCTGCCTCAGCCTCCCCAGTAGCTGGGACTATAGGTGTGCACCACCACACCCAGCTAATTTTTGTATTTGTAGTAGAGATGGGGTTTCACCATATTGGCCAGGCTGGTCTTGAACTCCTGACCTCGTGATCTGCCTGCCTCGGCCTCCGATAGTGCTGGGACGCCCAGCCATAACATTCTTTTAAATGAAAACACTTTGGAAATGAAGAAAATATTGTGTTTGCCAGGGAGTTGGGAGAAGGAAGTAGGTGTATTTATAAGAGGACAACAACAAAAGGGGTCTTTGTGGTGTGGGAACTGTTTGGTGTACGTACTCTCGCAGTGGACACACATACCTACACTGGTGAGAACATTGTGTACAGCCTAAGAAACACACACAAATGAGTATCAGTAAAACCGGGGAAATCTGAATAATACTGATGGATTACATCAATGTTAATAGCCTCGTTGTGAAATTACAACATTGCAAAACGTTGTCCTTGGGGAAAATGAGCAACGTCAAAGGGGTTTTCCGTATTCTTTTTACAGCTGCATGTGAATCTGCACTAATGGCAAGAAAATTTTCAATTAAAACGTTAGTAAAATTGGTGCAGACCAGTGCGTCGCTCCCAGTAAAAACAACTTATTTCTCAGCGAAAGAGCTCTACCTTATGGCAGTGCTAAAAAAGGACACTGAGTTAGTCAACCCTCAAGAAGAAAACCGTTTGTTATTTTCCAGTCGTGATGTACAATACCCTATAGACTAAATACCACACACTGAGCCACATTTCACTTTCGGGAAATGTCATGTCATTCATATGAGTTAAATGCTAAGGATATGTAATTATTTTCTCTCTAAAAGACAGTCTAAAGCATGCATGGGGCAAGTTATTCCACGAATGAACAAGCAAAGCAGACACACGGGGAGGCTCCTGTGCGTTTGATTTCTTCAAGTATCAACATTCTTATCCTAGGATGTTCACAGTCAAAGGGGACTTCATTTCTCAATAGTCCAATTTGATTCTGCTAATACGTTAATAGAGATCGTATTGGACTTTTTCTCAAATATGTTAAGTCTTTTCATTTTTGTGCCATTCCATAAATGTACCTTGTATTTGGCATCAAGTCAACGATGTGCTGGGCCTGCTCTGCCCACAGGGCCCTCCAGGAACTCCGTGCACGCAGGTCATTTTGACCTTCATGTCTGGACCCCACAGTCCTCATCACAGTCAAGGGGGCGGAGAGTGTGGCTGAGCCCGGAGGAGCTGTCCAGCAACAGCTCCCTGCAGGTCACCACCCCAGGCGGGGGGCAGTCTCCACGGGATTGGACGAGCTGACTCATTCTGAGGCCTCAGGGAGAACCCTAAAAGTAAGTGCCAGACACCCACACGCAGGTGTCTGCACTTGCACGGAAAGTTCTTGAAGAACCCATGAGGCAGTGTGAGCCTGAGAAACAAAACCGCAAAGAGGAGAACAGACGAAACTCACGGGCAACGGCGGGAGAGGCAGGGCCAGTGCGCACAGAGCAGTAGAAGGCTGAGCCAGGCGCCGAGAGGGGTCCTGAAGCCTCAGGCGAGGCGCCAGGGTGGTCTGCGGCTGGGAAGGGGCGGTCAGTGCCACCCAGGCCGTCTTTGGGATTCCTGAATTGTTGTGGAGACTGGAGCAACTGAGATTTCCCACCCTCACATTTTCAGCTCTCTGTGGGGCCTGAACACGTGGCTGGCATGTGGAAATGGACCCAAGTATTTTGGATCCTTGATCAAGTGAAGGGAATAGGGGTTTGTTTTTTTTTAATTGATTTTCCATATCTGCTAATACTGAAGCCTGGGTCCTGAGACTGGCTACATGTGTGTAGGTCACGGGGCCAGACGGTGCCCTGCAGCAGGCCCTACGTGAGATGGTTATCACATAGCTCTTCAAGGGACAGGAAAAGCCTGGGGAAGGAAACAAACTGGAAACTTTTCTTGGCCCTGCTGGGTTTGAACCCTGAGTGGCCTGTGGCTGGCTGGGAAGTCGGAGTAAGTCAGGGAGCTATGTTGGCACAGACCTAAGGAGGACGTGGGCCTGGTCCACAGTCCCAGTCATTTTCCAGAGCACCTGCTTTACTGGTACTGAAGTGAACTTGGGTCTGCCCATCTGGGGTAACAAAGCCAAACACTGACATTGGGATTTGCAGCAAGAAAAAGTGAGGCATTTCTTATAGGGCACAAGCAAAGAGAATCGGGCAGCTCACGCTTCATGCCCCAGTGGCTTCCAGGCAAGGGTTTTTTATGGCAGGGGTAAATTTCAGGAGAGTAGAAGTTATAGGCAAAATCGCAAATCAACACGTGGAGGTTAACTACTGGTTTGAACTGAAAAGGTGGGACATTTTGAAGTGGGGTTTACATGTCATAGGTAGATTCAAAGATTTTCTGATTTGCAGTTGATTAAAGAGGGAAGCTTCGTCTAAAGTCTTAGGGTCAGCAGAGAAGAATGTTAGGTCTGACCTGTGAGCATGACTTCCTCTGGGGCCCTCAGGAAGGAATTAACAACAAAGAACCATCACCGGAATGCAGTCCGGTCCCCCCGACCTGAGGTCTCTGTGCCAGCAGGTGCCTTTGGTGGAGCTCTGGGTTTCTGAAAAACAACTCAGGGATATGTGCTCCCATGTCATCTTTAATGTCTATAGGAACATCTCCTGACTTTAACTTCCTTGGCTATTGTTTAAGGCTTCGATCGCCTTCTGCTTATCACGTTGCTTTTTAACTTCTCAGGGATAGCTAGGGCCTGGGATTCCCCGTGGAGGAACTAGGGGTTTTCCTGTATTTCCAGGAGTAGCAGGCCTCCAGGAGACGTCCCTGCGCTGTCTCGCTATTCCCAGCTCTTTGATTATTGTCTAAGGGCAGCATGTTCTCTTGTGTGCTTCGGGGGCCATGCATGGGTTGATCCCTCTGAGCGAAGAATGGGGCCCTCATTTGATGGCCTGCCTTGTCTCAGGCTGATGCAACACTGGCCTTCATTCTTCCCTCTCTGATGCTGTAGAATCACATTCACAAAAGCAGCTAGAGACTAACACAGTGGAGATCATTCTCAACTCACATACATGTTCTTATGTGAATTTTAGGGAGGTTTGAGTCGATTAAATCACAACTCAAATTTAATACAGATTAGGAAAGTGTTGCATCAGAATTACAAAATGGTTTAGTAGTATCTTTCTTTGGGTGCTACTGATGTTTCACGATTTCTATGCTGCTAGGGCTGCCTCTCTCCTAAGTCAAAGCCCCTGGGCCCACCATTCATTCATGCACATATGATTTCATCAAAACCTCGACTGAATACCTATTAAATGCCAGGCACTGTACCTGTTGGAAAACCTAGCAAATTCTGTTCTTGGCCCTGTTGCCCTTAAGGCCTTTGTTTCAATTCTAAACCATAAATTTCTTTCGTGTTATTTTTCTCAGTTAAAAAAAAATGTAAATCACAAACTCGCATGTATCTTACATTTTAGAAAGCCTAAAGTGTTTTCTCTTTGAAATGAGAGATATATTTAGCTTTCCTTCTCTCAAAGTTATTTCTTGATTTTATTTTGTCAGCCATCGTAACTTGTATTTTTTTCCTTCTAATATCTTTCTGGAAAGATGATGGATACTGTGCTGGAGGCGTTTGCCCACTCACTATGTGTCACCCTTCAGAGGGAGGAGTCCTGGGAGTCACGGGTGCACAGAATGCGCACGAACGTTGGGTTCAGCCTGCATTGTATGTAAATGTTTGTATAACACGAAAGAAAATAATATACATCCATATTGACAAATATATGTGCAAAATGCTGTACAAGAATAAACAAGAAATTGAGGGAGGAGGACAGAAATAGATGGCTGAATCTAAAACGGGGAAGCAGATTTTTCAAAATCCCTTAATACTTTATAGTTTTCAACTATGTGAGTGTCTATTTGCTTAAAAATAAAATAAATTTTTGATGAAGGAAGCTTACGGAGTCTTGGCCTCCACATCATGAGGTGAATCAGAATTTCTCATGTACACAGGAGCTTGCTGTGCCCTGGACCCCAGGCACAGGGAGGAGAGCCTGCTGGGCCCCACTAAACCCTCGGACTTCACACTGCGGGCGGGGGACAGGGCACACAGGAGCCCAGCGGGGCGAGACTGAGCCATCGCCTGAGAGTCCGGAAACCGTGTGACAGTGGCTTTAAGGAGCAGACGATGTAGACACGGTCATAACAGGAGATGAAGCTCTGACGGAGGACACTGGCAGCTCCTGCCCCACAGCATTTCAGGAGCCCACGGAGGAGCTGGGCCACACTGACGAGCCCTCTGGCAGACCGCCCTGGTGCTGACCCTGACGCGTGAGGCTCGGCTGCCTCCTCGTACCGGCTCTAACACTTCCACCCTTCCTGGCTCCGCTCCTTCCGTCATTGCCCATGACTTTCCCTCTGTTCTCCTCTTCGCAATTTTGTTTCTCAGGCTCACACTGCCTCGTGGGTTCGTCTAGAACTTTCTGTGCATGTGTGCACCCGTGTGTGGGTGTCTGACACTTATTTTGAGGGCTCACACTGAGGCATGGCAATGGGTCCGCTCCTGCGTCCTGTGCAGGCTGCACCCCACTTGGGGTGGTGACCTCCAGGGAGCTGTTGCTGGACAGCAGCTCCCGGCCCAGCCCCACTCTCTGCCCCCTCGACTGTGATGAGGATTGTGGGTCCAGACAAAGGTCGAAGTGACCCAACTGGAAGGAGTTTCTGAAGAGGCCTGTGGGCACAGCAGTTCCAGGACAGCATCAACTCAACAACCAGTACAAAATACATTCATGGAATGTCACACACACATAAAAAAAGACTGACCAATTTTTACATGTGTGAGTGAGTGGGATGGCTGGCTCTGAAGCGTCTCTTCCCCGTAGCCTGGGACACGTCTCTGCGTCTCTCACATGTCAGCTCTTCCTCGCTATAGCATGCATCCCATCTTACCTCGAGTCAGGCTGATTTGTGTGTAGCTCCATTTTACCCGCTGACGGAACTCTTTTAAGGTTCATAGTGTGGCCATTGCTCCTGGCATCTAGCAGAAGGCATACACACCACATCAATTCCACAGATACGAGTTGCACTGATTGATCTTACTCCAGTTTATAGCATTTCGTTACAGCAGTCCAAATGGACTGAGACAATGGGGAAATCGTGCAGATCTGGGGACGGGGAAAGCAACCTCCATCTGCATGGACTCACAGCATGCTATCTTCTGTTAGTTCTAGCATAGGGAACGTCTTTGCCTACCCCACACAAAGGCCATGGTAAGGAACAAGATGCCTCCTGGGCCAGGCCTTCCATAGGCTGACAGTCCTGCCCAAGATTGAGGGCAGTGTGTTTCCAAATGGGATTGGTCTGTGCCCACGGAGGGAAAGGCCAATTTTGTGTCGTTCTTTTATTTGCAGTGGAAACTGAGCAAGCCTCCTTCGTCTTTCTAGTGTTAGGGAAAGGGTTCTCTTAGAGAGACCCAAAGACATGAACCGTGCTGGATCTGAAGCGGGTATGAAGGTGGTCTCTGCTTGGAGTGAGTGATAAGGCCCTGCCCTTCGCTGGCCCTCTGCACTCTGAAGTGGGCTCAATGGCTGGGTGTGTCACGCATAGGGTATCTGTGTGGGCTGAGAAATAGCCATACATTCCCCTTGTCCTGGTGTGCATGTCATGGGAGTTTATCCTTCATTCTGCCAAAGGTGGATTCTGCCTCACTCCAGCTGGGCAGGCTATATGACCTGCTTTGACCAACAAAACACAGCAGATATGCTGTTCAAGACCCTGGGCCTGGGCCTTAAGAGACCCTGCAGTGTCCACTTCTTCCCTCACTGCCCAGAGGTCACTGAAGCATCAGCAGGTTCAGTGTCCAGCAAGGGCCCACTTCCCCATTCACAGAGGGGTCTGTGTCCACATGTGATGAAAGGACTGAGGTACGTCTCTGGGGCCCCTATGATAAGGACACTGATCCCATCACGGGGGCTTCAGCCTCATGACCTGATAACCTCCCAAAGGCCCCACCTGCTGACACCATCGCATTGGTGATCAGGTTTCAATATACGAATTTGTGGGGGCCACAAACATTTAGACCCCAGCACTCACAGTGCACACAACAGCCTTGAATGTGGCATCTGCAGACCTCTCCCACATCCACACGTCCAGCCCCAGCTCAATTTTGCTACTTATTGCCTGCTGCTTCCCTCACGAGCCTTTATTCAGCCTCAGAGGTTTTTCAACGATACTTCCTCTGTGCTGTGCTGGTGCCTTCTACTAATTACTGTGTGCTTTTCTCATCCCTGTACCAGCAAGGATGCCACCTCCCTGAACGCCACAGGATGTATCCTGTACTTTTTCAGTATCCCCCGCCAGAGCTACCCTCTCTCCTTGGTGCCCCCACGCTAAGCCTAATCTTCTCTGTCCCCTCCCACCCAGCACAGTGACTTCAGCACAAACTGCAGAAGAGGCAGGCAAGGTGAGACCCGTGTCACAGCACCAGGCAAATAAGCTGAGCAGCACAATTAGACTCTGAAAGCCTCGGGTTCCACGTGCGTAAAATGGGTTAACACGAACTTCCTCACGGGATCCTCATGAGGCCTTAGTGAGGCAGCCCATGTGAAAGCAGACAGCCCGCAAGCAGCAAGCACTCAGTCCACGGTAGCTGTTGGCAGCGGTCATAGCAACATCAGTAGCACCAGTACTAGGAGAAGTGTTAAAACAGAATTCCCTCCCAGCAAATCTACCAGCTGTGACTTTCAAACATTCTTATTCTGTTATGCCATCTCCCTCTCCTTACTAGGAATCAAGAATACATGTCATTGCAATTTCTCTCCATGGATGCTCATTTCTTCCTTTGCACCCACGTCATCTAGGATAGGAAAGCTGTGCAGGTTAAACCAGTCATACACAGAGTGCCCCTGCATTCTGTTTATTTGCGTCTCTGGACGTTGCAGTTCATTGCTACCTAACTGCTGGGCCATGTGCCCATCATTTGGAATAGACAGTTTGGATTCTAAGGAAGAGGGTCAGCCCCTTGCAAAGTGCACAGCTTCTCTCTTCAGGTTTGCATTTGATTATCCACTAACCTCACTTCTGTCCTTTTTCTTTCTTTCCTATTTTTCAAGGTTAGCACAGCTCTTTTCCTCATCCCTGATTCTCCACCCTCACCACTTGTGCTTGTCATATATTGTACTTCTGTGTTTATGAGAAACTTACAATGCATTGTCCTTAGAAGCATATAAAGTTAATGTTAGCACATGTCCCATGCTTGCTTTGGGGTGGGTGTTAGCATTAAAGTGAGGTGGAATTTGCGTCTTTATTTCGAAAGGGTGAACTATAGTTTGCATGTGGTCTCTCTAAGCTGCTGAAACGGTCTGAAGGTCTGCAGTTGCTTTTCAGGAAACAGCATTGGTGGGGCCGGTCCTCTGTCCGTTCAGAGCTGCAGGGACCTGGCTTGACAATCTGGGTTAAAAGGGACCTGATGATTTGCCTGATAGCTCCCATCGTTAGAGAATGTAACAAAAGTAAGTGGGGTTTCTTGTAGCCATAGGAATTTAGGAAGATGCCATTCTAGCCAAGCTGCGCCTTCCAGCCGTCGGTAACTGGTTTCCTGAACCTTAGTGTCCGTCATGGTTGATGTAGGGGAGTCTGTTTTGGTCTCTAGCTCTTGCTTAGTTTCCATAGAATAAGTGGTTTTTAGCTTGCTATGTATGGTTGTCAGTTAGTTATAATCCCTTGATTAGACCCCCAATAATGTTGAATGATGTCTTCACTAATTTTACCAACTTAATATACGCCTCTCCATGGGAGAGGTTTCCCTGAGCCCCTCATACCACTATTGTGGACTGTATTTTGTCTTTATTATGATTTCTTTAAGCACCTTTTAATAGAGTAAGATGAATAAAAGCCAGCGGCATTTGCAAGAACATTTTTAACGTTACTATACAGAGCCTTTATCTCATCCATCTGGGCCACTGCTTCTGGCATTTATTTTCCTAAATTGTTATAATTTCCCCCCAATCCAACACACAAACCCACATCCACTCCTGACATTTGTAAGCCCCTGTGCCATATTCCCTGTGTAAACTGAATCTGCTCCAGCTCCAGCTGTGGTTTGTCTCCACTTTGGGTACAGTTAATAGCAGAGCCAGTCACATCCTGCCAGCATTCCTTTTGCACAGGGTAGATACACGTGTGAGTACAGCCAACTTTGTATTTCATTTTAGTTTTGCACAGTGCAGCATTGAGACCTTAGAATTTTCCTGCTAGTAACTCTCAAGCCTTCTTTGCACATCTACTTTTAAGATAGCTAACCTATAATTTTTATCTTTACTCTGTTATTATTTTTGATAGGATTTAGCATGACTCCCAAAATATATTTTACACTGGCCAAAAAGAAAAAAACCCTCTAAATTGTTTAAAGACAAATGTATTTCTAAAAATTTATATTTCGATTGTTACATTTCTTAGTGTATTCATTTGTGGGGCTGCTGTACCAAACTACCACAGACGGGGTGACTCAAACTACAGACCCACACTGTCTTACAGTCCAGACACCCAAATTCAAGCCATCCACAGGGTGGTACCCTCTCGACACAATGAGAGGGAATCTGTTTCACACCTTTCTCTCTGTTTCTGGTGGTTTGCTAGCAATCTTTGGCAGTACTTAGTTTGCAAAAGCATCATTCCCACCGTTGCCGCAATCTTCACATGGTGTTCTCCCTGTGTGGTATCTGTGTCTGAATCATTTCTTCCTAAAAGAACACCAGTCGTGTTGGATTGGGCCCAGCCTACTCCAGTATGGCCTCATCTTCACTAAATAAATTTGCAATGACCCCGTTTCCAAAAGGATCACATTCTGAGGTGCTGGGTGTTAGGATGTCAACATATGTATTTTGAAGGGATAAAATTCAAGCCATAAGAATCAGCAACCTCATGTATTTTTTCCTAACTTAATTTGCATTTTCCAGGTCATTGACTAACACCATCAATGATGAAATGAATCTGAGAAAACAGGAAATTGAGAGCAAGGGAAAAAATTATACTGATTTTTTAGTAAGACCCCTTTGAATACATTTTTTTAAAAATTAGATACATCCTAGAGATCTATGCATTCATGTGGGAATTGAAAAGGACTCAGGTTTTACTAGGGGCATCCTTCATTTTTGCCTCAAAACAAACAATGCCCACAAGTCAGAAGAACTTTCACAATTTACAGGAACAGTGACCTAATTAATCAACCACAAAGTTGCCAAATCCCTACTTCTCATTGTTTAATATGCTTAGAAAACCCATTCAGATTGTGAATTATCAAGAGAGCTTACACTGATAATAGATCCAATAATTGGGAATTTTTTAATCTCCTATTCCTTTTTTGGTCTTTTAAAAATACAACATTAGAATATGTCCTCCGGGTTCTAGAGATGGGGGAGATACGCATCTCTTTATTTCTCAATAATTCAGCCAAAATAAAATCTGGAGAGGCTGCAAAGACAGCTACTGGAAACTCTGAAAAGTAGATGTGAGCCTGTCAGGGGAAGTGCTAGAGAACCTGAAATCCACTCGAAAAAGTGAGTTTACATTTAGTCGGTCTTGTGTGCCTATCCTAACTCAACACAGCCCGAAACTTGGAAGTGAGCATCATGGAGTAGATACAGTGAGATGCAGAAGAAATCCTCCAGTTTGGGCTGGCAGGGAAGAAAGGGCCTCTACCAGAGACTCAGAGACAGTGGAAGAAATTCCTGGAGTTTTTTCTTCTCTTTTTCTCTGTTCCCCCACATAACAGTTTAGTATTCACTATAGCATCTCCACGTCAAAATGATAACACTCAGGTGTTGTAACCACATGGCCTGCAAAGCCAAAAATATTTATCTGACCATCTACAGGAAGTTTGCTGATCTGGATGAAATATTCTGATAGTAAATATTCCATTTTGGCAGTATACCACAACTTAACAGTCTACCTCCGGTTGGCCATTTTGGCTTTTGTTTCTTTGTTTTGTCTGTTTTCTTGTAGTATAAATGGTGCTGCTACAAGCTGATTTGAGTGTGTCTCTGGATGGATGCGAGCAAAGTTTCCTACGACTGTGTACCCTGGGAAATGCCAAGTCACTGGATACGGTGGATCGCAACTTTCCCAATTTTTAGTTTACTTTTTCACATTTTCTACAGTAACTTTTGATAAATAAAATTTCCCAATTTTAATAGAATACACCTACTTTTTTAGTACATGCATTTTGTATCTGACTTAAGAAATTCTTTTCTGTCACAAGATCAGGAAGACATCTTGGAATGGTACATTTTACATGTCAACCTGACCAGGCTAAGGCATACCTTGAAAGCTGGTAAACATTTTTGTGGGTGAGGGTATTTCTACAAAGGTTAGCATTTGAATCTGGCTGAGGAAAGACAATTACCCTCCCCAGTGTGGGCTGACCATCATCCGATTTGTTGAGGGCCTGAATAGAGTAAAAAGCAGGGGAAGGGCAGATGGGTTCTGTGTGTTTGGGCAGAGATAGCATCTTCCTGGCCCCTGGACCTCAACACTCTTGGTTCCATCCTACCCCCTCCATTCGCCCCCACGTCCACTCCCACCTCAGCTCTCAGGCCTTCAGACTCAGACTGAGTGACACAACCCGCTTCTCTGGTTCTCCAGCTCGCACCCTGCAGGCCCTGGAACTCCCCAACCTCCGTACTCAGGTGAACAAATTCCTGTATCAGATCTCCTGTTGGTTCTCTTCCTCAGGAGAACCCTGACTAGTAGCTCTCTGTATGCTCATATTTTACCAAAAATAAACAAGGCCTTGGTGATTTGAGTGGAATTGTTTTGAATTTTAGATTAATTTGGGGAAAATGGCATCATTATTGATTGTTCTCATTCATAACTATGTGATATGTCTCCAATTATAGCTCTTCTTTTATGATTTTAACTAGTTTCTTTTTATAATTCAGTGAATATGGAGCTTGCATAGCTTTTGGAAGGTTTTGTAGTTTTCCTCTGTCTACTAAATAGCATAAGAAAATGTTTAAGCCTCGATGCAATTAGAAACTGAGAATTAAGCTACTAAGGGTGCAAGTCTGTAAGCACAAGGCATGGAAGACGAGTGTTATGGTGGACCCACACAGTGAAAGAGTATGAATCGCCAAAACACTGGCTGAAGGGAAGCTGTCCTCCAAACAGAAGCATCCATTTTTGTACTTTTAAGGGAGTGAGAAATAAACTTCTTTTGCTTTTAAGCCATTATAAAATTTGGTGTGAATTTGCCAAGCAACTCAACATTAATCTAATCCACTGTCCTTCAATTCTAAAAGTTGCACACAGTCTTGAACATTTAACGACACAGACACAAATATTTCCAAGGAATTAAAATTGGGGAAAGTTCGAATAATTTCTTTCTGGCAAACATTTTTACCAATTAAAAAAGTGATCATTAAAGGTTTACTTGAAATCACAATGCAGAATTGTGTTATGCCATAGATCACTCAATAATTTCTGGTCAGATAGATGCGTGTCTGCCAGCCACAGTCGACTTCACACCTTGTGCTAAATTATGAGTCCTCCTGTTATAAGACAGTCAGCACCCGTTTCATAAAGCATGAAGACCGCAGCTTCGGGACAGAGGATGTGAATTCTCATGGTACAGGTTGCGACATGTGATATCATGAGCTTGTTTTTATTGTCCTAGGAGGCAGAGATTCCTGATCTCTTGATAAGGATTACCTATCTACCCAATAGGCCTGCTGGGACTCCAATTAGCTAATGCATACAAATTGCCTGGCTGTCAGTAAATATTATTTTGCTTTCTTTATTCCTTTGTGGAAAAATTTCAGGTAGAGAAGAAGCATGAAATACTTAGAAGAACTTTAAACATGTTTCCACCCACTAATTTATATTCTCATTAGCATCAAGAACCTAATATTGGCAGCGCTATACTTTCTAATAAAGATGTGAAACTTGGCCGGGCGCAGTGGCTCAAGCCTGTAATCCCAGCACTGTGGGAGGCCGAGGCGGGTGGATCACGAGGTCAAGAGATCGAGACCATCCTGGTCAACATGGTGAAACCCCGTCTCTACTAAAAATACAAAAAATTAGCTGGGCATGGTGGCGCGTGCCTGTAATCCCAGCGACTCAGGAGGCTGGGGCAGCAGAATTGCCTGAACCTGGGAGGTGGAGGTTGCGGTGAGCCGAGATCGTGCCATTGCACTCCAGCCTGGGTAACAAGAGCGAAACTCCGTCCCAAAAAAAAAAAAAAAAAAAAAGATGTGAAACTTGTTGATTATTCTTTCTCTCTTTTACATTGACTCATTCTATCGCTCATTAATTCACCCATGAAATGCTGATTGAGCAGCTCCTTTGTTTAAAGGCTAATAACATGGTTCTCTCCTTAGGTCACAGAGCGTGGGTTGCCGAGAAACTCTGAGAACCCACTTTTAAGTTCCCTGACTGCCCTATTCACTGGAATAGATGCCTTGCCATCCGGGCCCTCCTTGTTTCACCTGCCAATGAACTGAAATCATCATACTGATCGTATTGCGGAGGAGAGCGGTGTGTTAAAATGATAACCATAACCCCAGTCTGGAGACCAGCCTTCGCTCTGTCACCTTAGCTCCGTGGATGCAGCAGATGGTTGCATCTAACTTTTAGTTTGCCTCAGACATTAAGAGTAAAGTCATATTTAGCATACGTTAGGTGTCATTCTCCACACTGCATCGGTGCTAACAAACATTTTAAAATTGTTCCCATGTGTCAACAATAGTAATCTGTGGCTCGTTATAAATGACAGCAAAAGTCAAGGAGCCTGCTTCCTGGAGAGTTGTTTGTGTTATTTATACCCCTGGCTTCTACAGTCATTGATTATTTTATGTATCTTCCTCCCACGAGTGCATATACAAACAGACTAAGGAAACCTCAGTCAAGCTTGGAAATTTCCTTTGTAATATTTGTTTTAAGATAAGCTATGTTAAGTTGCTTATTATCTATTTGTTAAGAATTGGGATGCTGAGCTTGGTTTGATTATCAGGTTAACAAGGAATTAGCCGGTCACGAAGAATATAAAGGGAACATTGGTTAGCAAATAATTAAAATGACAAAAGCAATGGATCTACAACTAAACCCTTGAAGGCTACCCTGGTTCCGATTCACAAGGTGCATGCTTCCGGGGTCCAAGTACAATATTCTAAACGCCGATTACCACCCTAAACTGGTTTATTCAATACCTTCTGATTGGCTTGCTTTACCCAGGTTCTACATAACACTTCGTACTAAACTATAAACGCTTTGCATTTATGGGAAAATGTCCAGTTTGAGATCACAGATTAACTGAAGATTATCTTCCTTAAACTTTTCACCATACTCAGAGACTTATTTTTCTCCTTACACTTTTGTTTCCTTCATTTGGCAAACGAAGCTAGTCACTTTCTGTCACAACATTTCTATCCCATCTCATTCTGGCCTATGTCATCCGCTGCCACTGTACCACCCAACTCTGTGCTGCCCTCTCTCAGAATGTCCTCCTGTTCCTTGGAGATAGCACTGTGCTGCTGGTGTCGCAGACGCAACCTCAGGCTTAATGCCTGCGTGGCTGCTGCACCTGGGTGCCGCCTGGACCTTTGCAGCCACCTAAACGGACACGCTACCAGGCCTTCCGGCACCCTGTGCCTGGTGCTTGTCTTCCTGGCCTGTATTAGTCTGTGTTTCATCTGTTTATATGTGTCTTTCTTCTCGTAAACTCAACTCCTCAGCTTAGAGGTCTTATTTTGTGCAATTTCTTTCAGTCACCAGTATCTGATACATCATGTGGACACTTAAAGAATATATGGAATAGGCCGGGAGCGGTGGCTCAGGCCTGTAATCCCAGCACTTTGGGAGGCCGAGGCAGGTGGATCACGAGGTCAAGAGATCGAGACCATCCTGGTCAACATGGTGAAACCCCATCTCTACTAAAACTACAAAAAAATTAGCTGGGCATGGTGGTGCGTGCCTATAATCCCAGCTACTCAGGAGGCTGAGGCAGGAGAATTGCCTGAACCCAGGAGGCGGAGGTTGCGGTGAGCCGAGATCGCGCCACTGCACTCCAGCCTGGGTAACAAGAGTGAAACTCTGTCTCAAAAAAAAAAAAAAGAATATATGGAATAAATGAATGAAGCATTTCTTCCAGTGTACAAAACAACTGAATAAATGAATCAATTCATTCTCAAATAACAAACAGAAGTACCGAGGAAATGGTTGGTCAAGTGACTTGGTCCTGGTTAACACAGAGCTTGGCCACCAACTCTCACCTCATCATTCTATCTACTGACTAGTTGGCCTTGAATTTGTTAATTACGAAAACAATTGTTTCAATGTTCTTGCAGCAAACTCTAACATATATACTTAATTACTCAAGGCGAGACCTCAGCGTAGACTGGAAAACTAAGGGGACGACGCCAAAAAAACAACTTCCAGAGTTTTTACTCATTTCCAAAATGAAGCCACAAATCACTGACTTGAAATATTTTTCACAGCAGCAGCTGATATCATCTAGGTATGGTTTAAAACACAAATCTCAATATTTCTTTCCCTTGAGCTGAAATAATAAATATAAGACAGATTTTGCTATGATTTGAGAGGAAAGATATCAGTGTCTAGATGATCACATATAAAGGAGTTCACTCACTTTTAAGATGCAATCTGTTTTTGCTTAAAATGTCTTCTCATGGAAGGGAACATGCAAACGGCCTCGCTGCGTCCGTGCTTGTGAGCTGATGTATGTGTCAAGAGAACTGGGCCAGCTCCCGGCTGTGCCTCAAATCACTCACGTGGTGCAACTGGACACGTGTCCTACGAGTCAAATAAGCATATCAGATTCAAAGACTTTGAAACCCTCTTCCAAGTCAAATAGCCTGTTATTTGCGCATTCCAGTATGATCATGCCATTTATTTAAAGTATCTCTGCCTATACGGATATTAGGTACTAGCGACGCAAGTACAGGTTAGAATTAATTGTTTAAAGAAGTAAATAAACCTCTCACTGCAATGGCAATTAAAGCACACCCAGTCCTGCTGTGTGCTTTCTCCATTTGCTTCAAGTGGCAGTTTCGTGTGAATTTTTCGTGATGATGCTTCATGGAACATCTGCAGATGTGCTGTCAGTTTGCAGAGGTAAGATAGCTTCAGTAATTCGAGATGTCACAACAACTCCTTGCCAGTTAATCTCCAGTAAAAAATAAGACAAGGATCTGAGATCAACAGAAAGATTCATCTGCTTTGCAGATTTACTTAGCCACGATACCCCATTTTGTAAAGATGACTTTGGTTTAGTGAACCGCTCTCATTATGTTTACAAACAGAAGAATTTAAAAAAAATCTGTCATTATACTTGAGAAAAAGCAGATGAGAGATTTTATTCTAATACTATTTCATCAATTTTCTAAATTGAAACAGAAAAGAACCGAATTTTGCCTTCTACATTAATGGAAGAGTTTTTCATTATGGATGACTGCTCTTTAAAGATATTTTACACATGGTATTTTAAACAGAGCTGAATGCATCTGTTTTGTAGTTGAGAGCTGTATTT
This sequence comes from Sapajus apella, assembly GCF_009761245.1. Classification (NCBI taxonomy): domain Eukaryota; kingdom Metazoa; phylum Chordata; class Mammalia; order Primates; family Cebidae; genus Sapajus; species Sapajus apella. The sequence goes on from NW_022437053.1 coordinate 3,963,948, forward strand.
TTTTCCTAATGTTTCCAAAATAATGTGATTGGCCCTGAACAACACGAAGAGTGGATAATGGTACAGAATAGTAATGAAGATGAAGTATAAAAGTCACTGAATTCTATTTTGAAAATGTTGATACTTTTATTTCCCAAAAAGTCATTGCTCATACTAACATACCCCATTACCCTGTTCTTTAATGCCAATGTCACTTCTTGGTTTTATGTTAGCCCCTTAAGGAAAACATTTTTTTCTACAACTCATATCACGTAAAGACCTGTAGCAGTGCTAGGTAAAATTGGGAATATCGTAACATACACGATCTAGAGGTAACAGCAAAATGTATATTAGGTTCAGCTATGAAGCAATTTATTTTTTCATAAGTAATTTACAATCTAATTTTCGGCATATAAACAAGCATTATGGTAGCCCACTTTAAGGCTGTGTACTATGGGAGCCCACTTTAAGGCTGTGTACCTGCCGTGAAATTGCTGCCTCTATTTACGTTATTTTCAGAGGACCGCTTGTGTAATTATCGTCCAACCCAGCACAGGTGCTGCACATAAAACGACTGGTCTCAGTCATTTGTTTTCAGATTATGTTTTGACTAAAGAATAAAAGAAGAAATGATTCAGATCAGACAGCATAATTTCAAAACTCATTTTTCTGTCTCTAAATGTGTAGTGTGCTCTTAGAAGCTCAAATATTTGCCACCACGAAATGTGCGCATGGCCCTGAAGTCCTCAGCTGCCCCAGTGGAGCTAGTACATGTGTGCCTGACCCGGCTGACCCTCAGGAGGGACGGTGCTTATCTGGTTGAATGTGCTTATTAAGTTGCTGCACACACAGGCAGCCGTTAAGAAAAGTTGACACTTAAAACCGCTATGCCATGGTTGCGGTGGAAAGAGGAATCCAAGAGACTTGAGGTGCATGACATCCCAGTGCCCTCAGCAGCCACCCGCTGGGATGCAAGGATGGTTTAACATACACAAATCAATAACTGTGATTCATCACATAAACAAAACTAAAGACAAAAAACACACGATTATCTCAATAGACACAGAAAAGGCATTTGATGAAATGCAACACCCTATCATGTTGAAAACTCTAAATAAACTAGATATTGAATAAACATACCTCAAAATAATAAGAGCCATCTATGACAAACTTACAGTTAACATATTGAATGGGTAAAAACTGGAAACATTGCCCTTGAAAACCAGCACAAGACAAGGACCCCCTTCTCACCCTGCTCCCTACTCAACCTAGTAATGGAAGCCCTGGTCAGAGCCATGAGGAAAGAGAAAGAAGTAAAGGGCAACCAAATAGGAAGAGAAGAAGTCAAACCATTCCTGTTTGCAGATGACATGATCATCTATCTAGAAAACTCCACAGTCTCAGCCCCAAGCCCCTTAGGCTCATAAACAACTTCAGCAAAGCCTTAGGATACAAAATCAACAGACAACAACTACTAACATTCCTATACGCTAATAACAGTCAGGCCAAGGCTGGGCACAGTGGCTCATGCCTATAATCCCAGCACTTTGGGAGGCTGAGGTAGGCAAATCACTTGAGGCCAGGAGCTTGAGACCAGAATGGCCAACATGGCAAAACCCTGTCTATACTACAAATATAAAAATTAGTCAGGCATGGTGGTACATGCCTGTAATCCCAACTACTTGGGAGGCTGAGGTGTGAGATTCGCTTGAGACCTGAAGGCAGAGGCTGCAGCGAGCCAAGACTGCATCACTGCGCTCCGGCTTGGGCAAGAGAGCAAGACTCTGTCAAAAACAAACTAACAAACAAAACAAAACAAACAACAACAGAAAAGGCCAAGAGTCAAATTAGGAATGCGGTGTCCTTCATAATTATTGCCACAACAAGAATAAAATACCTAGGAATACTGCCAGAAGAATACAAAAAAATAACCAAAGCTGGCAGAAGACAAGAAATAACCAGAATTAGAGCTTTCACCAGGAGGTGAAAGGTCTCTACAAGGAGAACTACAAACACTGCTCAAAGAAATCAGAGAAGATGCCAACAACTGGAAAAAACATTCCATGCTCAAGGGTAGAAAGAATCAATATTGTTAAAGTGGCCACATGGCCCAAAGCAATTTACAAATTCAATGTTATACCTATCAAACTACCAATGATATTCTTCACAGAAGAAAAATATATTTTAAAATTCATATGAAGCTAAAAAAGAGCCCACATAACCAAGGCAATCCTAAGTAAAAAGAAGAAAGCTGGAGTCATCATGTTACTTGGCTTCAAAATATACTACAGTGTTGCAGTAACCAAAACAGCATGGTACTGGTACAAAAACAGACACAGACCAATGAAACAGAATAGAGAGCCCAGAAATAAGACCACATACCCACAACCATCTGATCTTCAAAAGCTGACAAAATCAAGCAATCGGGAAAATATTCTCTTTTCAATAAATGATGCTGGGACAACTGGCTACCCATATGCAGAAGACTGAAAATGGATCCCTTTATTTTTTATTTTATTTTTTTTTTTTTGAGACAGAGTTTCGCTCTTGTTACCCAGGCTGGAGTGCAATGGCGCGATCTCGGCTCACCGCAACCTCCGTCTCCTGGGTTCAGGCAATTCTCCTGCCTCAGCCTCCTGAGTAGCTGGGATTACAGGCACGCGCCACCATGCTCAGCTAATTTTTTGTATTTTTAATAGAGACGGGATTTCACCATGTTGACCAGGATGGTCTCGATCTCTTGACCTCGTGATCCACCCACCTCAGCCTCCCACAGTGCTGGGATTACAGGCTTGCGCCACCGCGCCTGGCGAAAATGGATCCCTTTCTTATATCATATACAAAAATCGACTCAGGAAGGATTAAAGACTTAAATGTAACACCTGAAACTATGAAAAGAAGCCCAGAAGAAAACCTAGGTAATATCATTCTAGACATTGGAATGGGCAAAGATTTCACGATGAAGATGCCAAAAGCAATCGCAACAAAAGCAAAAATTGACAAAAGGGAGCTAAGTAAACTAAAAAGCTTCTGTGCAGCAAAAGAAACTATCAACCGAGTAAACAGAATGGGAGAGGGTTTTTGCAAACTGCATGTAGCAAAAGTCTAATATCTGGCATCTATAAGCAAATTTTAAAAAAAAACCCTTATTAAAAAGGGGGCAAAGGATATGAACAGACACTTTTCAAAAAAAAAAAAAAGATATATATGCAGCCAACAAGCATATGAAAAAAAAGCTGAACATCACTATCAGAGAAATGCAAATCAAAACCACAATGAGATACCATCTCACACAAGTCAGAATGGCTATAATTAAAAAGTCAAAAAACAAAAAATGACATGATCATCTATCTAGAAAACTCCACAGTCACAGCCCCAAAACCCCTTAAGCTCATAAAGAACTTCAGCAAAGTCTCAGGATACAAAATCAGCAGACAAAAATTACTAGTATTCCTAGATGCTGATAACAGTCAGGCCAAGGCTAGCAAGGGTCTGGAAAAAAAGAAACGTTTATTCATGGTTGGTGGAAGTGTGAATTCGTTTAACCATTGTGGAAAACAGTGTGGTGATTCCTTAAAGAGATAAAAAACAGAACTACCATTCAACCCAGAAATCCCATTACTGGGTATATACCCAAAGAAATATAAATCTTTCTCACATAAAAACACATGCACACGTATGTTCTTTGCAGCACGTATACTCTTTCCAGCCACCTGGATGGAGCTGGAGTCTGCTATCCTTGGCAAGCAAACACAGGAACAGCAAATACCACATGTTTTCACTTATACAAGAGCTAAATGATGAGAACACATGGACACACAGAGGGTAACAACACACACTGGGGCCTATTGGAGTCTGGAGGGTGGGAAGAGGGAGAAGACCAGGAAAAATAACTAATGGGTGCTGATCTTAATACCTGGGTGATGAAACAGTCTGCATAACAAATCCCCAGGACTGAGTTTACCCCTATCACGACTATAACAAAACTCATATGTACCCCTGAACTGTCTTCAAAATGAAAGAAAGAAAGAGAGAGAGAGAGAGAGAGAGAAAGAGAGAAAGAAAGAAAGAGTCCCGGAAGTCTTTGGATGACACTTACCTGGCACAGTAGGTAGCCAGGCAGAGATGAGCAGGGAAGGAGAGGCAGCCGCTCCCACCAGGAATGTAAGGCGACCATCAGGTGATGGGCAGGCAATTATTAAGCTGTTTCTCCAAAGTAATAATGGGTCGCAGCTGATGCCAGGGAACAGCTGTCTCCCAGTAGAGAGAAAACACCTGAAACTGGTGATTGGTGTCCAGATTGGATCTCGGGCTCCGGGTGAGTAGCCTTGAGCATTCTCACTAAGAGGCAAAATGGCAGAGTCTAAGTGGTCTGTGACCTTCCTCTGAGCATTCCACTGGTAGGGGGAACACACCTCAAGTGAACGTACGCACAATTCCAGTGAGCCCCCTGCACCTGTGCCCCCTCCCAAGTGCTGGCAGGCCACTGCACATTCGAGAGTCCACCCCAAGGGAAGAATCAGAGGAGAAGTGGCACCTGCCGATGTATGAGACCCTAAGTCAAGGTCAAAATGTGCACTTGACACTCAGCTTGCCCCTTTGGCCTTCTTCCAAGTGTACTTCGCTTCCTTGTGTTCCTGTTCTAAAGATTTTTAATGAACATGCATTCCTGCTATCAAACTCACCTCAGTCTCTCACTCCTGCCTATGCCCCTCACTCGAATTCTTTCTTCTGATGAGGACAGAGTTGAGGTGGCTGAAGACCTGTATGGATTTGCCACTGCTCAGTACCCTTCAATAATCTTGTTTGGCCATTCCCTTAGCACTGGCAAGCCTCCCCTTTCACGGCACTTTGCCAGTGGCCACAGTTGAGACTTGAAATCCCGAAGAGCAGGAGCAATAGGCTGCATGGGTTTCCCCACCTGCCACACTCACTAATTTTTAACTGTCGCTTCCTTGTTTGGACACATCATTACCTTTCTCTCCAGGGCTGGGAGTGGTTTGGAAAGCCCCTGCCAGGGTGTCCTAAGTAGGTGTTGTTTATTTCCAGCCCATGTAGAGGTCAGGGAAAAGCTTCCTCTTCACCCTCTGAAGGTTCAGTGAAAATCAACTCACAAAAGATAGATTAAGAGGAGAAAAAGCATCCGAAATGTCATTTTAATATACACAGCATGGGAGAACTGAAGGAGAATGATTACCAATAACCCAGTAAGGAAGAGAAGCATATATACCTTTTTCATCGCCAAAGGGATGATCAGGAGTGTGGACATTCTTTTGAGGGGCAGCAAATCATCAGAGAGAATGAATGGACCCTGGAGATAGAAATTCATTTGTAAATGATTGTCTTTGGACTTTGAAAGCATCTGAGAGGTAGGCATTATCTTGCGAAAAGTCCTTTTGGGTATGGATGCATTCCCCAGTCTTCTTTTCTGAGATAGATAATGAGATTTCAGGAAGAGAACTGAGTTAGTTAGGATGAGAAGTGTTGACCTAACAGGAAACAGCAGAGGTGAAATTAACGTAAGTAGAGAGTTTATTTGGGCTAAGCTTGAGAATTGCAACCCGGAAGCACAGATTCAAGTTGCCCTGAATACCAACTCTGATAAGGAGCAATTGGGTTTTTAAAGGAAAAGAAGAGGCAGTTCCTGAGCTGTTTACCAACATTAGAGGCACCCGATTCTGAGGCAGCTCTTAAGGCCTCTCAGCATGGCAAAGCCTTAGTGTTTGGGATATTGCTTTCTGAGCTCCAACACACGTAAACATTTGAGAAAGAAAAGTAGCTCTATGTAGTCTGAGCTATGTGGGGTCTGCAAAACGTATCAGGCCCAAAGAGACATGAGCATGAACACCCACCATTCCCCAGGACAATTGTTTAAAGGCATTTTGTTCTTTTTTTCCTTCCCTGTAGTTTCCAGACTAGCTGATAAATCACCTAAAATGGTATCGCAAGTTGAACAAAGTGACCCTCAGCTATTATCTTAATGTTCCTGGAATTTGTGATACAAAGAGCAATGAACCAATGTAAGAACTTCCCCTTTGTTTTTCCTTTAAAAACCCACTTACAATTGTTGCTAATCCGAGTATACATTCAGGGCAACTTGAATCTGTGTCGACTGGGTTGCAGTCCTCAAACATGGCCCAAATAAACTCTGTACTTATATTAATTTGCCTAAGTTTCTTCTTTCTTCATTGCCTCGCATTTTAAAAATCCCGTCATCTTCCGTTTGATAGCATTGTATTTGTCTGTGGTATTATCTTCTATTAAACACGTACACTCTCCCCCTGTGTTTGACAGAAGTGTTTCCTAGATGAGGCACACAACAGTGTATCACTTATAGACCACATTATTAAGATAGAGAGCTGATGTTAAAGTCTTGAAAGGTCTGACTTCCATAGAATCTTGCTCCGCAGAGAAAAAAAAAAGTCATGTTCTTTTCACTTAAATATAGAACAAGTATCCACACTTTAGATATCATAGAGTGAAAAAAAAATGTTGCTTTTGCCAAGATCTTTGAAATGAGTACTTTCTTTAACAACTCACAAGAGGATTTAAGTTTCTCTTCTTTTTGAAGAATTACAGCTTTCATCAAATCAGACGAAAAGGATTAGTAACTGTGCTGGTACAGCACGGATGCAACCAAATGTAACAAAATGATTGAAAATTTCTGTTGAAAAAGCGCCAGGGCTAGAGCTAATGTTGTGAAACCGCGTTAGTTAAGATGAGAAGCGTTGCCCTAAAAGGAAAAAGCAGAGGTGAAATTAACATAAGTAGAGAATTTATTTGGGCCAAGCTTGAGGATTGCAACCGGGAAGCATAGATTCAAGTTGCCCTGAATATCCACTCTGATTAGGAGCATTTACAGTGGATTTTTTAAAGGAAAAGAAGAGGCAGTTCCTGAGTTGTTTACCAAGAATTTACATTAAAATAACATAAGCTATTGATTGGCTGTGCATTGTTCTTTGTATCACAAATTCAGGAGCAGGGAGCTGCTGGGTGAGGCATACAGTGAGAAACAAAATGACTTTAAGCAATTGCCTCCAAGGAAGGAGGAGCATGACTGAAGCCAGACACTCAGGTTTCCCTGTGCCTGATAAATTTTGCACACCTCACATAGCTCAAATTGCCAGGACCTATTTTTTTATTCTCAAAAGGTAGGGAGAAGAGGTTCTAAAATTAATGTGTTATTTAGAATTTTATATTAATTCTTTCTTTTCCAATGTCTATACCAACAAAGGATGAGGCAGGAAGCCTGTCAGTTGTCTAAGCGCTGTCTAAACGGAGAGGCAAAAATACTTCTAACAGCTTTACAGAGGTGTATGTGGTATGCAAAAAAACTGCATATATTTAATGTAGGCAATTTGATGAGTTTGGACATTTGCAGACACCTGAATAAAATCACCACAGTCAAGGTAATAAACACATCCATTTCCTCCAAAAGTTTCCTATGTCTCTTTGCATGTTTTTTCTCAGGCAAAGTATTTTTCATCAGCACATACAACTTATATAAATAAAGGGAAGAAAACAGGAAAAACATGTGAAAAAATTCTTAGCATTGTATCACTGAAAGAATCTTAGCATTCCCTGTCTTCTCATTTTGCATATGAGTGAACAAGTCACAAGGTCAGCGTTTAAAGGGCTTATTTTGGACCCACAGAGAGAGGGACCCAGCAGTTCTGGTTCCAAATTACAGGCTGCTGCTCTTCTCACATGGCATTTTCCCCTCCAGATCACCCCTGCCTGGTCCAGCCTCTAACATAAATCCTCTTTGCCCATTTTATTTAGTTTTTACTCCTACATACTGTGTTGTTTAAAACAGTGATGAACGCAATGTCCAAATTCTGCCAAAACATGTTAAAAAGGTTTATTCTGGGCCAGTAGGAATGACTGTGGCCCGGGTGACACAATCTCAAGAAGTCCTGAGAAAGCGCACCCAAGGCAGTTGGGTCACTTCCTATTCAATCAGTCTTCGCGACACAGAATAGCAACTCACCCCAGGCAGTACTCACCATCTATAATCTATCCTCTGTAACCTGTCTGTTCCACATCTGCTGAGGCGCTGAGTGTGAGGAGGTCCCAGTCGGGCACAGGGACCCCTCAGCCTGACAGTGTGAAGTTTCTTAGAATCGCATTGATGGCCATCACTATACCCGGTGACCCAGGGCTTCTCTGAGGCCAATCTTGAGTCCTCATAGCAGTGCTGGGTAAAGGGTCCCAAGGACTTTCCTTTAGTTTTGCTGTTCTTGACTCACTTGGAACAACTCCCTGCCCATGTGAGCGGCAAAGTTCCTGTGAGAGCATCTCACACTCATCAGGTCTTTCAGCTTCTTCATTCTCCAAGCAGAAAAAGAACTTGATGCTGTGAACCAGTTGGTTCCACGACCTTCCACCTGGAGAAGTTGGAAAATTAAACACTCTTCTTTCCTGGAGTCTCTTGCAGCTAGGATCTAGGGTGCTAGTGTCTGCCGATTAAATGAGCGTGTGTTGTGATTTCCATTATTACGGTTTCTTTTTAAGTTGGTCTTGGGGGGGTCTCTGTCCTGAGACAGAACTACTCTCTAGGACAGGACTGACCAGGGAAGAGTTAAGTTCATGTGAGTCAGTCAGGTAAAACGCAATGAAGAAGTAAAGCCAAAATGCAGGGAGCAGAAGAGATGTATTACTCCCAGTCCCAGTGAGGCTGGGGGTGGTGACAGGACCGCCTGGAGGGGGAGAGAGCTCAGCCAGTGAGAGGAGAGGCAGGAGTGGGGACCAGGCTTCATTAAGGTCCATGAGCATTACCTTAGGCTTTCCCATGGGGGTTATGGCTTAGCTAGTTTTAAAAAAAAGACATAGAGTTAGAATGGTGAATGGCAATCATTAAAAAATCTGGAAACAACAGATTCTGGAGAGGATGTGGAGAAATAGGAATACTTTTACCCTGTTGGTGGGAGTGTAAATTAGTTCAACCATTGTGGAAGACAGTGTGGTGATTCCTCAAGGATCTAGACATAGAAATTCCATTTGACCCAACAATCCCATTACTGGGTATATACCCAAACTATTATAAATCATTCTATTATAAAGACACATGCAGGCCGGGCGCGGTGGCTCAAGCCTATAATCCCAGCACTGTGGGAGGCCGAGGCGGGCAGATCACGAGGTCAAGAGATCGAGACCATCCTGGTCAACATGGTGAAATCCCGTCTCTATTAAAAATACAAAAAAAATTAGCTGGGCATGGTGGCACGTGCCTGTAATCCCAGCGACTCAGGAGGCTGGGGCAGCAGAATTGCCTGAACCCAGGAGGCAGAGGTTGCGGTGAGCCGAGATCGTGCCATCGCACTCCAGCCTGGGTAACAAGAGCGAAACTCCGTCTCAAAAAAAACAAAAAAAAAAAGACACATGCACATGTATGCTCGTAGCGGCACTGTTTACAATAGCAAAGACTTGGAACAAACCCAAATGCCCATCAGTGATAGACTGGATAAAGAAAATGTGGCACATATATACCATGGAATACTATGCAGCCATAAAAAGGATGAGATCATGTCCTTCGCAGGGACACGGATGAAGGTGGAAACCATCATTCTCAGCAAACTGACACAAGAACAGAAAACCAAACACCGCATGTTCTCACTCCTAAGTGGGTGTTGAACAATGAGAACATGGAGACAGGGAGGGGAACATCACACACCAGGGTCTGTTGAGGGATGGGGGGCTAGGGGAGGGATAGCAGGGGGTGGGGGGATTGGGGAGGGATAACATTAGGAGAAATGCCTAATGTAGGTGACAGGGGGATGGAGGCAGCAAACCACCTTGGCACGTGTGTACCAGAACATGTACCCCATGGGCACAGACCGGTGGTGAAGCAGGGGCAGGCTGAAGAGAGGTCACTGCCTTGTCCCATGGCGTACACCTTCTAGTGCCCTCATCAGCCCTGTCTTCTCAGAGAGAATTCTGATCAACAGGCACCTTTTTCCCAGAAACTTATTTCATGTTATGGTGTACTTTCCTCTTCCTGTCCAGATAAAAAGTTTTCTAATCTGTAAACTTAGAAATCCGGGTCCATCAGAAGCTTTGAAAAGTAGCATGATGGATTTTACTCTGAAATAAAGTTGTCCCTTGTTTTCAGTGCTTTCTTTTGTCAAGCGTGCCAGTGTTGGTCAATGACGTGTTTCATCTTTTCTTTGCATCGAGTTCTTGTAAAGATTGGCATTAACCACTCTGGGAGGGAGCACTCAGATGAGAAAGGGAGTTAGCCCAGGAGTCTGAGTCAGCTGCCTGCTGGGCAGGTCTCCCTGCCACTCTCCCCTCACCCCACACGCCCTGTCTGCCTCTTGTTCTTTCACAGAAGCACTATCTGCCAGGGCGTGGTGAAAGAAGCATTGCAAATGACATTCTGAAATGGGCTTCAGTATTTGGAGACTTTCTGAGCTCGGGCCTTAAATCTCATTTCAGGCCGTGATGAGGTTCCCAGTAGGTTTTCTAGTGAGACTGAACTGTGGTGGTGACCCCCTATGCTCCTGAGTTCTATTTCCTGGCACTGACACTGCCACATTTCCTCCCATTTAGGCTTTTTTGAGGCAGAAGAGAACTGTTCAAGAGTATGCACTTTTGTTAAGATGTGCTAAACCCAACCAGGATGTTATTAAAATGAAAAAGCTAATACAAACACCAAGGCCTGCCAAAGGATGAGCCCTCTTAAGCCCAAGTGAGAGCGCTTCACTAGGCACTATTCTTATCCCATGAGCAAGAGAAACTACATTGGAACCAAAGCATAAGCACATTTGCTGGTTGGTATTTTACATATGTTTTTATCTCACTCCAATTAGCTATTTTACCTAACCACTTGCTCCTATGTGAAAATAGACAGTGAATTAGAGACACCTCTCAGAATTGGTGGTAACTGTACTTGACAGATGCCTGCGGAACAAGGAACCAGCTGCTAAGCGCAAGTGAAATATAGAGGTCCCAGCTGCTGGGCTAATTTAATCAAATTGGGACATTTGTCTTTATTCATAATTTTATGAGGAAGAAAATACCATTGGCAACAGCATTTCAGATCAAATTTTTTCATTCCTTGGGGCCTTGGAAAGTTTTTCTTCATCTGTTGCATTTCATTGGCAAGCACCTGCACCCCTATGCCCACACTTGGTGGGGTTCAATGATTTTTGACTGAGAGGAGAAAGTATTTGCTTACCTACAATGAAGATTTTTCAAGGTTCTTCCTCCTTGTTGGTCTGCTGTCCTCCCTTGACAATTTAATACAGTTGCCTTCTTTCCTAGCTCTTGAGATAACCACAAAGGCATCTTCCTTTGCTTCTTCTAGCCCAAGACAGAGGTTCTTACCGGAGCATGAGTTTATCTCCCATGAGGAAGCAGCAAGGAATTAGTCTACAAAGAGAAATAGAGTAAAAATGGACACGGTACTGATAACAGCAAGGTTTTAAAAGGAAACAGATCAGGCAAATTAGAGAAGGGGTGAGGAAGAGGAGAAAAGTGAAAAGCAGGTTTTCAGTCCTCTTCCTGTGTCTGTGCTCTCCTGGGCTGGCAAGAGCGTTAAATTCATTGTCATGTCCAGCACACACTTAACCATTCAATCACTGGCCTGGTTTTCATTGTTTTAATCTACTTACGAGGACTAATTTTTACTTGATTTCTTTAACTATTTGAATTCTCCAAGATGGAAGGAGTAGCTCTAAATTTAATCCTAAACAGTAAGAAATAAAGCCATGTTAAAAATATGTTGACACAATATGCAATTTGCATTTTTAAATGTCTGGAAAAATTGCAGTCATGATATCTCAAATCCACAGTTAGATTTCTGAAAACCAACTGTGGCATTTAATATAGAAAGTTGTGTGCTTTGGTATATTTGGTTTGTAATTTCATCTAAGATTGAAGACTAAAGCAACAGGAGAATCAGTTCTTCCCTCATTTATTTATTTTTCTTTTCTCTTTTTTTTTTTTTTTGTTGTTGGAGAACAGGGTCTTGCTATGTTGCCAGGCAGGTCTTGAACTCTGGGCTCAAGCTGTCCTCCTGCCTCTGCCTCTCTAACTGCTGGGATTGCAGTCGTGAGCCACTGCGCCTGGCCCTTTCTTTCCTGACTTACATTATTGATGATAACCATTTGGATTACTAAAGGGAAAAGAGGCAGCGCGCTCATGATCCAGGTAATGACAGGGTTCTGATTAAATGAACGTACAAAGCAGATGCAGAGAGAATCAGAATGCTCCTCAAGACTCAGGTCCATCAGCTCCAAGCAGGGAGTGATCAGTACTCAGTCCTCGTAAATTCTTTGTCTTCCTAACAGTTTTGGTTTTTTTTTTGTTTTTTTTTTTTTAATCCTATGCGTAAAATTCATTTATTTTAGCCCCATATTAGATAAATCACATTGTGAAACAAAGTAAAAAAAATCTGACAGTAAAACAGCAGAAGAGTTTCTTCTGAAAGCAAATAGTTTTTACTCGGTTACATTTCTTGGGAAGGAAACTTTCTTGCAAATCCTTATACAATTATCTAGTGCATAGATCAAGCTAGATCAATGATCATCTTCATCGTCGGTAACATTTTTAGAGTATGACTCTGTGCCAGGTGATGTGAAATAAGCATACAGGCACAGTCCCGACCCTGGCTGTCATTCATTCATTCGGCCGGCCATTGTCAACATCCCACACAGCAGGCGTGCTCTCAGCCCTCTCATGATGCCAGTGGGGCCACAGGCCAATGAAGCCAACATGTTGCAGGTGCTACCTCTACAGCAACACAAACTGCCAGATACTGAAGGAATTCAGTGCACATTTCTAGGGATGTTTGGACTATACAAACTAGGAATCAAATGGGACTTCCTCAGCCTGATAAAGAAAGTCCGTGAAAATCTCCAAATTAATGTCCTGCTCAACGATGAAAGACTGGATGTTTTCCTGTAACATCAGGAACGAGAAAAGCATGTATGTCCTCCCCACCTCTATTCAACGTTGTGCTAGAGGTTCTAGCCACAGCAGTTCAACAACAACAAGAAAAAAAAAAAAAAAACAAAAGAAAGAAAGAGAGAAAGAGAGAGAGACAGAGAGAGAGAAAATGCAGACTTGAAAGAAATAAGTAAAACTATCTATTTGCAAATGACCTAATCTTGCACTTAGAAAATCCTAAGACATTCACTAAAAAACTGTGGAACTAAAAAACATATTCAGAAAGGTTGAAAAATATGAGATTAATAAATAAATATTAATCTTTTAAAACTGTACTTCTATACACTTGTATTTCCATACAATTAAACAAAGATTTGTATTTCTATACTCCTTTAGTGAACATTCTAAAAATGAAATCAAGAAAGCAATTCCATATACAATGGCATTTGAAAGAATAAATATTTAAGAATAAATTTAACAAAATAAGTGAAAAATGTGTACTCTTAAATCTACAAAACAATGTTGAAGAAGATCTTTGATTCGAAAAATATTTCACATTCATGAATTGTATGACTTAACATTATTACTACGGCAATACTCCACAAATTGATCTATACATTCAATATAATCCCTGTTAGAATTCCAGGTGACTGCTGCATATAAATGACACGATGATTCCAAAATTCATATGAAATTACAAGGGGCCCAGAATATCCAAAACCACATTGGAAAAGAAAGACAAAGTAGGAAGACTCACACTTCCCATTTTAAACATGTGCGACAAAAGCAATGGCAATTAAGACCGTGTAGCATGGCACAGAGACAGACGAGGAAATCAGAGGAAGAGAAGTGAGAGTCCAGACAGAAGCCCACACAGTTACGGTCAACAGATGAGGGTGCCAAGACCATCCAAGGGAAACAGGATTATCTTTTCACAAATTGTGCTGGAACAACAGATGCAAAAGAATGAATTTTGACCCTACATCACACTAAATATGGCTGAAAATTTTCCAAATTTGGCACAAGCTTACAGAGTCAAAAAGAGGAGTGATTCTCAAACAAGATAAAACCAAAGAAATTCATATGAGGACACGAGCTTCTGCGAACAAAAGACAGTGCACATGTATTGGAAGCAGTGAGAGATAAACGATACCTTATCTATTGGGGAAACAATCTGAATGACAGTGCGTTTCTCATCAGAAGCATAGATGCTAGAAAAAAGTGGTACAATATTTTTCAGTGCTAAAAGAAAAGACATGTCATCTCCGAATTTTATATTTGCCAAAATTATCTTTCAGGAATACAGGGAAAGTAAAGACATTTCCAGACCAAGAAAAAACCTAAGAGAGTTTGTCACCAGCAGATCTGTAAAAGAATGTCTAAGGGAGACCTTGAAACATAAAAAAGAGAATACAGGAAGGAAACATGGACCATCAGCAAGGAAGTAAAAACAACAGAGGAAGAAAAAATATGATGAAGAAATACAGGCACCATCTTAAGTGATAAAATTTATCAACAGTAAGTGGGTAAACCAACATCTTGTACCTCCTGATTAGATAATTGGAGATAAATGCAGCATTGCATCTGGGGCATTTCTGCCAAATGTAAGTGTTATGAAGTAAATCATAAGAAAATATCAAACAAACTAAAACTAAGGAGCATTTGCAAAATGTCTGACCTATATTCTTAAAAAATTCCAAGGTCGTGAAAAACAAGGGAAGAGAAAAGCTAATGAAGGCTAAAGAGAAATAGCCATGACTCATGAGATCTACGAAAAGATTGTGACAGTTACATCACTGACATGATACTGCCACATAATCTAATGTATTGATTGTCATGCACATAATTGCATTTGTGTACGAGAGTGTGCTTGTTTTTAGGAACTATGCACTAAAATAATAAGGGACATTTGGGCATATCTGCAACTTATTCTCAAATAATTTTAGATAGATTAGATAGATATCTACCTAGATGTAGATATCTTTACTGATACACGTGTGTGTGTGTGTGTGTGTGTGTGTGTGTGTGTGTGTGTGTGTTTGGGGAGAGAGAGAAAGACAAAAAAAGATGAAGGAATTATGGTAAATATGGTAATATTTAAGTATATAAGTATCAGGAAAAATGAGTTAAGGTATACAATATTTATACCAATCTTGCAACTTTTCTGTAAGTTTGAAATTATTTCAAAATAAAAACTTAAAGACAAAAAAATGAGGAAAAGATCTGAATAGATTCCTTATCAAAGAAGAAATACAGGTGGCAAGTAAGCATAGGAAAAGATGCTCAGCATCATTAAGTACAGTAGAAATGCAAGTTAAAACAATAACAAAATACCACTACACACCCATTAGAATGCCTGAAATTTAAAAAAAAAAAAATCTGACCTGTTGTTGGCAAGGACGGAGAGCAACATAGCAATAATAAAATTCGTTGTTGGCGGGAATGCAAAATTATGCAGCTACTTTGGAAGACAGTTTGGCAGTTTCTTCAAAGCTAAACACAGTCTTACCATGTGATCTCACATTGACAGGTATTTACCCAACTAGTTTTAAAACTTATGTTGACAAAAAAAACCTGTACATGAATATTTACAGCAGGTTTATCAATAATCACCAAAGATTGGAAGCAACCAGGATGGCCTTTCAATAGGTTAAGGATAAACAAACTAACAGAATGTTATTCACTGACAAAGAGGAGTAAGCTATTAATCCATACAATAACATGGATGAACATTAAATGTCCATTGCTACATAAAAGAAGCCAATCTGAGAAGGCCACATGCTGTGTGAGTCATTCATATGACATTCTAGAAATGGCAAAACTGCAGAAACAGAAAAGAGATGGGTGGTTCCTAGGATTTGGGGAGAGAAGGTTGAGACTACGTGAAGCACAGGAGATTTTGTAGCGAAGTGAGACTGCTTGGTACGGTAATGTGGTAGTGGATAAACAACACGGCACATTCATCAAAACCCTGAGAACTTTACAGCACAAGCAGTGATGCTTAATGTTTATGATTTTGTTTTTTTAAGTTTTGGATAACTGGGGACCCTGCATGGACCACAAACTGATAAAATAATCCAACAGTACCATAGATGCTTGTCATAATATCACTGGAGAGGGTGAGGAAAAGTGATATTAATGTAAGTAACTTTGGAAAGGACCGGGATCCATAAGACGGAAAACAAAAGGAACCGTGCAGTCCATTGTGCTAGTTGGTATACGGGGTTTACAATATTGAAACTGCCCTAAGTACATGTGCACTGGGGTTGAATGAGTAGGTAGCTGAATGGTGGGCGGTGGGCACCAGGTTTCTCACTGTTGGAGTGAAAGGTCGCAGATGTGCAACATAGAAAGGCTAGAATGAGGCGTGTGGTACTGGGTTAGTCTGAGACGTCAGCACGAGCTCATGTTTAGCTTAATGTTGATCCAGAGGGTTACATATAGAATGTGTGTGTACGGGTTAGTTACTATGCACACATATGTCACCTAGCTGTGTTCATTGAGAAGGTCCAGGAGCAAGGACACCCCAGTACCAACGACAAGGACATCCCAGTACCCACGAGAAGGACATCCCAGTACCGACAAGTTCACCAGTATCCAGATCTCAGATTCTCGTATTACTCTCCACAAAAAGGAACAAGGGCTCATTCTAGGATCGGGGCAGGGAATATACAAGATAAGCCTGGAGGACTTTGTAGTGCCAGAAAATAGAGAAGCTCCCCAAGCACTAAAGGACGGGGGCACGTCAAAGGAATACAAGCGTTGGCTGAACGACTCCCAGTGGCCAAAAGTTGGACAATTTGGACCAAATAAGTAATGTAGTATTGGATTGTAATCCAAAGTATAAGTCAAAAATGTATGAGCCCATACTGAGATAAATCAACTATGAATAAATAAGTAAATAGGGAGGAAACAAACCTTACATAGAGAGCATTTCATATAATTTATGCAGGTGTTTCCCCATTATCGCGGTGCAGCAGAATGCTCCAACTCTAGCATGGGCAGTGCATGGTGACTTGCTTCCAAAGAAGAGAATGTGGGAGGGAGGAAAGTCACTTCGCAGCGGAGAAATCTGGCCGGTCTCAGTCACCTGATCAAGGTTAACATGGCATGTTACTGGTCTGCAGTCTTGGTATATGATGAAAATGGCACTTCACCTCTTTGTTCTTCTTCCAGAACACCCATAATGTCATCCTGTTGTAAGAAAATCATCAGACAAATCCAAACTGAAGTTTGGTAACATCCTGCAAAATGTTACCCAGCACGCCTCAAAATTTTCAAAGTCATCGAAAACAAGGAAAGGCAGTCACAGTCTCCAGAAGCCTAAGGAGACATGATTACTAAATGTAATGTGGTATCCTGGACAGAATCCTGCAGCAGAAGAAGGTAATTAATTTTTGTTTTTGCTGCAGTGTCTAGAATTATGTTGAAAATGCTATAACAGCAGATAGTAAATGCAAGAAACTGGAAATAAAAAATATTCTCAATGAAGACTGGCTGCCTTACTCAACTTTAAGACCTCTGTACAAAACCTGAAACTGTTCCTTAACAAATCTGCCAAGATGGAAAATGCTACATAATTACAATAAACTGTTAAGTAACATTTTAAGTTGCAAACTGTTGCTGACTAGACACAATTTAACTTCGTTTTTCAGAAAAAATTCAGGGAAACAAAAGGAAAAACGGATTTTAAGTGGTACGGGAGGTATAGGACAGGAGACGATATTAATACAAGTGCAAAAGAAAACATGGAAACTTACTTGTAGAACTAAGAACACTGAATCCTGAGCCTGCAGTGATGGCAGCCAAGAAGAAAACCTTGTGTCAGCTCAGGGTTTCCAAAAATCTCAGGAATTAGAAGCACCAGATGGCTTTGGAAATGAAAGCAGATTATGAATAGAATTAGTTAAAAGGTTATTTAAGAAACTGTTAGGCTGCCGGGCGCGGTGGCTGGTGCCTGTGGTCCCAGCTACTCGGGAGGCTGAGGCTGGAGGATCGCTTGAGTCCAGGAGTTCTGGGCTGTAGTGCACTAGGCCCACCAGGTGTCCACACTAAGTTCAGCATCAATATGGTGAGCTCCCAAGAGCGGGGGACCACCAGGTTGCCTAAGGAGGGGTCAACCGACCTAGGTCAGATATGGAGCAGGTCGAAACTCCCGTGCTGATCAGTAGTGGAATTGTGCCTGTGAATAGCCACTGCACTTCAGCCTGGGCAACATAGCGAGACCCCGTCTCAATTTAAAAACAAACAAGTGTTATGCTACCCGATACCCCTCCTTGACCATAATCACACACACACACACACACACACACACACACACACACACACACACAGACACACACACACAAGGAGAGAGAGAGAGAGGGAGAGAGACAGAGAGAGAGAGAGAAAGAGAGAGAGGGAGAGCTGTATGATCTCGGCAGAACCCCTGCAGTTTTTTCCTCTCTGGAGAGTAACATTGAGGTCACTAGACACAGGGCACTTGGAAAAGCTGAGGTGCAGCAGGAAGATGAGTATAATCATAAACACAGGGATATTAAGTGAAAATTTATATATTGAATGTGAACCCCTAGTTCTCTTCTCTCACTTGATACTCAGAAATCTACAAGGTACTCTAACAGCTCCGAGGAGGAGACAGTAAAGGGACTTCTGCAGAAATCCTGAACGGACTAAGAAGAAAAACCTACAATGAGATCAGGGGCTCCCCAATGGCATTGTCCAACCCATTTGCAATTTGTAAAGCCCACCACTGAGTATTCCACGTACAGATCTCCCACTCATGATCTTGGTGGCCCATCCTTAAATAGAAACACCCAGAAAGAATGACTGGGTATCTGAGGGAAGCCTCTTCTACCAAAGATTATGAGCAAAACCTACAAATGTGGAAAAGGGTACTTGAAGAAAGGAGAAAGTATGCAGGGAAATTACAGCATCTTCATACTACACTATGATAGAATTCCTATAAAGAGAATCAAAGGGGAGACACCGCATCCCGGAAATAACAGCAGGATGTTGTTTAAAAAATTATTAATCAAAAAAGGGCAATTACCAGTGTGGATGCACGATGATACAGTCACCTCGGAAGACAATTAGACAGTGTCTTACAAAACTAAACATACTCCTAGCATGTAATCCAGCAATCATGCTGCTTCCTATCTACACAAAGAAGCTCAACGTATGTCTACAAAACAATCTGTACATATATGTATAGCAGTTTTATGTGTAATTGCCAACCAATATGTTCTTCAGTAGTTGAATACTAAAAAAACTGTGGGACATCCAGGCAATGGAATATTATCCAGCACTAAAAAAATAAGCTATCAAGCTATGAAGAAACAAAAAGGAAACTTAAATGCATATTCCTAAGTAAAAGTGGCCAATCTGCAAAGTCTGCATACTGTATCATGACAACAATATAACATTGTGGGAAACCCAAAACTATGGAGACAGTGAAAAGATCAGTGTTTGACAGGGACTGGTGGAGAATGAGGGACGAACGGTGGAGCACACGTGGCACTGTCATGATGGATGCTCCTCCACATACATTTGTCCAAACCCACAGAATGTGCCAGAGGGAACCCCAGGGTAAACTATGGACTTTGATGGATAATCATGTGAACGGCAGACTTGCATGGATTATGATATGTCAGTGTGGGCTCATCAACTGTAATAAACATACTGCATTGCTCTGGGATGCTGATAGTGAGCGAGGCTGGTGGAGGGCAGAGGGGGTATGTGTGAATTCTCTGTACCTTACCTTCAATTTTGCCATGAACTTAAAATCCATCTAAAAAAATAAAGGAAGGCTGGGCGCAGTGGCTCACGCCTGTAATCCCAGTACTTTAGGAGGCCAAGGCAGGTGGATCACCTGAGGTCAGGAGTTTGAGACCAGCCTGGCCAACATGGTGAAACCCCGTCTCTACTAAAAACACAAAAATTACCCAGGCGTGGTGGGAGGTGCCTGTAATCCCAGCTACTCAGGAGGCTGAGGTAGGAGAATCGCTTGAACCTGGGAGGTGGAGGTTGCAGTGAGCTGAGATCACTGCACTCCAGCCTGGGCAACAGAGCAAGACTCCATCTCAAAAAAAAAAAAAAAAAAAAAAAAAAGCAAGGTGAAAAGTTCTGAAAAACAAAAACTAAGATTTGTGCAAATTCAGTAAACACGTTGGAAGATAAGATTGAAAAGTTCCCAAACATAGAACAAAAGGTCAGTTATGAGTAATAAGAAAGAAAAGACAGGAAAAACAGAGAATCAGCTCAGGAGATCCAACACTCAAAACTCAAAAAAGAATTTCAGAAACAGTGAAACACATTAAGCAAGTAAAAAATGATCTTTAAAATCTTCGAGGATGTTTTCCAGAATGGAAGGACATAAATTTCAAATTTAAAAAGTGGATACAGTAGCCAACACAATACATTTTTTAAAAATAAAATCAAGCCTAACATTGTGAAATATCACAATTCTGAGAACAAGTATATCCGAAAGTTTAAAGAAAGAAAAACACTGTCAGATATGAAAGATGGAGATTAAAAATGTCTTTGTATTTCTCAGCAGCAAAACTGAAAGCTGGAAGCAATGAAACAAAACTTTTAAATTTCTGATGAGAAATTATTTCCAACCTTAAACCTGGAAAAAAGTTCTATGAAATGTGAGGGCTGCATAAACGTGTCTCTATTCTACCTTTTCTCGGGAAGCTGTCTGGCAAGGAGCTGCACAGAAAAAACAGGAATTCAGTGACCGGGCCCAAGCATCCAGATAGGGTGGCCCTGCCAAGAGTCAACGGCCGTCCTCAGGACGTGGACGGGGGGCATTCCGGGCAGCTGGGGAGGCTCAGAGCCCTGGGGAAGGTCTAAAATCCCTTGCGGAGCTTTCTTTAAGACCATAGAACTGTAGGAAAGGAGCAGAATTGAAAACATAAAAAAAATACAATTGATATATTTTAATGAGTTTTACACATGGGGGGGGAGTTTGGGGTGGGAATGCCGATAAGTTTATAGAAAACCAAGCAAATGAAAAACAGACAAAAATCATAAAAGGAAAAAGGGCAAGTAATTGCACCGTGGTAGTAGGTTCAGCTCTGAATAACATTTCATAATAGTAATCCTGTAAATAGTAAATATTGATTTAAACTAAAATATGTTATACTTATACTGAGAGTATTGAAGATGAGGAAATAGGGCGTGTGTGTGTGTGTGTGTTTGTGTGTGTGTGTGTGGTGTGTGTGTGTGTGTGGTGTATGGGGTGTGTGTATGTGTGTGTGTGTGGTGTGTGTGCATAGTGTGTATGTGTGTGGTGTGTGTGTGTGTAGTGTATGGGTGTGTGTGTGTGTTTGTGTGCGTGTGGTGTATGGGTGTGTGTGTGGTGTGTGTACATGGTGTGTGTGTGTGTGTGTGTGGTGTGTGTGTAGTGTATGGGGTGTGTGTGTGTGTGTGGTGTGTGTGGCGGGGTGTGGTGTGTGTGTGTGTGTGGTGTGTGGTGTGTGTGGGGTGTGTGTGTACGGTGTGTGTGTGTGTGGTGTGTGGGGTGTGTGTGTGTGGGGTGTGTGTGTGGTGTGTGGTGTGTGGTGTGTGTGTGTGTGTGGTGTGTGTGTGTGGTGTGTGTGGGGGGGTGTGTGTGTGGTGTGTGTCTGTGTGGTGTGTGGTGTGTGGTGTGTGTCTGTGGTGTGTGTGTGTGGTGTGTGTTTGTGTGGTGTGTGTGTGTCTGTGGTGTGTGGTGTGTGTGTAGTGTGTGGTGTGTGTGTGTCGTGTGTGTGTGTGTGTGTGGTGTGTGTGGTGTGTGGTGTGTGTGTGGGGTGTGTGTGTGTGTGGTGTGTGTGGGGGTGTGTGTGTGTGTGGTGTGTGTGTGTGGTGTGTGTGTGTGGTGTGCGGGGTGTGTGTGTGGTGTGTGGTGTGCGGGGTGTGTGTGTGGTGTGTGTGTGTGGTGTGTGTCTGTGTGGTGTGTGGTATGGGGTGTGTGTGTGTGGTGTGTGGTGTGGGGTGTGTGTGTGGGGTGTGTGTGTGTGTGTGTGTGGTGTGTATTGAAAGCAACAGGAACAAGAGAGAAAATCTCTTCTCATCATGTCAAAAACCAAAAAAATGAAGAAGTGGCAATATATCTATCTAGAGATATAAAAATAGAAACCAAAACAAACACTTGCAAATGTCAAAGGCTCTGTTGAAGAGGATTTGGGAAGGTGTTGGAGAGCTCTTTTCCAATAATAAACTTTGAAAAATGGATTCTTTTAAACCATCGAGATGCATTACATGAAGAAAGGTAAAAACTAAAATAGAAAGACTTCTAATGCTTTGTGGTGTTTCTTAGACAATGCTCCTGAGTGAGGTCACATCGCTCTGCAATTGCACAGCCCTCCAAAAGAAAAAGTGAGTTGCCTCTCCCAGAAACGGTCCACCTGGAGCCCAGGTGAGGGTGTTAAGGCCTTTTCTCTCCCTCTCTGTCTTTCTCTTTTCCTTTTTATTTTTGAGACAGTCTTGCTCTGGTGCCCAGGCTGAAGTGAAGTGATGCAATCTCAGCACACTGCATCTTCCACCTCCCAGGGATTGTCCTGCCTCAGTCCTCAGAGGAGCTGGGATTACATGTGCAGGCCACCATGTCTGGCTAATTTTGTCTTTTTAGTAGAGACAGAGTTTTACCATGTTGTCCAGGTTGATCTCGAACTCCTGACCTCAGGTGATCCATTTGCCTCGGCCTCCCAAAGTGCTGGGACTATAGGCATGAGCCACTGTGCCTGGCCTTCTGTCCCTCCTTCATGTCACACCAAATCCTGACTCCTAGAAAGACACCCAGTGTATGGTTAACATATTGGTGGTTGCAACAAATTACCCTATTATGAAGACAATCACCTTTTCTCCCAAGCTAGTGCCTTCTTTTGTATACACCATCATATTCATTTTCACTGTAATTTTTAAGCAATATTTTTAATGCAGAATCATATATCATCATGGAATAGTGGAAGGTGTAACTGGAAATCATAATGCCAACTTCTACAATGGCTTACTGTGGGTGACAGTCAAAAGGATTAATCTTACACTGCTCTAACAAAGTGCTCTAACAAACTATCCCACAATCTCGGTGGCTTTCACACATAAACATCTATTTTTCTCTCAAAGAATCCTCCTAGGGAACAGGGAAATTGGAGAATCACAAAAGATTATTTCACTATTTCAGTTCAAAATTGCCTCTTTTGCAAAATTAAGGGATTAAGCTAGCCAGTCACTGGTTTCCAGAAACATCCAGCTCTTTCTATCAACCTCTCTTCTTCTCTTAGAGACTCTAGGATATGTCAGAGGTGATGATGTTGACAGTGACAATGAGCATTGTCACCAAGAACACAACACCTGTAACAATCGTTTGGCTGTTACTAGATGCCAGATCTGCTGTGAGCCTCAGATACACCTGATCACCAGAACATCATGGTTAGGTGAACACTGTTAGGAAATAAGAAAGCAAAGGCTCTGATCCTTTTCCAGAACCTGCTCTACATAAAGTCTTTCGCATTTCAGTTGATGACAACTCCATATTTCCAGCTGCTCAAACCAAAATCTAAATCCTCTTTTTCACTTGCCCCACGTCTCATCCAGCAAGAAGTGAGTTGCTGTGGCTCTAAATCAAAATATCTAAAATATCTAGCTTTCTGTGATCACCTCCTTCTCTGTCACCTTCACCTGACTGCCCTCATCTATTGCCTGGGTTACTGCAGTCCCCTAACTGGTCAACCAACCTCCACCCTTGGCACCATACAGTCCATTCTCAGTGCAGCAACCAATGTGATTCCTAAAAACCTACATCGGTTCTGGCCATTCCTCCACTCATATCCTCCGAGTTTACAGTGACCTGCAGGGCCCTGAGTTACGTGGCCTCGTGTGGTCCTGTCTCTCATCCTGCCTCTTGGGCCTCATCTTCTGCACCTTTTCCTCTGGTCACGTTGACTTTGTCATGTTCCTGGAGCACACAGGCTCTCTTGAGCCCAAGGGCTTTCCATAGACTTTCTCTTCCTGGAATGCACTTCCTCCAGATGTTTGGTGGTCAACTTCTGTCACAAACTGAATGTTTGTGTTGTCCCCAAATCATATGTTGAAGCCCTAACCCATGATGGGACTCATGGTGAGATTGCCGCCCTTATGAGAAGGAGAAGACAGATCTCTCTCCACCTGCTCATACTGGAGAGACCCCATATGAGCAACAGTGACCTGGTGGCCATCTGCAAGCCAAGGAGATGGCCCTCACCAAGAACCAAATGAGCTGTCATATTGATCTTGGACTTGCCAGCCTCCAGAACTGTAAGAAACAAATGTCCGTTATTTAAGCCATCTAGCCTACGGTATTTTGTTACACGGCCCAAATCAATGAAGACAAGTTATTTACCGCCTCGGGTCTTTGCTCAGTGCTGCCTTTTCCACGAGGCTCATCCTAATCTCTTTCATTTTGCATTTTGATCTCCATCCATCTTCCCATTGTCTCCAGCACTTGTATTTCCTTTCTACCTCTTGAATTTTACTCTCAGCACTTTGCACCTTCTTTCAAGGTGGAGACATGACTTAGTTATTACAATACTCTTTATGTTCCCACACTAGAATGCAAGCTCCAGAAGTGACTGGATATTGGTCTGTTTGCTCACAATGCGTCATCGCACTTCCAGAACAGAGCCTAGCACTTAATAAGTGGTCGATACTGGCACCTATATTTTAGTTTTTAATACCATTCTCCAATAGAAGAAACTGGGGCTCCTTAGAGAAGCCGTTGATTCCAGGACTGGGACAGCAAAAATACAAGAGGAGATTTGCAGGACCTGTGGCTCCAGAAAGGAGGGAAGTGCTAAGAAAAAGATGATGGCGGCACGTTGAGAGGACCGAGGGGCCGACGCGCAGATGCTCCCAATGGCCAAAGCTGAAGCAATCGGATCAAGAAAATGAATAACTGCAGCAGGCCATAAGAGAAAGTAAGAAATACGCTTGAGTTAATGCCAACATACAAAAATGACTGGAAAAATAAGAAGAGATAGCTTTTCCTTACAGAAGAATTCCAATTAAGGAATGTATAAAGAGTGAGGAAGACACAAAATTACCTTTAAGCAAACACAACAATGACATTGTAAGCAAGATCCACTAACAGACGCCAAAATCCATGGGAAAAACTAGATATTTGCATAGTTTCAAAGTATCTCTCCCAAAACATTTATTAAATAGAAAAATAGTAACTTATAGTGAAGAAACCCAGCTGACACTATCCTAGCCAAGTGGACAAGACGTAATCAGACATGGATCATCTGATATGAGGCACTGAGAAAAGCACACAGAGTTGTATTCATCTTGAAGAAACCAGAAAGGGCAACCTCAGTCCAGCCATGAGAGCACGTAAATAAACCCAGACTGTGAGCAGTCATGAGAGACAGGGGAAGGCTGAGGAGCCGTTCCAGATGGGAGGAGACCAGAAGGCAGGACAACATGAGGCCTTAGCTGGACCCTGGGACAGAATAACATTGTGCAAGGTGTGAACAGACTATGGAGGTTAGTAATTAGTGATGCACTTTTGGTAGATTTACCACGGTCGCGTAGGATAACATTTGGGAGACCTGAGGAAAGGCACACAGGAAATCGCTGTACAATCTTTGCAGCTTTCTGTAAATCTAAAGCTATTTTTAAAAAACATTTTTAAAACAGGTACATGATAAGCATGTGTTCAATGAATGAATGTTCTCATTTATAAAATTTAAAAGTCGAAATTCAGATCTCTCCTATGTTTAATAAATCCATGAAAAAATTACAACATATTACTTTATCAAAAAGAATATTAGGAGAATCCGTCAGCCTGGAGAAATCAGCAAGCACTGTCAGCATGAAACAGAGTCAGTAATTGACAGTCTATCAAAATAATTTTACATAGTAGACAGCATTTCTGATTGATCAGTTTAAGATGAGCAGCTACTTTGACAGTAAAAAGACAAATAAATTGAACAGATCCATAGCTAGCCAAAAAGGGTGAGAAAATACGTGCTGGGGCAGTGAAAGAAAATACGCTCTGAATACGAGAACATTTTGAAAATAATATCATCATCTCAGAACCAGCAAAGTGTAGCTTCGTGGCTCTGAAAGCACTTAATTGCTTAATGATCGCATTCTACAAAAACCACACAGTTTTCACTTGTCAAAGCTGAAGCTGCTCTACGTATGATGAGACAGAGGAGAGATGGTGTGTCCTCCTCTTCTGAAAGTTGCCGTGCTTTGGATTTGGGTCAGGATGTGGAATGGGAAGAGATTCTTCGGTATTTTCCACATACAGCCAAGAGTCAGCTTGGGAAGAAGACATGGTGGGTGTTCATTTGGTTCTGACAAACCTCAACTGTTTTTGAATACTCTGGATTGCCAGGAACACCTCTGCTAAATGTTTGCTCCTTTGGGGGTCTGATGTTGAACAATCTATTAAGTTTAAAATGTTTCACTTTTAACCTTAAAATGTTAAACCCTTTGGAATCCCCAATTCTATTTTACTTTTTCTCGGAATCTTTGATGATTTGAATTTTCACAAAGTTTCAGCACACTTATCATTCTAAGTAGGCCTTTCTATTTGTATAATCCTTTACATTTGTTAGAATTTATAGCCTAGTAGACATAAATTCAGTAACATATGGGGAAATTTGTTAGAAAAGGCCAAGAGACAACTTAAAGACATCCCGGGAAAAAAATCCTCCATGTCTGTACACAGTGAATCGGGATCCTCAAATTCCTGAGGATTCTTGATCTACACTGTTTAACTTAAAAAGAATTTCCTTGACCTGGTGTGGTGGCTCACACCTAATCCCAGCACTTTGGGAGGCCAAGGCGGGTGGATCACAAGGTCAGGAGTTTGAGACCAGCCTGGCCAATATGGTGAAACCCTGTCTCTACTAAAAACACAAAAGTTAGCTGGGCGTGGTGGCGGGTGCCTGTAGTCCCAGCTACTCAGGAGGCTGAGGCAGGAGAAATGCTTGAACCCAGGAGGCAGAGGTTGCAGTGAGCCGAGATCACACCATTGCACTCCAGCCTGCCAGACTCCTTCTCAAAAAAATAATAAATAAATAAAAATTTCTCATTCAAGTGATTAAAGTTAGTAAAGAAGAAAAATTTTGAAATTTTACCTTTTGTGCTCTATAATATTGAAACAGATAATCTTGACAAATACAGTACAATCTTTTCACAACATAAAACTAACTATAACCCTTTACTCACAGACACTGAATTTTCACTATGAGACATGTGTATACATATTAACAATTCTAAAATATATTAATTTATTACCTATGTGCACAAAAGTAGCTACTTGATATATATAATCTTCTTATCTTCACAACATTGTTTAGATAAAGAAACGGGGGTGGAAAATGTTCCGTACCCAGTGCAAGGCAGCAATCCTGGATGCAAACAGAGGCACATGGATTCTAGGGCCAGAGTTATAAACCATTTAACACTGTCACAACTGCCATACAGATATATGTTAAAAAACATAGAGAAGAAATATAAAAGGCAGCTTAACAACACGTGTATTTCCTTTAAAAACCTAACAAGAAATTTAAAAGATGGGTACATATGTTTCTCACGTTTTTCTTGTTTACTTTTTTTTAATGAACTTTTTTGAGACAGGGGCTTTCTCTGTTGCCCAAGTCGGAGGGCAATGGCACAATCCCAACTCACTGCAAGCTTCTCCTCTTGGGCTCAAACAATTCTTCTGCTTCAGCCTCCTGAGTAGCTGGGACCACAGGCATGCACCACCATGCCAGGTTAATTTTTTATTTTTGTAGAGATGGGAGGGTCTCGCCATGTTGCTGAGGCTGCTCTCATGTTCGAGCAATCCCCCTGCCTCAGCTTCCCAAAGTGCTGGGATTACAGGTGTAAGCCACTGCACTCAGCTATTTAAAAAAAATTTTTTTTTAATTTTTGTGGGTACATAGTAAGGGTATGTATTTATGGAATACAAGAGATTTTTATTTGAATGTTTGTTTGTTTGAGACAAGGTCTTGCTTTGTCATCCAGGCTGGAGTGCAGTGGTATGATAACGGCTCACTGCAGCCTCAGCCTCCTGGTACAAAGGGATCCTTCCACCTCAGTTTCCCTAGCAGCTGATACTACAGATCTCTGCCACCATGCCCGGGGAATTGTATTTTTTTGAGAGATGGGGCATTGCCATGTTGCCCAGGATGGTCTTGAACTCCTGGCCTCAGGTGATCTTCCTGCCTCAGCCTCCCAAAGTGTTGGGATTACAGGCGTAAGCCACTACACCCCCAGGCCTTGAGAAGTTTTAATACAGATACCAAATGTATAATAATCACATCACAGAAAGTGAGGTATCCATCTCCTCAAGCACTTACCTTTTGTGTTACAAACAATCCAGTTGTACTCTTTATTTTTAAATGTACAATGAAATTATGATTGACTATGGTTACCCTGTTGTTCTACCAAATAACTAGGTCTTATTCATTTTTTCTCTCTATTTTTTGTACCCATTCCATCCCCACCTCCCCACCAACTCCTACGACTATTCCCAGACTCTGGCAATCATTTTTTACCATCTATCTCCAGAAGTACAATTGTTTTGATTTTTAGATCCCACAAGTAAATTACCTATGTGCACCAAAGTAGCTACTCTATATATACAATCTTATCCTGACAACATGGTTTAGCTAAAGAAATTGGGGTTGTAAAGACTCAGTATCAAGTGCTAGGTAGCAATCCTAGATTCATGTGGTATTTGTCCTTGTGAGCATGGCTTATTTCACTTAACGTAATGAGCTCCAGTTCCATCAATGCTGTTGCAAATAACAGAACCTCATTCATTTTTGCAGCTGAATAGTACCCCATTGTTTTTAAGTACCACATTTTAAAAATCCATTTATCTGTTGATAGACACAGGTTTCCTCCAAATCTTGGATATTGTCAACAGTGCTGCAGCGAACGTGGCAGTGAAGATCTCTCTTCTATATACTGATTTCCTTTCTTTTGAGTATATACCCAGTGGTGGAATTGCTGGATCATATGGTATTTGTATTTTTAGTTTTTTGAGGAACCTCCAAACTGTTCTCCATAGTGGTTGTACCAATTTACATTCCCAAAAACAGTGTACGAGGGTTCCCGTTTCTCCACATCCTTGCCAGCCTTTGTTACTGCCTGTCTTTTGGATATAAGCCATTTTAACTGAGGCGAGACGATATCTCATTGTAGTTTTGATTTGCATTTCTCTGATGATCAGTGATGTTGAGCACCTCTTCATATTCCTGTTTGCCATTTGTATGCCTTCTTTTGAAAAGTTTCTATTCAAGTATTTTGCCATTTTTTAATTAATATTTTTTTCTATAGAGTTGTTTGAGCTCCTTATACATTCTGGTCATCAATCTCTTCCCAGAACAGTAGTTGGAATATTTTCTCCCATTCCATAAACTGTTTTGTCACCTTGTTGATTGTATCCGTTGCTGTGCAGAAGCCTTTTAATTTGATGTGACCTCATTTGCTTTAGTTGTCTGGCTTGTGGGGCATGACTCAAGAAGTTTTTTCCCAGATCAGTATCCTGGAGAGTTTCCCCACTGTGTTCCCGTGGTAGTTTCAGAGTTTGAGGCTTTAAGTCTTTAATCCATTTTGATTTAGTTTTTGCATACGGTGAGAGACAGGGGTCTGGTTTCACTCTTCTGCATATGAGTTTGTTACATAGGTATGCATGTGCCATGGTGGTTTGCTGCATCATCTACATTAAGTATTTCTCCTAACATTAGCCCTCCCCGATGCCCCCACCCCCCAACAGGCCCTGATGTGTGATGTTCCCCTCCCTGTGTCCATGTGTTCTCATTGTTCAATACCCACTTATGAAAGAGAACATGCAGTGTCTGGTTTTCTGTTCTTGTGTCAGTTTGCTGAGAATGATGGTTTCCAGCTTCATCCATGTCCCTGCGCTTCATCCATGTCCCTGCGCTTCATCCATGTCCCTGCAAAGAACATGAACTCATCCTTTTTTACGGCTGCATAGTATTCCATGGTGTATATGTGCCACATTTTCTTTAACCAGTCTATCATTGATGGGCATTTGGATTTGTTCCAAGTCCTTGCTATTGTAAACAGTGCCACAATAAACATATGTATGCATGTGTCTTTATATTTGAATGTTTTATAACCCTTTGGATATATACCCAGTAATGGGATTGCTGGGTCAAATGGTATTTCCAGTTCCAGATCCTTGAGGAATCACCACACTGTCTTCCACAATGGTTGAACTAATTTATACTCCCACCAACAGTGTAAAAGCATTCCTATTTCTCCACATCCTCTCCAGCATCTGTTGTCTCTTGATCTTTTAATGATTGCCATTCTGACTGGCCTGAGATGGTATCTCAATGTGGTTTTGATTTGCATTTATCTAATGACCAGTGATGATGAGGTTTTTTCCATATGTTTGTTGGCTGCATAAATGTCTTCTTTTCAGATGTGTCTGTTCCTATCCTTTGCCCACTTTTTGATGGGGTTGTTTTTTCCTTGTAAATTTGTTTCAGTTCTTTGTAGATTCTGGTTATTAGCCTTCTGTCCAATGGGGAGATTGCAAAATTTTTTTCCCATTCTGTTGGTTGCCAGTTCATTTGAATGATAGTTTCTTTTGCTGTGCAGAAGCTCTTTAGTTTAATTAGATCCCATTTGTCTATTTTGGCTTTTGTTGCCATTGCTTTTGGTGTTTTAGTCACGAAGTCCTTGCCTATGCCTATGTTTCCTGAATGATATTGCCTAGGTTTTCTTCTAGAGTTTTTACGGTGTTAGCTCTTATGTTTAAATCTTTAATCCATCCGGAGTTAATTTTTGTATAAGGTATAAGGAAGGGATCCAGTTTCAGCTTTCTGCATACAGTTAGCCAATTTTCCCAACACCATTTATTAAATAAGGAATCCTTTTCCCATTGCTTTTTTTTCAGATTTGTCAAAGATCAGATGGTTGTAGATGTGTCGTGTTACTTCTGAGGCCTCTGTTCTGTTCCATTGGTCTATATCTCTGTTTTTGGCACCAGCACCATGCTGTTTTGATTACTGTAGCTTTGTAGTTCAATTTTCCCAGCACCATTTTCTGAAGAGACTGTCTTTTTTCCAGTGGATGTTCTTGGCACCTTTGTCAAAAATGAGTTCACTGTAGGTGTGTGGGTTTACTTCTGGGTTCTATATTCTCTTCTATTTGTCTATGTGTCTGTTTTTATGCCAGTACTATGCTGTTTTGGTTACTCTACCTCCATAGTATAATTTGAAGTCAAGTAATGTGATTTCTTCAATTGTGTTCTTTTTGCTTAGGATAGCTTTGGCTATTCTGGGTGTCTTATGATTTCATATAAATTTTAGAATTGTGTTTTTCTATTTCTGTGAAGAATGTCATTGATATTTCAATAGAGATTACATTTAGTCTGTAGAGTGCTCTGGTAGTACGGACATTTTAACAATACTGATTCTTCCAATCCATGAACATGGACTATCTTTCCATTTCTGTGTCATCTTTAATTTCTTTCATCAGTGTTTTATACTTTTCATTATACAGACCTTTTACTTCTTTGGTTAATTCTGAGTATTTTTATTTGTGGCTATTGTAAATAAAATTACTTTTTAATTTCATTTTCAGATTGTTCACTGTTGTCATATAGAAATGCTAGTGATTTTTTGTATGTTGACTTTGTATCCTGAAACTTCAGGGAATTTGTTAATCAGTTCTAATTGTTTTTTGTGGAGTATTGAGGTTTTTCCAGATTTAAGATCATATCACATGCCAACAAGGTTACTTTGACTTATTCCTTTCCAATTTGGATGCCTTTTACTTCTTTCTCTAGTTCGATTGCTCTAGCTAGGCCCTCCAGCACTATGTTGAGTAACAGTGGTTAAAGTGGGGATCCTTGCTGTGTTCCAGATCTTAGAGGAAAAGCTTTCAGTTTTCCACCATTCAGTATGATACTAGATGTTTGTCTGTTATATATGGGTTTTATTATGTTGAGGTACGTTTCTTCTATACCCAGATTTTTGAGGGTTTTTATCATGAAGGGATGTTGAATTTTATTCAATGCTTTTTAAGCATCACTTGAAAGGATAATATTGTTTTTGTCCTTCATCCTGTTGATATATCACATTGATTGATTTGCATATGCTGAAACATTCTTCCATCCCAGAGATAAATCCCATTTGTTCATGATGAATGATTTTTTAACATATTGTTGAATTTAATTTGCTAGTATTTTGTGGAGAATTTTTGTTTCAATATTAATCAGAGATACTGGCCTATAGTTTTCTTTTTCTCATGTGTCTTTGTCTGATTTTGGTGTCATAATAGGACTGGCCTTGTAGAGTGATTCTGGAAGTATTCTATCCTCCTTTATTTGTTAAGAGTAGTATAAGTAGGATTGGTATTAGTTCTTCTTTAAATGTTTGGTAGATTTCAGCAGTTAAGTCATTGCATCCTGGGATTTTCTTTACTGGGAGACTTTTTATTACAGGTTCAATCTCATTTTTGTTACTGTTGTATTCAGATTTTTAAATTTCTTCATGGTTCAATCTTGGAAGGTTGTATGAATCTAGGAATTTGTCCATTTAGTCTAGGTTTTCCAGTTTTTTGGCATATAGTTACTCAAAGTAGCCACTAATGATCCTTTGAATTTTTGCAGTAACAGTTGTAAGGTCTCTTTTCATCCCTGATTGTATTTATTTGGATCTTCTCTCTTTTTTCTGGGTCTGGCTAAAGGTTGTCAACTTTAACTTTTCAGAAAAGCAACTTTTGTTGCATTGATCTTTTGTATTGTTTTCTTTGTTTCTTATCATTATTATTTCTTTTATTCTACCAATTTTGGGTTTGGTTTGCCCTTGCTTTTCTCATTCTTTAAGATGTGTCATTAGGTTGTTTATTTGAAGTTTTATTCTTTTTTAGTGTAGGCACGTATAGCCACAAACTTTCCTCTTAGACTGCTTTTGCTGTATCCTATAGGTTTTAGTATGTTTTAATTATCATGTGTTTCAAGAAAATTTTTCAAGTTTCTTCTTAATTTCTTTATTGACCCACTGGATATTAAGAAGCAATTTTGGAAACTATACAAATACATGGAAATTAATTAATTTCCATGTATTTGTATAGTTTCCAAAATTCCTCGTTGATTTCTACTTTTAATCCATTGTGATCAAAGAAGATGCCTGTTATCATTTTAATTTTTTAAGATGTTTTAAAACTTGTTTTCTGACCTAACATATGAACTAGCCTTGAGAATGACAGAACGATCCATGTGCTGAGTAGAAGAAGGTGTATTCTGCAGCTGTTAGATAAAAATGCTCTGTAAATATCTATTAGATCCATTTGTTCTACAGTGCAGGTTAAGGCCAATGTTTTGTTGTTGTTTTTTTGCCTGGATGATCTCTCCAATGCTGAAAGTGGTGCGTTGATGATGTCTCCTGCTATTATTGTACTGGGTCCTATTTCTCTCCTTAGTTCTAATAATATTTCATTTATAACATATCTGCGTGCTCCAGTGCTGAGTGTATATATATTTAAAATTCTCATATCCTCTTGAATTGACCCCTTCATTATTTTATAGTGATATTCTTTGTCTTTTCTTACATGTTTTGTCTTGAAATCTATTTTGTGTGATATAAGTATAGTTACTCCTGCTGTTTGATGATTTTCATTGGCATGGAATATCTTTTTCCATCCTTTAATTTTCAGCCTATGTGTGTCTTAATAGGTGAATTGCATTTCTTGTAAGTAACTAATCATATATTTGATTTTATTTAAAGTAAGTAAAATTACTCTTTCTTGGAAGACTTCTAAGAAAGAATGGGTTCTATAAGTATAAATCCTTATAAAATAGTTTGAACTTAAACTCAAAAACTAAAAGTAGGTCCAATGAAAACTGGTCATTTCCCAAAGAATAATCTTACTAAATTTTAGTACTCCCATCTTTGGTTAAAACTGACTATACTTTTTTGGAAAACATGTTGAAACATGTCTACACACCTTGTGAATCAATCAAGTAGTTTGATTGTCTTTATTCAATTAATCTATCAAGTTATATTATGGCTGGAATGAACAAAGACATCATTTATTGAATGCATAAGCACTGATTTACACAGTAAAGCACTTAATCTTTGTAAATATGGTACATTAATAATAACAATTGTTAATATTTACTGAGCTCTTTTATTGCTTCAGGCTTTCACATCCCACTCAAGGAAGGTAGGATTATTATGCCTATTTTACAGATGAGAAATCTGAAAATTAGTGAGATCAGGTAACTAGAGCAGGCCATAAAGGAGTGTCTGACTCCTTTACCCCTTAGACGGACCCAATGGAGTACCGTCCCAAAGAAGAAGGAAGAGCTGTCCCTTTGTTGTCATGTTTCTGCCTCTGCTACAGGAAAGACCAAACTTCTACCCAAGCTCTCCCCATAATGGGAAAGGGGCAGGGGAAACAATCCCAGCTCCTCTTTCTTTCTGTTACTAAAACATGTCATGCAGAGTGGGCAGCTAATCTGCTTTGTTAAAGCATGCTAGTCACTGGGCCATGTGTCTCATGTTATGAGTCATGGTGAGTGACATCATCATGTGTTGAGGTTTTACGCTTACATGGAGGACGTTCTCTTGCCCTGCCTTCCACTGTTGGAAAGGGTGTTTTGACAGTGCTAAGAATCACAAGCTCTTGCAAAGCAAGCCAATCATTTTCTCTCTCTTTCCACATGGCAGCCAGGTACAGGCTTGGACACAGCCCATAGCGTCCAGGCTAGCTTGCTGTTAGGCACTGGAGAAACTCTTTGTTTCCTGCTGTTTGGCTGCTATGCCTTTGCTGACACTTATGGGTGTACTTTGGATTAGCCTTTCTTCAGATTGCAGTGATTACAATCTTATAGAATGAGTGCTTGGGGAGGCAGGCACAAGAAAGAAAGAAATCTGAGATCTCACTGAAGCTTCCTAAGACCATAGACACAAATTCAGCTTTTACCCAAGAATATCAGGTACCTTCTTAGTTTTTAATAACATGTGTCCCTGGTTTCCTTCTAGTTTTTCATTTTCTTTACATAAACTCCCTCAGCAAAGAAGCCAGGGGAATAAGCAGTGACTCCTACTTAAATATATTTCTACCATTTAAGCCATACCATTTCCCATCACATAGACTTTTCAGTAAACTACAGCATCTCTTGCTATAGGGAAGCATCTTTCAGTTTTCTCAACAAGCCCAGCCCAGCAGAACCCTCTCACATTGGAACTTCTAATACTGTGTCATCTTAATTACCTCTGTAGATCATTTTCATCAACATCACCATCTTATCTGTGCCAGTGTTCCCTAATCTTTTCCATCTGTAATGGATGTTAACAAGTGTCATTCATGAGAAAGAAATGTTTACTATCAAGTAAGCTTAGGCTTACTTGATATGATGGTAAATACAGTAGACAGAGATATCAGTCACCTCCTCCACACTCAAATTCTCATCTTTTCATTTTTTTTTCTTCTTTAGAGACAGGATCTATGTTGCCCAGGCTTGTTTTGAATTCCTGGGCTCAAGCAATCCTTCTGCCCTGGCTTCCCAAAGGGCTGGGATTACAGGCATAAGCCACCATGCCTGGTTTCAAATTCCCATCTTTGAAAACCGATCTTGCCTACAACCCAGAGAACCTCGTGTTCCACCAGACCTATCAAAGGGAGACTTGAATCCATGCAGGTCTGTGCTGTCTCTGGAGTATTTGAGACAGTGAGAGGCTAGGCCAGTGAAACTATGATGGGAGTTGTAACTAAAAGACAGCATATATCCTGTGATGGAATTGTTCTTTTTCACAACAAACTCGAATGCAGTCGAGATGGGCAGAGTAAATAGAAAAAGCCTGTCTACATGAGAAAGAGGAAAACTCAACAGACCAGCAACACGGAAAAGATACCTCCACCAGAGACGGGATGAACAGTCTCTGATTTTCACTTTTCTGTCTAGTCTTATGTACAGTTTGGATTTTTGGTAATATTGCCTTTTACATCTTTCCCATCCTTTTTTATTTGGACTAACTTCAGTGACAACAAAGTCAAAAACCAAACTGTCACCTAAGTTATTGTAGCTCTGCCAGATACAGTCCTGTATTACTGTGCCAAAGACAAAAAATTCAAGAAGGCTGCTCACTACAAGGTTTCTCAGAGCCTTTATATGGTAGTGCAGTTTGTTTATTGCCAATGGTTGAGGAACAGAATTATGGACTTATGGGACCTTTGTATTCCCAGCTATAGAGCTCACAGTGAGAAATACTCATCTAACTTAACTAGTAAATTCATCCTCGGTCTATGCTTATACATTGTGCTCAGTGACAGAGAGCATGTATTGGAATTTCAATTTAAGATGTCATAAGGCTCAGAATTCCTGACCACGACCTATCACTGACATACCTATGAATATCCAAAAACATTACTAAAATGATATTTAATAAAACATTAATCTTATTAAAATATTGAAAAATAAGATTGACAATAGAGTGTCAGATCTCTAAGAACTTTTTATTCAAACTACAGCAAAAGGGGAATTGAAAATGGTAAAATGTGCCAGTCTCATTCAGATGCTGTCTGACAGCCCTACTGAAAGTATGTAGAAAGTATTCTCTTAGATGTGCTAACAAAACCCAACTCATGCATCTATACATGCGTAAAATGATAGATGGCTGTTGATACAGTTTAGATTTGTGTCCCTGCTCAAATCTCATGTTGAATTATAATCCTAAGTAGTGGAAGAGGGGCTTGGTGGGAGGTGATTGGATCACAGGGGCCGATTTCCCTCATGCTGTTCTTGAGAGTGAGTGAGGTCTCATGAGAGCTGATTGTTTAAAAGAGTGTAGCGCCTCTCCTTTTTCTCTTTTCCTCCTGCTCCCTTTGATGAACCTGCTACCCCTTTGCTTTCCACCATGATTGTACGTTTCCTGAGTCCTCCCCAGCCATGTTCCTACATAGCCTGAAGAAGAGAGAGTCAATTAAACCTCTTTTCTTTATAAATTACCCAGTCTCAGGTAGTTCTTTATAGCGGTGGAAGAACAGACTAATACAGCCGTCCATTTGATCATAAAATCTCTCTCTCCCTCTCTCTTTTTTTTTTTTCAAGCCAGGAAAGTATTCTCATCCTTCCACCTTCATTGTTCAGAGGTTGGAAAGAAGTGAGAGTGCATTATACTCCAGAAAATATAATCTTCACAAATATGGTTGCTTTAGGTAGGGTGAAGGTGAGGCGTGTGCTAAAGGCAATATATTGTGTATTCTTCTATTCAGAATAACTGAGAGCAAATATAATGCTGGCCAGAAGAACTGCGTCAAAAGAAACTTGCTAAACACTAGGAATCAAGCAAGATGTTGTCTAATTTGTCCTCCTCCTGGTAAATCTGAGGTGGATTGAACCAGTATACAAGTAGACAAAGAACGCTTAAGGAAATCTAAAAATCCCTGTTGACTAACACTGAGTTTGAGGTTTATTAGAAGAAAACAAGAAAAGAGATAGCCAAGAAGAGAAATCCTGGAGACCCCTTCATCCTTGAGGGACCATTAGAGGGTGCACAGGCACTACCTTGCACTCACTCTAGAAAATCAAAGTGCAGTGTGTTAAAGACTTGAAAAAAAAAATCCCCTCAAGCCATTCACAGTTCCCTCGGCAGAAAAAAAAAACAAAAAACAAAAAACTTTGAGCCTTAAAATCTCCAGGAGCTTAAAAACAACCTGTGACCAGACACTGGCAGAAAAATAATCTACTTAGACCTGCGTAGCTCATGGTAAGACAAGCTTGAAATGAAATCGCATTCATCCCTGGTCATCAGGATAACTGCACAGGCCCATGGCTTTGCTCTTCTGGGGGCCCAGAGGCCTCCCCAGCCCTGCCTCCTACACAGCCTGAAGGAAGAGACCAAGCCTCAGAACTTGTCTCTGCATGATCACTGAGGCAGGGGAAGACACAAATTGTAAATTTCCCACATAGAGAAAGCAGCCTCCAAGCTTCACTTATATTACCAACAGCAAAGGTTGAAAATATAACTGATTAAGGGGAGTTAAACACAACTGCTGACCAAACTGTAGTGAATGCAGGCTGACTCCAAGTATGACCCTTAGAAAGCCAGGCTAAAACTCCAGGTGAGGTGGAACCTGACCGTGTCCCAGCTACTCAGAAGACTGAGAGGGGAATTGCTTGAATCAGGGAGGTGGAGGTTGCAGTGAGCAGAGATTGTGCCACTGCACTATAGCCTGAGTGAAAGAGTGAGGCTCTGTCTAAAAAAATAAAAGTTAAACTTTAAAACGCCAGGCTAAAAATAGAAATAAAGAGAAAATTCCGAGCAACGACATCAGATTGCTGATTACTGTGCAGACATCCAAGAGTTGGTCCAACCAAATCACTAAACACAGTGATGGAACAACAACACCTAAAAACCCCAAAAGGGGGTGTATGTCATTATCAAAAATTGCTACAATGTATTAGCTAAAATTTCCAGTTTTTAACCAAAAAGTATGAGACATGCAAAGAAAGAGGAAAGTGTAGGCCATTCATAGGAAATAAAATAGGCACTAGCAATTACTTTTGACAGGGGCAAGATATTGGATTTAATACAGAGAGACCTAAAAACAACTAATTATATTTATAAAATCACATACAGATATGAGAACAATAATTCAACAAATAAATAATGTCAATAAAGATATAAACATTCTAAAAATAACCAAACATAAATTCTGAAATTGAAAAATACTATAAGATATAAATTTTACTAGAAGGACTCAACAGTAGATTTAAGTTGACAAAAAACATCACTACTGACCCTAGGGAAATACAAAAGATTATAAGGGAATAATATGAATGATTGTATGCTGCCAAAGTAGATAACAGAGATAAAATGAAAAAATCCTAGGAAGATCAAATTACTGAAACTGACTTAAGAAATACAAAATATACCTAGACCAACAAACAAGTAAAGAAATAGAATACTTTTAAAACTTCTCATAAAAAAAGCTCAGCTGCAGATGGCTTTAGTGGTAAATTCTACTAAACATTTAAAGAACACCAGTGAGGTGCGGGCGGCTCACATCTGTAATCCCAGCACTTTGGGAGGCCACAACGGGTGTATCACGAAGTCAGAAGTTCAAGACCAGCCTGGCTAACATAGTGAAACCCCGTCTCTACTAAAAATACAAAAAATTAGCTGGGCGTGATGGTGGTAATCCCAGCTACTCAAGAGGCCGAGGCAGGAGAATTGCTTGAACCTGGGAGGCAGAGGTTGCAGTGAGCTGAGATGGTGCCATTGCACTCCATCCCAGGCTGGAATTTAAAAGAGCATCAATCCTTTACTAACTTTTTTAGACAATAAGGAAAAAAAACACTTTCCTACTTGTTCTTTGAGATCAGTATTCTCATAATAGCAAAACTAAAATATATATATATATATTTAAAACTATAAACCAACATCTTTTAGGACTATAGATGCAAAAATCCTCAATAAAATACTAGCTAACCAAATCTGGTAACGTATGAAAAGAGATACACAACATGACTAAGGAACACAAGATTGGTTTAACATCCAAAATCAATGTACCATGCCATATTAATAAAGGACAAAATACATAATTATTTAAATAGATGCGCCAAAACAATTTGACTACATTCAACATTCTTTCATGATTAAAACCTACCCAATGAACTCGGACTAGAGGGAAGCCTAAAGTCAATGAACAGTGTCAGTGAAAAGCCTACAGCCAAGACCATACTAAACAGGAAAGTTCTGAATGCTTTCCTACTAATGTCGGAAACACAACAAAGAGATCTCTTTCCTCTTCCATTCAGCATCGTGCTGGAGGTTTTGATCAGGTCAACTGGGTAAAATAAATAAATAAATAAATGAAAGAAATTTAGATTAGAAAGGAAGAAGTAATTTTTAAAAATTGAGATGGAGTCTCACTCTGTCACTCAGACTGTAATGAAGTGGCACAATCTGGGCTCACTGCAATGTCTGCCTCCTGGGTTCAAGCGATTCTCCTGCCTCAGCCTCACAAGTAGCCGGGATTACAGGCATCTGCCACCAGGCCTGGATAATTTTTGTGTTTTTAGTAGAGACAGGGTTTCACCATGTTGGCCAGACTGGTCTTGAAATCCTGCCCTCAGGTGATCTGCCCACCTTGGCCTCCAAAGTGCTGGGATTACAGGTGTGAACCACCATGCCCAGCCTAAATTTTTCTTTATTCATAGATTAAATAATCTTGTACAGAGAAAAATCCCAGTGAATACATGCATCGATCCAGACATTCATATGGAAATGCAAGGAACACAGAACAGCCAAAACAGTCATCAAAAAGTTAATGGATTCACACATTCTGATTTCAAAATTTACTACAAAATATAGCAATCAAGCCAATTTGTATAGATTAATGAAACAGAATCTAGAGTCCAGAAATAAACTCTTAACATTTATGGCTAACTGCTTTTCAACAGAGTCCAAGGCAACTCAAAAAGAGAAAAAGTCTTTTTGATAAGTATTTCTGTGACAACTGAATATAGTCATGAAAAAGAATGAGCCTAAGAAGAATGCGTAAGCCAGTTTTGTTGGGCAAAGTATTTTATAAATGTCAATTAGATTAAGCTGATTATTAATGCTTTTCAGGTCATCTTTACTGATTTTCTACCTGCTGGATCTATCAAATTACTGACAGAGGTATACCAAAGAGTCCAACTATTATAGTGGATTTATTTATGTCTCCTTTTAATTCTATCAACTTCTTCCTCATGTATATTACTGTTTTGTTATCAGGTGCATACACAGGATTGTTCTGACGTACTGACCCTTTTAACATTAAGACAATACTTTTCTTTACTACTGATAAGTTTCTTTGTTCTAAAGTGTAATTTTTAAAATTCATTCCTTTATTTTTAACCTAGCTATCTTTACATTGGAAGTGAGTTTCTTGTAGACCACATAGTTAGGTCTTGGACACACACACACACACACACACACACACACACACACACACACACACATTGTTTTAATTGCTGTATTTAGTCCACTCATATTTTAAGCAGCTATTTATGTGAATGAATTAAATTCTACCATGTTTCTAATTGTTCTCTACTAACATGTTCTAATTGTTCTCTACTCACTGAATTTTTTTCCCTCTTTTTCTACTTTCTCTGTTTTTAACTGAACATTTCATATGACTTCATTTCATCAAAATAATTAACTGTGCTTCATTTAAAAATAATTGTTGCTTTAGCATCTACAGTATACATTTTAACTAATTTAAGTCTAGGTTTAAATAACATAAGATACTTGCACTACTTCATGTATAGTGCAAGTATTTTACGGCAGAGCGTTCCCAATGCTTCCTTCTCATTCCTTGTGACATTACTGTCATTCATTTATCCAAATGCTACTCTCACTCAATGCATTGTACCATTATTTATCTTTTAGATAAATTAAGAATAGAAAACTTGAAAACTATTTAATCTACATTTATTCTACCTATGACATACTTCATTTACATAGATCTAAATTTCTGACATATTATTTTTCTCCTGCATGGAGAAATTCTAACATTTATTACAGAGGAGGTCTGCTGGTGATTAATTCCCTTAGGTTTCGTATAAAAAGGTCTTTGTTTCTCCTTCACTTTTGAAGAACGATTTCTCTGGTTATAGAGTTATAAATGGGTCTTTTTATTCCTTCAATATCAAGTTTCACTCCATTTTCCCTTTGCTTGCTTGGTTTCTGATATGTTCGTGGTAATTCTAATTCTTGTTCTTCTATATGTAAAAGATTTTTTTCCCCACTGTGGCTTCTTTCAAGATTTTTCTCTTTGCTTTTCTGTGGTTTTCATATGACTATATTCCCTGGTATGGTTTTCCTAAGGTATTTGTCCTGCTTGATATTCTCAGAGCTCTCTGGAACTGTGATTTGGATTCTGTCATTAATTTTAGAAAGTTTTCAGCCATTATTACTTCAAACATTTCCTCTACTGCATTCTCTATTTTTTCTCTTTATGGATCCCAGTTATGCCAGTGTTGCACCTCCCAAATTTTTCATATAGTTCGGGGATGGTCTATGGTGGGATTTTTCTTTTCTTTTCTTTTCTCTTTGCTTTTCAGTTTAGGAAGTTACTGTTGACTAATTATCAAGCTCATTGATTTTATCCTTGGCAGTGTCCAGTCTACTGATGAGCCCATCGAAAGCATTCTTTATTTCTTAGTGTGTTTTGATTTCTAGCATTTCCTTTTGATTCTTTGAGTTTTCATCTGTGTTTCATTATGCATCCATTCTGGCATGGTGTCTACTTTTTCCATCACAACCTTTATGTGTTAATTATTATTTGACGTTCCTGCCTGATAATTTCAACATCTGTGTCATATCTAAGTCTGGCTCTGATGATGCCAATTTTCAAAATCTTTTTGCATGTGTTTTTTTTTTTTTTTTTGGAGGAAGCTGAACATGTATCAGGTGCATGAAACTGAAGAAAATCAGCTTTTAGTGTGACTATTTATGTTAACTGAGCTGGGAGTTGGGCTGTGTGCAATGTTTGTACCTATAGGGCACACTTGCCCAAGTATCTTTTTTGTCGTTATTGTTTTTTTATTTTTTCTCAAGTACTCTTTTATTAATAATGCCATTCAAATACATTTTTCTTTTCCTAAACAATTGAACATAGATTACAGACATCATATTTTACCTCTAAATACTTCAGCATGACATGCATCTTCCCAAACACAAGTATTTGCTACACCTAAAAAAACAACATTAATTCAATATTGTTCCTACTCAGATTGTCCCAATCATTCCCCAAATGTCCATAACAGTTTTCATCTCTCCTACTGACTTTAGACTTCGCTAAGAATTCCTCCTAGAAAAAGTCTGTGTCTTGCAGCTCTTTCAGCAATCACCCAGTGTTATACTGGAGTACTTTTGCTGTGGTGATAGGGAATCAATGGTAGAGGGAAAGAATTCTATAATTTTAAGATTAAATCTCAGTCTTTTGGGATGCTGTCTCTGGGATGTGACTTTCATAAGTGTTTTCCTAGTGCTACAGCTTTACTTCCCTTCCTGGCTGCAGTGCTCCCCATCTATTTCTTTAGAGTGTTGACTATAGTTCCACCTTTTCCTGCCCAACTTGCAGATGAACCAGGAGAGCCAGGGGCATGAAGTGAGAGAAATGCCTTTCTCCTGCCATTCCTTTTCCCCAGCTTATCACTGCTTCTCTCTGGAGAGCAAGTGTCATGGAGAAGGATCTGGTTCCCCTTTCCATGCCAGAGCCATGAAAGGGTCTTTCTCAGATCATCAGCATCCCTGGCAAGATTCCTATGGTGGTTCTTCTAAGATTGCATTCCCCAGAGTCTCTTGTTATTGGGCTGGTCCATACACAGCCTTACTCAGTTTATCAAAACTACCAGGTAAGTGTCCATACCAGTTTATGGCTACAGTGGCTTCTACTTCAGGTAAGAAGATGATTGCTGTGACTTTCTGTATTCATCTGGCTCTTCAGATCGTGGAGTTGTGGTTTGACTTGTGATCTCGGTCTTCTGATATGTGCAGGACATGTCATTGGATTTGTTTGTTCGCTTTTTCTTGTTTTAAGCATGTGAGTTACAACTTCCAAGCTCTTTGAGTAAAACTGGAAATCCCAGAATGGTCTACTCCATCAAATGCTGGCTCGAGAATGAAAGGTTGGGCTCAGTTCTTGCCTGTGCCAATATGGGATTATGGACAGACAACATCAAGTAGTTTGCTTTGGGATCCCTCAGACCACAGCCCATGAGGTAATCCCAGCCCATGCCTGTAATCCCAGCACTTTGGGAGGTAAAGGCAGGTGGATTACCTGAGGTCAAGACCA
Organism: Sapajus apella; assembly: GCF_009761245.1. NCBI lineage: Eukaryota > Metazoa > Chordata > Mammalia > Primates > Cebidae > Sapajus > Sapajus apella. The sequence continues at coordinate 4,007,637 of NW_022437053.1, forward strand.
GCCTTGGCAACGTGGTGAAACCCTGTCTCTACTGAAAATACAACTAATTAGCTGGGAATCTCAGTTACTCAAGAGGCTGAGGCAGGAGAATCCCTTGAACTCAGGAGGCGAAGTTTGCAAGGAGCAAAGATCACGCCATTGCACTCCAGCCTAAGCAAGAGCAAAACTCCATTTAAAAAAAACAACTCCCTTACCACTCAAGGATGCTCTGACTCTAAGAATTGTATCTAGACAATGTATTTATGCCTCTAAATGGTATGTCTATACATATTTATTCTTAGTCATTTTCATTAATCATTAAAAATTATGAAATACGAATTCATTCATTATTCATTGAAAACATGAAATAAACACAGGACGTACTTAATATGATGGTCAAAAAATACCAAGGAAACTTTTTTATTAATGACATATTTATAGATTATACAAAACCTGAAGAGAATAATTGGTTCAATTAAAAGAAAATTATTTTTGTTTAAAAACTAAAGTTTGCATTAAGAAAAACAGCTAAATTCTTTTCTGACAAGGGGATTTACAGATATTTTTAAACAACCATTAATAAAAATAACTATTAATATATGTTGTTTAATCAGATTTTATATATATATATATATATATATATATATATATATAAATTCAATAGAAAGAGCCCTTTATTATTCCTTCTCACGGCTGCTTAGATGGCAACCAAAGTAGCAATGTATATCTTCCTCCTGGGATAAGAGTTGTACAGTACAAATAGAACCTTTCCCTGGCAGAGTGGAATGCCCGAAATAATAAATCATGCAGATACAAGTCAATGATCTTGATTTATTTAACATCAGAGTGTGAAATCAGGAGCCCCTGATATTTTGAGCACTCACAACATGTTACATTAAAGAGAGAAACCACCACGGGCATTTGGCTTCTGTAATCTACCCTCTGTTGGAAATGGATTACAGTACCACTCAGAAAACTGTCATCGGAAGCTGAGGACTGCCCTTTCTCTGTGTAGCGGCTGCAGTGCCACTGCACAGCTACCCTCCCAGGCTGTCAGCTGCACACACTCCCACTCCCGCTTCCAGGCCAAGCCCAAACACCATCCTCTCCTCTGCTCCGTCTTGGTTCTGTAAGGCTAATTTAGACATCTCCTCCTGTTCTCCGCTGCACTTCCCACGAGATACATTTCTTTCTGTATTATCATGTTCTGCATGTCTCTTTTCCTGGGGAGATTCTCAGGTTCCTAAGGTCAACAAACGTATTTTTTCACTTACACATGCCCAGCAGCATGTCTTGTATACGGGCACTCACTGACAGCTGGAGGAATGATAACCAACCTACAGCTGAACAAAGATTTCTTGGCAAAGTTCTCCTTGATGTCTTCTGGAGAGCAGGAATGCTGTTATTTTGACTCTTCACGCTTCTGCTGAACTAGAGTAAACAAAGATCTTGTTCATTCCAATAAACTACTTAATTAAGAAGAGTTGTTGAAATGTCAATAAATATTCAAAAGTGAGGCTTTCTGGAGATAATTTGAAATTCAAATTATCTGGCTGTGATAAATAAGAGCTGATGGTAGAGAGATTATTAGTCATTCATCTGCATGCTTATTAGTCCCATGGCAGTGCTTAGCACCACGTAGAGAGAGGAAAGGGTGCAGAGCAAGGCTCCTGTGAAGCTCATTCAGCCAATGGGCAGGAGAGGAAGTTCAGTCTGGCTTCTGCGCTTCTAACCCAGTCTATTCACCACAAACTTCCAGAAACCAGTTAGATGTACATGCACTCAGGACTGGGCAAAACGATATGAAATGAAATAGGGCCAACACTCCAGCCTCAGGTCAACTGAAAGCCCCCTTTGATCATCACATCTTACATCAGCCGTTGTCCTCAACCAAACTGTAACCTCGATACCAATTTGGGTACCAATTACGGAAAAAACAAATGTCAATGGCCTGTATACTTGGGTGGAAGTTCCCATTTTCCCACTGCCCCATGCTTTATATTCTTCTGATGATCTTGATGCATTTCCATAAAGGAGAAAAGAGGAAGGGTAGGGTAGGGAATATCTAGTACCTGATACAATTCAAGCACTTCAGTGATCTCCTCTTGATTTGAGGTGGGGATTACCATTCTGTATCAGAGGCAACTGAAGCTCACTAAAGCTAATTAACTTACCCAGGGTAACACAGCTAGGAGGTGATATTAAGCCCAGGTCTCTTAGGGTTCATCAAAGGTTCTTAAATGTAATTTCACTAACAGCTTTCTAAAGAAAAGTTGGGGAAATTTGGTTCTTTGTTTTTATATTCACACGTTATTTATCTTCTTTTCCCATACACTTGCAAATAAGTTCTACCCATGAGTAAGTTCTTTCAATTTCCAAGAATGCTATTGTAAGCTATTATTTACAATGTTTATAATTATTTAAATTATGGTAGTTATTTTACATTTATATGTTTGAGGATACAAATGTATTGGTTTGCTCAGTTTAGTGCACAATTAAAAATGATGCCACATTAAACATCAACACCTCCTCTGGCTACTGATGGTTCCTCATGTATTATTTACATTCCTTGACAGACGTGAGGGCACTGCCAACCCTGCCGTGTGAACTATGAATTCAAGCTAAAGTAAACACCTCTGGCTGCTAAATTTCCCCAACACACCATCAATGGTGTTACTATTCAGAATCATGCAGAAGTATGGGCTGCAGATTAAATTACCAACTGCACTGGCATCTGATTTGCTGTGGTTCTCATGCTCTTGTAACAAAGAGATTTTATTCCCAAATATCATCACCCACAAAAGCTTTCCTTAGTACACATTTCTATTTCATAATAACAAGACAAGGTATAAAAAGGAGACCATCCTTGAACTTTTAATTGATCTGCATATGCTTTTCTTGATTTTTGACGTTGACACTCCAGTAACTTAATTGTCGTCTTTCACGGAGAAGCCAGACTTCATCTATTTTCCTGCTTCTTCACTGCTGCCCACGTCAGGTGCTTTCTTGAAGCTCACACTTGGCTCTCTGCAGTTTATACAACCTTTATATTTGATATTTGGTTAGAATGATTACATGCCACTCAGAACCCTTAATAGAGAATTTTGATGTCATTTATGTATTTTTAAATATTCTCTCTCCTCTCCTTTCTTCACACTATGCTCAGAATTAAGTCATTTTAGATTTTCATTGAGCACTGCATATTTATAGCAACCTTGATGAAATATTTACTTTGTTCACATTGCAAAGATTGCTGATGTCCACTTAAAAATGTTCTTCTTCCCTTTGATAGCAATAGTACTCCTGGAATAAAGATTGCATTTACACCTTCATCTTAATATAGGTACAAACAGGTGACCAGATTGTGGCCAATGATGATACATGGAATTCTTGGATGTGCCATTATAAAGAGGAGTTGCTTGACCTTGTCCCCTCCTCCTTTTTCCCGTTGTTGAAAAGTCAGGTTTATGCCTGGCACCCCAGCAGCCACGTATACCATGAGGTACCTTGAGAACAATAAAACAGAAAGGCAAAGTCCCTGAAACTTTGGACTGCCATATTTGCTATGGGCTGGGCTAGTTCCAGACCTTTTGAATGTGAGAAAAATTAAACATATCATATCAAAACCACCGTAATTTAAAATTTTTTATACCAACCCAACTCAATTTTTAACTTTGCAAAGACTGCAATGTTAAACACTCCAGTAACTTGTTACTGGACTCAATTTACCATCCCAACTCAATTTTTAAAAGCGTTGTTGAGATATAATTAACATATCATAAAATTCACACATTTAATGTGTACATTTCAATTTTTAAAAATATATTCACAAATATGTGCAACCATAACAACAGTCAGCCCTGAGGAACCACTAATCAATCTACTTTCTTTCTCTACAGATTTCCCCGTTCTGGATTTCCATATGAATGTAATCATATATTAAGTGGTCTTTCATATCTGGCTTCTTTCACTTATCATGTTTTCTAGGTTCATCCATGTTGAAACAGGTATCAGTACTTCATTCTTTTTTATGGCCAAATATTCCATTCTATGGCTATATTCCATTTCACTTATTCATTGATGGACATTTTGGGTTATTTCCACCTTTGGGCTGTTAATGACTAATGCTCCTATATATATTTATGTAACTTTTGTATGGGCATATGTTTTCATATTTCTTGGGCATATACCTATGAGTAAATTGCTGCATCACTTGAGAAACTGCCAGACTGTTTTCCAAAGTGGCTGCACCATTTTACCTTCCTACCAGTAGTGTACATGGGTTCTGATTTCCCCACATCCTTGCCAGCACTTGCTATCTGACTTTTTGGTTCCAAGTGCATATGAAGTGGTATTTCATCGTGGTTTTACTTTGCATTTCTCTGATCACTAATGATATTGAGCATCTTTTCAAGTGCTTATTGGTCATTTGTATTTCTCTGTGGTAGAAGAGTCTATTGAGATCCATTTTTAAATTAGTTCATTTGTGTTTTTATTATGGAGTTATGACAGTTCTTTATATATTCTGGATACAAATCCTTCTAGATACAGCATTTGCAAATGTTTTCTCCTATTCTGTGGGTTTTCTATTCACTTTCTTGCTGATGTTCTTTAAGGCACAAAGTTTTTAACTTTAATCATGCAATTTATCTAATGTTGTTGTTTGTGCTTTTGGTATCATATCCAAAAATCCTTCACCATATCCAAAAATCCTTCACCAAATCCAAGGTTGTAAAGATGTATCCTGTGTTTCTGCTAAGAGCTTTACAGCTTTAACTCTTATGTTTAGATCTTTGGTCTATTTTTGGTTAATTTTGGCACATGTTGTAGGGTAAAGGTCCATTTTCATTCTTTTTCATGATTATTCAACTGTCCTCATACCACTTACTGAAAAGACCATTCTTTCTCCATCAAATGGTCTTGGCACTCTTGTCAACTCGTAGTTGACCACTGACACATGAATTTATTTCAAGACTCTATTTGATGGATCTATGTGTCTATCCTTGTCCCAGTACCACACTTTCTTAATCACCACTGTTTTGTGTAAATTTTGAAATCAGGATGTATGACTCCTCATACTTTGTTTTTCTTTTTCAGGGTTATTTGCCAATTCTGAGTCTTTTACAATCCCATATAAATTTTAGAATCATCTTGTTAATTTCTATAAAGTCAGCTGAGGTTCTCATAGAGATAACATTAAATCTGTAGACCACTTTGAGGAATGCCATCTTAACAATGTTCAGTATTCCAGTCCAAGAACACAAGATGTTTTTCCACTTATTTAGAAATTCTTTAATTTCTTTCAATGATATTTTATAATTTTCAGAGTATAGTTTTGCACTTATTTGTTAAATTTATTTCTAAGTATTTCATTCCTTTTGATGCTATTGTGATTGCAACTGTTTTTCTGATTTTATTTTTTGAATTATTGCATATATATAGAAATAAAATTAATTTTTGTGTGTTGATCTTGTATCCTGTAACCCTGCTGAACTAATTACCAGTTATATTAGTTTTTAAGTGAATTCCATAGGATTCTATGCATATGATCATGTCATCTGCAAATAAGGTTGACTTTGCTTCTTTTTTCCAAGCTGAACACCTTTTATTTTTCACTTCTCTAATTGTCCTGGATAAAACCTCCTTTACAGTGTGGAATATATGTAGCAAAAGAAGATATCATAGAATTGCTCCTGATACTAGGGGAAAAGCAACTGCTCTTTGATCATTTAGTCTGATGTTAGCTGTGGGTTTCTGTAGATACCGTTTATCAGGTTAAGGGGTTTTCCTTCTTTTTCAGTTTATTGCGTTTTTCTTTTAAATATCATGAGTAAGTGTTGGATTTTGTCAAATGCTTTTTATGCATTTGAGATGATCATGCAATTTTTTTATTATATTGATATAATATATTACATTAACTTATTTGTGGGTATTAAACCAACCTTTGATTTCTGAGATAAATCCCACTTGGTCACGGTACATAATGTATTGCTTGGTTTGGTTTGCTAAGATTTTGTTGAGGAATTTTGAATATCTATATTCATAAAACATATTGGTCTGTAGTTTTCTTTTCTTATAATGTCTTTCATTTTGGTGTCAGGGTGATACTGAAGTCATACAACTATTTGGGAAGTATTTTCTCCTTTTCTACTTTTTGGAAATGTTGGTGAAATTTTCATATTACTTTTTCTTTAAATGTTTGGTAGAAGTCAGCAATGATACCATCTGGGCCTGTGATTCTTTGTGGGTAGTTTTAAAAATTAATAATACAATCTCTGCTTGTTATAGGTTTATTCAGATTGTCTGTTTCTTCTTGAGTCACTTTTGGCAGTTTGCTTCTAACAATTTGTCCATTTCATCTAAGTTATCTAATTTTTTAATGTGCAATTATTCATGGTTTTCCTTTAGAAATCTTTTATTTCTGTGAAATAAATAGTAACATCTCCTTTTTTATTTCTGATTCTAGTAGTTTAACTAGTCTCTGCCTTTTTCTTGCTAAATTTGTCCAAAGTTTTATCAATTTTGTTGATCTTTTCAAGGACCACTTTTTGGTTCCATTGATTTTCTGTATTCAAACTTACTTATTACTAGTAGAGACAATCAGCTTCATTTAAATTATTTGTAATTGCAAGAAACATATTCAGAGTAAAATCTGATGCTCTGTGAGCTATCTCCACAAATAATCATCTGCGTCTTTAATGGATAGGGCATGGAGGCAGAACTTTGTCTATCAAAGATGCAAGGCTCCAAAGTTTATTTTATTCCCTCTAGTTCATATTTACTATTATTTGGAGAAATAATGCTATTTTTTCTGTGAAAGTAAAGTATATAAAGCTGGTAAATCACCCAATGGAGTAGGTCCCACAAAAACAACTTTTTTTTTCCTCTTTCCATTGTGAGGTTTATTCTTTTGTGAGTGAGGGATTCTCAACCGAATGAGTCCAGCAGTGACGCCCAGGCTTTCAGGTCAATAAGATAATTTCACTTTCAAAGCAGTGATACTAAATTGTTTTTACTTGATTTATTTTAAAACGTAAAATTTTATTCTAAATCTTGCTTTTAAACTCATCTTCTAAAGGAACTTTTGACTGCCCCAAAGGAGCTACCAGCTTTAGTTAGGTAAAGCTATGGCCAGACACAGATTTGACAGGAAAGACCATTCTAACTCAATGTGGTATGGGGGAAAATTTTACTGTGTTCAGTCTACAGTAGTGAAAATAATAATCATTATTCAAAGAGAAAATCCTTTTGGGACTTAAGGCTAGAATGTGATTTTACCTAAAAAGCTAGATTCTGAATCATTTGCTTCTGATTACAGGTTCATCTAAAGCTAGGATCTGCACATTTTTTTCTGTAAAGGCCAGAAATGGAATATTTTAGGTTTTTACAGGCCATACAATCTCTGTAACAAGTACTCAATTTTGCCATTGTAGCATAAAGGCAGCTATAGACAAATAAGTAAATAAGTAAGTAGGGCTGTGTTCCAATAAAACTTTATTTTCAAAAACTTAAACTGCTGGACTTGGTTCACTGGCTGTAGTTTGCCAAACCCTAATTTATAGGAGTACATAACCAAGGTAAATAAGCCTTCTGGCTTATCCTCAGGAGATGTCTAAGTTTCTAAAAAATACATCCCAAACAACCACAAACAAGCATGTAAAATTAATTTTTTTATTCTCTACCCTTGAATTATGTTTTCTAAAAGTCTCAAATCAATTTAGCAGACCCAGCCAAGTACTTGGGCCCCCTCCTTCATAATGCCTCATGAAAGTGAGATTATGAAAATGAATATGCACATCACTAGGAAGTTAACCATCAGTGGCGACCTGATTTCCACTAAAGTTTTAGAGAAGAAAAGTGGATGGTAATCTGCTGATGACTAACATGAGGAAAATGATTAACAAGAAGAAAATACTCCCAGAACATAAAACAGAGCATTGCACCCAAGAAGAAAACTGATTCAGTCCAAGCATGAACATAAAGAATGTTATCAGGATGAGAAAGAGGTGTCCAAAAAACTGAGAAGTAATTGGAGACCTTTGTTTTGAACTATCAGTCTCATTGGGTCTTCACACCCACTACCATCCTGTCATTTTTCCTCCAATTCATGCATGATGTACTTTATCAGCGGGATGAAAAGCAAACAAATAGGTAAACAACAACAACAAAATCTTCAGACATTTTTTTTTTTGAGATGGAGTCTTGCTCTGTTGCCCAGGCTGGAGTGCAGTAGTGTGATCTTGGCTCACTGCAACCTCCGCCTCCTGGGTTCAAGCAATTCTCCTGCCTCAGCCTCCCGAGTAGCTGGGATCACAGGCGTGCACCACCATGCCTAGCCAATTTTTGTATTTTTTTAGTAGAGTCAGGTTTTCACCATGTCGGCCAGGCTGGTCTTGAACTCCTGACCTTGTGATCTGCCTGTCTCGCCCTCCCAAAGTGCTGGGATTACAGTTGTGAGCCACCGCACCCAGCCTCTTCGGACATTTTAAATAAAGACACTGAAAAATAATTACCTGTGAAGAACTACCCTTCTAAAGAGGGCTTAAGTAGCCCAGAAAAGAAAGGCCTTTTTTATTCTGAGATGGGGCGGGGGGTCCCCACCACTTGTGTCAGCTTTCTGTTTACTCACCTTAAAACATTTCTGCTAAAATCCCAGAAACATATCCAGACCTTTCATTTACTCTTAGTAAATTGAAAAAGATAACCACATGAGATATGATAAAGATAACTGTATGAGCTAACAAAAACCTGAGTAAACTACCTAAAAAACTCAAAGCAGTCTGCCCTTTAAAATACAAATGGATCACAAAAGGTCATCATTCAGTCTTAGAATGAAAACAACCAACGTCAGGGGGATATAAGACCATGATAAATTAAATAAAAGAGAAAAATTAGCATTAAAAATAAATATGTTGTGGATAAAAAAATCATTACTATTCTTGGAGAGAGTAAGGAAATATAGAATATATGAATCAAGAATAGGATAACATCATGTTAGGAGGCCAAGGAAGGAGGATCACTTGAGGCCAGGAGTTTGAGACCAGCCTGAGCAACACAGCAAGACCCCATCTCTGCAAAATAAAATAAATAAATAAATAAATAACAATAAAACATTAGCCAGGCATGGTGGCACACGACTGTCATCCCAGCTACTCAGGAGGCTGAGGTGGGAGGGTCACTTATGCCCAGGAGTTCAAGGTTAGACAGTGGGCTCTGATCATGGCCACTGCACTGCAGCCAGGACAACAGAGTGAGACTCTGCCTCTATAAAAAAAGCAAGCAAACAAACAAAAACCCACAAAGGATAGGATGGTATAACAACAGCATAATCAGAAAGAACAATTACATGACCATACTCACTTTAAATGTAAATGATCTACACATCCCAATTAAAAGGCAGAGACTGGATTGGATTTTAAAAAGCAACTGTGTGTACCTATAAGACACAACTGTATGTGCCTACAGGAAACGTATTCTAAAATAAGGATACATATAGCTACAAAATAAATGAATAGAGGCCAGCATGGTGGGTTATGCCTATAATCTCAGCACCTTGGGAGGCCAAGGCAGGCAGGTCACCTGAGGTCAGAAGTTCTTTTAGCTGTTTAAAAACATGAGTTTTGATTCCCAGGCACGGTGGCCAAATATGAACAGCTCTGGTCTGCAGCTCCCAGCAAGCCCAAAGCAGAAGGTGGGTGATCTCTGCATTTCCAACTGAGGTACCAGGTTCATCTCATTCAGACTGGTTAGACAGTGGGTGCAGGCCATGGAGGGCAAGCAGAAGCAGGGTGGGTCCTTGCCTCACCAGGGAAGCACAAGAAGTTAGGGAACTCCATCCCCTAGCCAAGGAAAGCCTTGAGGGACTGTTATCTGGCCCTGATACTAGGCTTTTCCCATGCTCTTCACAACCCACAGGCCAGGAGATTCCCTCGGGTGCTTACAGCACAAGAGTCTTAGGTTTCAAGCACAAAACTAGGTGGCCATTTGGGTAGATGCCAAGCTAGCTGGAGGAGGTTTTTTTCATACCCCAGTGGTGCCTGGAATGCCAGCAAGACAGAACCATTCACTCCTCTGGAAAGCAAGCTGAAGCCAGGGAGCCAAGTGGTCTTGCTCAGCAAATTCCACTCCCCACGGAGCCCAGGAAGCTAAGATCCACTGGCTTGAAATTCTTGCTGCCAGCACAGCAGTCTGAAATCGACCCGGGATGCTTCAGCTTGGTTGGGGGAGGGGCGTCCACCATTACTGAGACTTGAGTAGGTGGTTTTCCCCACAAAGTGTAAACAAAGCCACCAGGAAGTTCAGACTCAGTGGAGCCCACCATAGTACCACTAAGCTACTGTAGTCAAACTGCCTCTCTAGATTCCTCCTTTCTGGGCAGAGCATCTCTGAAAGGCAGCAGTCCCAGTCAGGGGCTTACAGATAAAACTCCCTGGGACAGAGCACCTGGGGGAAGGGGCGGCTGTGGGCACAGCTTCAGCAGACTTAAATGTTCCTGACTGCCGGCTCTGAAGAGAGCAGCAGATCTCCCAGCACAGCACTCAAGCTCTGCTAAGGGACAGACTGCCTCTTCAAGTGGGTTCCTGACTCCCATGCCTACTGACAGGTAGACACCTCCCAGCAGGGGTTGACAGACACCTCATAGAAGAGAGCTCCAGCTGGCTTCTGGTGGGTGCCCCTCTGCAATGAGGCTTCCAGAGGAAGGAACAGGCAGTAATTTTTGCTGTTCTGCAGCCTCTGCTGGTAATACCCTGACAAACAGGGTCCAGAGTGGACCCCCAGCAAACTCCAGCAGACCTACAGAGGAGGGTCCTGACTGTGAGAAGGAAAACTAACAAACAGAAAGCAATAGCATCAACATCAACAAAATGGATGACCACACCAAAACTCCATCCAAAGGTCACCAACAGCAAAGACCAAAGGTAGATAAATCCACACAGATGAGGAAAAACCAGCATTAAAGGGCTGAAAATTCCAAAAACCAGAATGCCTCTTCTCCTCCAATGGACCACAATTCCTCGCCAGCAAGGGAACAAAACTGGACAGAGAATGAGTGACAAACTGACAGAAGTAGGCTTCAGAAGGTGCGTAATAACAAACTCCTCTGAGCTAAAGGAGCATGTTCTAATCCAATGCAAGGAAGCTGAGAACCTTGAAACAAGGCTAGAGGAATTGCTAACTATTAACCAGGTTAGAGAAGAACATAAATAACCTGATGGACCTGAACAATACAGCATGAGAACTTTGTGAAGCATACACAATTATCAATAGCCAAACTGATCAAGTGGAAAAAGGATATCAGAGACTGAAGATCAACTTAATGAAATAAAGCATGAAGACAAGATGACAGAAAAAAGAATGGGAAGAAAAGAACAAAGCCTTTAAGAAATATGGGATTATGTGGAATGACCAAACCTACATTTGATTGGTGTACCTGAAAGTGATGAGAAGGGAACCAAGCTGGAAAACACACTTCAGGATATTTTACAGAACTTCCCAAACCTAGCAATACAGACCAACATTCAAATTCAGGAAGTACAGAGAACACCACAAATATGTGCCTCAAGAAGAGCAACCCCAAGACACTGAATGAGACAGATTATGAAGACACGTAATCATCAGATTTACCAGGGTTAAAATGAAGGAAACAATGTTAAGGGCAGCCAGAAAGAAAGGTCAGGTTGTGCACAAAGGGAAGCCCATCAGACTAACAGCGGATCTCTCTGCGGAAACCCTCTAACCCAGAATGGAGTGGGGACCAATATTCAACATTCTTAAAGAAAAGAATTTTCAACCCAGAATTTCATATCTAGCTAAACTAAGCTTCATAAGTGAAGGAGAAATAAAATCCTTTACAGACAAGCAAATGCTGAGGGATTTTGTCACCACCAGGCCTGCCTTACAAGAGCTACTGAAGGAAGCACTAAATATGGAAACTAAAAACCAGTACCAGTTCCTACAAAAACAAAACAAAATGTAAACACCATTGATACTATGAAGACACTGCATCAACTAATGGGCAAAATAGCCAGCTAGCATCTTAACGACAGGATCAGATTCACACATAATAGTATTAACCTGAAATGTAAATGGGCTAAATGCCCCAATTAAAAGGCACAGATTGGCAAATTGGATAAAGAGTCAAGACCCATCTGTGTACTGTATTTAGGAGACCCATCTCACGTGCAAAGACACACATAGGCTCAAAATAAAGGGATGGAGGGAGATTCACCAAGCAAATAGAAAGCAAAAAGAAGCAAAGATTGCAATCCTAGTCTCTGATAAAACAGACTTTAAACCAACATAGATGAAAAAGACAAAGAAGGGCATTACATAATGGTAAAGGGATCAATGCAACAAGAGCTAACTATCCTAAATATATACGCACCCAATACAGGAGCACCCAGATTCATACAACAAGTTCTTGGAAACCTACAAGGAGACTTAGACTCCCACACAATAATAGCGAGAGACTTTAACACCCCACTGTCAATATTAGACAGATAAATGAGACAGAAAATTAACAAGGATATTTAGGACTTGAACTAAGCTCTGGACCAAGTGGACCTAATAGACATCTACACAACTCTCCACCCTGAATCAACAGAATATACATATTGTCAGCACCACATAGCACTTATTCTAAAATCAACCACATAATTGGAAGTAAAACACTCCTCAGCAAATGCAAAAGAATGGAAATGATAAACAGACCAGTGTGCAATATAATTAGAACTCAGGATTAAGAAACTCACTCAAAACTGCACAACTACATGGAAACTGAACAACTTGCTCCTGAATGGGTAAATAACAAAATTAAGGCAGAAATAAGTAAGTTCTTTGAAACCAGTGGGAACAAAAACGCAATGTACTAGAATCTCTGGGACACAGGTAAAGCAGTGTTTAGAGGGAAATTTATAGCACTAAATTCCCACAGGAGAAAAGGGAAAAGATCTAAAATTGACACCCTAACATCACAATTAAAAGAACTAGAGAAGCAAGAGCAAACAAATTCAAAAGGTAGCAGAAGATAAGAAATGACAATATCAGAGCAGAACTGAATGAGATAGTGACATGAAAAACTCTTCAAAAAAAAAAAAAAATCAGTGAATCCAGGAGCTGGTTTTTTGAAAAGATCAACAAAATAGATAGACCGCTAGCCAGACTAATAAAGAAAAAAAGAGAGAAGAATCAAATAGACACAATAAAAAATGATAAAGTGGAGATCACCACTGATCCCACAGACATACAAACTACCACAGAATACTATTAACACCTCTACACAAATAAACTAGAAAATCTAGAAGAAATGGACAAATTATTGGATGCATACACCCTCCGAAGACTGAACCAGGAAGAAGTCGAATCTCTGAATAGAGCAATAACAAGTCCTGAAATTGAGGTCATAATTAATATTCTACTAACCAAAAAAAGCCCAGGACCAGACTATTCACAGCCAAATTCTTCCAGAGGTACAAAAAGGAGCTGGTACCATTCCTTCTGAAACTATTCCAAACAACAGAAAAAGAGGGAATCCTCCCTTACTCATTTTATGAGGCAAGCATCATCCTGATACCAAAACCTGGCAGAAACACAATAAAAAAAAATTTCAGGCCAATATCTCTGATGAACATCAATGTGAAAATCTTCATTAAAATACTGGCAAACCGAATCCAGTAGCACATCAAAAAGCTTATCCACCATGATCAAGTCAGCTTCATCCCTGGGATCCAAGGCTGGTTCAACATATGCAAGTCAATAAATGCAATCAGTCACATAAACAGAACCAATGACAAAAACCACGTGATTATTTCAATAGATGCAGAAAAGGCCTTCAATAAAATTCAACACCCCTTCATGCTAAAAACACTCAATAAACTAGGTACTGATGGAATGTATCTCAAAATAATAAGAGCTATTTATGACAAACTCACAGCCAATATCATACTGAATGGGCAAAAGCTGGAAGCATTTTCTTTCAAAACCGGTACAAGACAAGAATGCCCTCTCTCACCACTCCTATTCAACATAGTATTGGAATTCTGGCCAGGGCAATCAGGCAAGAGAGAAAAAGTAAAGCATATCCAAATAAGTAGAGAGAAATTCAAATTATCTCTGTTTGCAGATGACATGATTGTATATTTAAAAAACCATATCATCTCAGCCCCAAATCTCCTTAAGCTGATAAGCAACTTCAGCAATTTCTGGATGCAAAATCAATGTACAAAAATCACAAGCATTCTTATACACCAAATAGACAGATAGCCAAATCATGAGCAAACTGCCATTCACAATTGCTACAAAAAGAATAAATACCTAGGAATACAACTTACAAGGGATGTGAAGGACCTCTTCAAGGAGAACTACAAACCACTGCTCAAGGAAATAAGAGAGGAGACACAAACAGATGGAAAAACATTTCATGCTCATGGATAGGAAGAATCAATATTGTGAAAATGGCCATACTGCCCAAAGTAATTTATAGATTCAATGTTACTCCTATTAACCTACCATTGACCTTCTTCACAGAATTAGAAAAAACTATTTTAAATTTCATATGGAACCAAAAAAGTGCCCATATAGCCAAGACAATCCTAAGCAAAAAGGACAAAGCTGGAGGCATCACGCTATCTGACTTCAAACTAGACTATAACACTACAGTAACCAAAAAATCATGGTACTCATAGCAAAACAGCTATAGAGACCAATGGAATAGAAAAGAGGTCTCGGAAATAACACCACACATGTATAACTATCAGATTTTTGACAAACCTGACAAAAACAAGCAATGGCAGAAAGATTCCCTATTTAGTAAATGAGGTTGGGAAAACTGGCTAGCCATATACAGAAAACCGAAACTGGACCCCTTCCTTATACCTTACACAAAAATTAACTCAAGATGGATTAAAGATTTAAATGTAAGACCTAAAACCATAAAAACCCTAGAAGAAAACCTAGGCAACAGATTAATGTAGCCAACAAACATATGAAAAAAAGCTCATCATCACTGGTCATTAGGTAAATGCAAATCAAAACCACAATGAGATACCATCTCCCACCAGTTAGAGCAGTGATCATTAAAAAGTCAGGAGGAAGCAGATGTTAGAGAGGATGTGGAGAAATAAGAATGCTTTTACACTATTGGTGGGAGTGTAAATTATGTCAACCATTGTGGAAGACAGTGTGGCCATTCCTCAAGGATCTAGAGCTAGAATTACGATTTGACCAGCAATCTCATTACTGGGTATATACCCAAAAGATTATAAATCATTTTACTATAAAGACACATGTACACATATATTTTTTGCAGCACTATTCACAATAACAAAGACTTGGTACCAACCCAAATGCCCATCAATGATAGACTGGATAAAGAAAATGTGGCACATATCACCATGGAGTACTATGCAGCCATAAAAAAGAATGGATTCATGTTCTTTGCAGGAACATGGATGAAGCTGGAAACCATCATTCCCAGAAAACTAACACAGAAACAGAAAATCAAATATCACATGTTCTAACTCATAAGTGGGAGTTGAACAATGAGAACATAGGAGCACAGGGAGGAGAATATCACACACTGGGGCCTGCAGGGCTGGGGGAAAGGGGAGACTAAATGCTTTCTCTGTTAGGTCAGAAACAGCACCAGAGTGTTCTTGCCACTTCTGTTCAGCACCGTACTGGAGATTCTTGCTGATGCAA
Organism: Sapajus apella; assembly: GCF_009761245.1. Classification (NCBI taxonomy): domain Eukaryota; kingdom Metazoa; phylum Chordata; class Mammalia; order Primates; family Cebidae; genus Sapajus; species Sapajus apella. The sequence goes on from NW_022437053.1 coordinate 4,023,315, forward strand.
TAAAACAAGAAACGGAAATAAAAGGCATCCAGATTGGCAAGAAAAGAGTAAAACTCTATTTAGAGACAACAAAACTGTCTATGTAAAAAATCTGAGGGAGTCACTTTAAAGAGCTACTAGAACTAATTAGTGAGTTTAGTAATATTTCAAAATACAGGCCAATATACAAAAGTCAATTGCATTTCTACATGCCAGCAGCAATGAGAAAACAAAATTTTAAAATTCGCATTTACAGTAACACCGCAAAATATAAAATAATAGGAATAAACCTGACAAAAGGTAAACAAGGTCTCTATATTTAAAACCAAAAACTGGCCAGGCACTGTGGCTCATGCCTGTAATCCCAGCACTTTGGGAGGCCAAGGCGGGCAGATGACCTGAGGTTGGGAGTTTGAGAACAGCCTGACCAAAATGGAGAAACCCCATCTTTGCTAAAAATACAAAATTAGCTGGGCATGGTGGCACATGCCTGTAATCCCAGCTACTAGGGGGAGTGGGCTGAGGCAGGAGAATTGCTTGAACCTGGAAGGCAGAGGTTGCAGTGAGCTGAGATCGTGCCATTGCACTCCGGTCTGGGCAACAAGAGCAAAACTCCATCTGAAAAAAAAAAAACCAAAAACCAAAAAACCCGAAAACTATTGGTGAGAGAAATGTGAAAAGGCTTACAGCAATGATTTTTACTCAGTTTTTGTTTTTTTGCTTCAGGGGACATTCGGCAATGTCTGGAAACATTTTTGGCTGTCACACCTGGGGTTGGGAAAACAGGTTATGCAACTGGAATCTAATGAGTAGAGGCCATGGATGCTGTTGAACAGTTCCCCACAACAAAAGTTACTCAGTCTGAAATGTCAATGTGCCAAGGCCAAGGAACCCTGCCATGATGCACAGTGGACAGATAAACAGTGGTCATGGGCCAGAAGACTTGACATCATTAGGGTGGCAGTTCTCCACAAATCTATAAATTCAATGCAGTTCCAATCAAACTCCCAGAAGTCTTCTTTTTTTTGATATATATTGTCAAGCCAGTTCTAAACTTCATATGGAAATGAAAAGGTCCTAAAATAGCTGAAACTGCTTTGAAAAGGAATAACAAATTGGATAAACTAACACTACATGACTTTAACCCTTATCATAAAACCACAGAGGTTAAGACAGTGTGGTTCTGACTGCAACATAGCCAACTGGAACAGGAGAGTCTAGATATGGACACACATATATACACACACACAATTGATTTTCAGCAAGGACGCAAAGGCAATTCAGTAGGGAAAGGATGGGTTTTCTTTTCTTTTTTAACAAATGGTATTTAACCATCGGGTATACGTATATAGAAAATGAACTTTCATTTATATCTCACAGTATATGCAAATGTTAACTCAAATGTATCATAAATCTACATGGGATACTTAAAACTACAAAGCTTCTAGAATATAACATAAGGAAAAGTCTTTAGGACCTTTGTTTAGGAAAAGGCTTCTTAAATACAAGAACAAATGCATCACCCATAAGAAAAAATTTTGGCTCCTTCAAAATTAAAAACTTACATTCTCTGAAAAACTGTTGAGAGAATAAAAAGAGAAACCAAGGAATAGAAGGAAAAGTTACAAAGCAAAGTATATATCTTACAAAGAATCTGCATCCAAAATATGTAGAGAACTCTCAAAACACAATAAGAAACAAACCAATTTAAAAATGTACAGATGCTGTAAACAGGCAAGTAAACATAGGGAAAGATGCTTAAGAAGAAAATGCCAGTTACAGACAAAAGAAATACCAAGATATGACTCTTAGAATGGCTAAGATTTGAAAGATTGACCACACCAAGTGTTGGAGAATACGTGGAGGAATTGAAATTCTCATACACAAATGGTAAAATGTACAATGGTGAAAACTAGTTTGAAACACAGTTTGGTAGTTTCATAAAAAGTTAAACGTATACCACCATAAGATCCTTTCTTGTGTCTTTACCCAAGAAAAAAGAAAGCATTTCACTTCTGGGCCTTTTGGCTAAGATCAAGTGAAAAATGAAAGCACAGAAGTATGCGAAGACTTGTGGATGGATGTTCATAGCAGCTTTATATTCAAGAGTCACAAAGTAGAAATAATCCAAATGTCTATCAACAAGTGAGTGGATAACAAATTGTGGTACAGTCATGCAATGCATACAACTTAGCAATACAACTGAGCTACTGATCACACAACAACATGGATGAATCTTAAATAACTATGCTGAGTCGAAGGGTAGAGAAAAAAGAGTGTGTACAATGTGATTTCATTTATATAAGATTTTAGAAATGCAAACTTATCCCTAGTGTATCAATTGTGGAAAGTACATTTGTTGTTCCTTGGAGATCGGATTGGGAGGCTTAGAGTGGGGTGGAGATATCACAAAGTGGTGCTAGTAAAATTTTGGTGGGGATGAATGTTTTCTATTTTGATTGTGAAGATTGTCTCATGATGTCAAAGTTTATTAAATTATACACTTTAAACGTGTGTTTTCTGTGTGCCACTTATAATTTAAAAATGCCATTTAGAAAATAAAATAGAATTGCTGAAAGATAAAAAAAAAAAAATTCCCAGAAAACATAGCTAACAGACCAAAAAAAAAAAAAATCTAGAACAGGACGAAAGATTATATATTAACAATCAAACCATTAACTGCAAAATCAGACTAGTAAGAGGCAGAAGACATTTTCTAAAAAGTAATAAAACAAAAATGTTTAGAGCTAAGAGATACAGATCTTTAGACTGAGAGTTTCACCCGGGATCCAACATCACAAACAAAAGATTCATACTAAATTTACCTTTATAAAATACCAGAAAAACCTCACTCGGCCAGGGTTGGTTGGGTGGGGATGGTGAGGAAATGAGAAGTTGGGGGGTGATTCACCTATAAGCAAATTAGATCATCTGACATCAGCCTGTTATCAGCATCATTGAATGATAAAATACAATGGTACAATGATTTCGAAGTTCTAGGGAGATTACTTTCCAACACACAAGTCAATACCTAGCTAACTACCAATTAAACATGAAGGACCAAGGGAACAGTCAAGAGACGCATGAAGCCTTGAAATCTCCAATCATCTATGCCCTTCCTGAGACATTAATTGAAGATGAACTTAGGCAAAATGGGGACACAAGCAGAAAAAGGAAAAACATGAATGACATCTGAAAATCATGGAATATAGGAGTTTAGTAAAAATAAATCACAGGACGAGATTTATCATGAAGAATTAGTTTGCAGCAATTCTAATTTGTACAGGAAGTTAGTCAATGCCAAGAAGAATATTTTCATGAAGGAGAATGGAAAAGATTCCCAACAATAAATTTAATGACTGAAGTGGTGGTAACAGGCACACAGTCAAGAAAGCATATACGTCTTTCTTCATTAAAACAGAATGCAAATTAGAAACCCCAAAATAGGTATTTGTGGGTGACAGAGTGAAATGAAACTTAAGAAGCTCTTGATGCAAACATAAACATTATGTGGTTTGGATCAATGGAAGGAATGCAAGCAAAATAATTCATTTGGCTTGAATCTTAGGAATATTCTCCTTGAAATAGCCCAAAGTTGAAACATTGGATTTCTAAAGGTGGGAAAGAAACTCCAGCAAAATGCTTAGCTCTGCTTTGAATAATATTTCTATAATCTTAGTAACATCACAGTTGTTAATTTGGTTTTAACTTTTAGAATTTTTTTATAAGTAAACCCCTCAAGCCTCAAGTATAGTTAGAGTGCCGATGTAAAAGTTCTCGATCTTGACAATGAAGTATCAGCTAACAGAATATCTCTTTTGTTACATGCCATCGATGAATCCCACTTTCCAGGCTAAAAGCACTACAGTATTTCTGTTTTTATTCATCTTCTAATGTTTATACATTCAAACAAAATACTAAATCTTGAACCGTATTTACATAATAAAGCTCAATAATGTGAGTTGTTGTTAGTTTTCAACTTTTAGGATCAATCTGTAAACATAATATTAAACACTGAAATATAGGCTGGGCTCAGTGGGTCACACCTGTAATCCCAGCACTTTGGGAGGCCAAGGTGGGCAGATCATGAGGTCAGGCTTGGACCAGCCTGACCAACATGGTGAAGCCCTGTCTCTACTAAAAATACAAAAATCAGCCAGGCGTGGTGGCAGGTACCTGTAATCCCAGGTACTTGGGAGGCTGAGGCAGGAGAATCACTTGAACCCAGGAGGCGGAGGTTGCAGTGAGCTGAGATTGTACCACTGCACTGCAGCCTGGGCGACAGAGCAAGAGTCCATCTCAAAAAAAACCAAAAAACTGAAATATAATTTTATAATCTCAGTGTAAATGCTTTCCACCTTGATAATGTAAAATTGTAGTTACAGCAAACAGAAGATGGGAGGTGGAAAAGGAGAAAGATGGAAGGATGGGGGCATTGTATCTTTAAAAAAATGGAGAGTCAAGAGACAATTGCCCATATCTAGTGAAACAGGAAATGGAGATTAAGTTGTAAAGACATTTTCTTAAAATTACCTGGCTATGAGAGCCACTAACTAGCTTCCTATTTGGTTTCAAAAGGCACAGACCCACACCCACACCCAACATGCCATTTCAGTGAATCACATTTTACTCACAAGTACCCTCTGCAATGCTTGCCTGTTGATTCTAACTGGAAATAGTTTCTGCAAAAACTTAAGGGCCACGAAGCAGAGTTCCTCTCGTGCCAGGAGTACCTCAATCAATGACCATTGCTGGGTTAGTAACATGGGGCTGCATGTCCTACCTTAAAAATGGTATCACAGGTTCCAAAGAGTCTGTCTTCCTTGAAGAATAATGTTCCCATTCATAGGAGAGTTGATGATCCCTATCCTTTAGAAGCTGGTGAAAAGGAAGTTAGAGCAGGACTTGTAAAATGGTGTCACACGTGGGTGTGGGCAGGGCAGCCATGGGGCAGGACTGACTAGACTGCAGAGACGGTCTGGGTATCACTGGAGCCGACATGCAGGGAGGCCTCCTCCACTAATTAAAAGCAGGATGCTTTTTAAAGGAAAAGCTTTAAGAAATCTAGTCAGCATGTGAAAATCCCTTCTTCTGTGGTTGTGGTAATTTAAGATTGTCCCCTGGGATGGATAGGGTTTTAATCTAATGTAATGGGTGAGAAATGTCCCATTCGTGATGTTACAGCCTTAGAAGAATGAGTGTGGAATATGTCCAAGTTGGGGTCCCCAAGTAGACCAGGAATGTAAAAAAATTATCCATACGATGGAAAAAAAGAAGGAAAACAGGACCTGTAAACATTTCCTGAAGAATTTGCATTATTTTGCTTCAGAGTAAGGAAATTTGGAAGGAAACCTGCTATGAAACACTCACCAGCTGAGGGCATTTTGTGAAACTTAAACCACCAGTGGGGAACTTTCCTTTTCGGGTGTTTGCAGGTGAACCAACAGCTTCTCTGGAGGCCTAGAAATATATTTCTCAATAAAAGTTCTATCTAGTCTAAAGTGTCCAAGGATTTGAATGAATTCATTAATTAGTTTTAAGACATTGCTTGATACTTTCTCACTGGAGGAAAAAAAAAACAACAAAGAAATTGCCTTATCTTTCTCAAGAACTCAATCTAAGGATCAATACCACCTTGGCCAGAGCGTATTGTAGGTTGGCTCCCTGACCTTTAATATAAAAATATTTCTTGCTTAAAATACCTATATGAAGACAGGGACAAGTTAGATCTTTGTGCGTCTAGCTGTCTTTTGAAGTTCAGAGTAAATTGTGATTTTCTTTTTTTAAAGTCATAGTTCAATTGTCTGATATTCAGGCAATTTAGGGTATATTTCTTTTCACTTTCAGCATAACCCAAATGTGCCTGTGCTACTCAGAATGACTAGAATTAAAATAACCACACCATCTTCACAAGACAGCCACGGAAAAAAAGAAAAATCAGTCTTCACATTTAAGTCAGTTAGTCCTTTTTTAATAAATTTGAATTCATTCATCAACAAGTTTCATATTGTATCTATCACTCAATTTTGCTGTTTTTTTTTTTTCATGTCAAATAATACCAAAAAATTACATCGATGTGCTTAAGCAAAACCGGGTTTAAATTTATCTTTACAATAAAATGAAATCAACATGAGAATTGATTATGACAGCGATCGCCTATTCCTACTAGAATAATCCTGTACTTACCTTAAACACACTCACTGACTTGTGAAGTGGGAACATGAGACACGTGTGACAAAGCATGTTCACGGGGTTGGTCCTAGGGAGAGGCATACGGGAGCCACTCTCTGGGAGGTCGTTGTTGACCCAGGTGTTGGGAATTCAGTATTTCAGGAAAACACGGCACCTTTCAATGCAGTAGAAGAGGTAATCAATCCAAGGCACACTAGCTAGTGTCCTGGAAAAATTTAATTCACCTGGGCAGCTCTTTGCCTCAAGATTCGACGTTACTCTAATGGCTCACACTGAGAGCCAGAGTCAATTCCAAGAGTAACAAAATATTTCACCCATTGTTCAGTTTTCCTTACATACAATGGCCAGAGATATGGACTGGTTTTCAGTGGAGAGTTAAAATAAGAATTATGTGATGGTTTATACTTTCAAGCCAGGAGATTCAAAGTTGGACACATTCTAGTTAGAGCACACCACTGTGGGACAAACACCAATGGATTATTTACTCGATGCTGAAAATGAACACCTACAACTGCAACGTGCCTGTCCCCTTAAAACCAGCCCCGGCCTTGTCTGGCATCACCTTGGAGATGATCTCCTTGGTAACAATGTCAGTGCTGCGTTTGGAGGGAGTGACGGAAGATGTCAAAGCTCCGGGTGCTGGCATTAAAAACACATGATGTTGCAGATGTACATGTCGCTTCCAAACCTAACGGAAATATTACCATGACATACTTTCTAGTTCATGTGAGATTCGGGGGAAATGGATGTCGCATGGTATAGACAGTGAAGCCCCGCTACAGTCCCGGGGTTGATGAACAGGGGTAACACTTGTTTTAAGGACTACTCAAGTCTATCAGTCTTTCTCTGCAGGGAGTTATGTAGCAGGGCTCTTGCATGATCTCAAGCACATCTGAATATGCATAATAACAAACTGTCGTAACAAGATTCTTTTGTAGATCTTGAGCCCCTACGACACATTTTGGAAAGACAGGACTACTTAGAAATTAACTTTTTATTACTTTCAGTTGTTGAGAAAGAAATCTCATTATGTCCCCAATGAAACGTTTCTTTCCTTACTCACAAGGTCTGGGTGTGGGTAACAGCCACCTCCTAACAATGTCAGAGGTCCAGGTTCAGAATTCCTCAACGCGGCTCAGTTACTGGCTCATATAACTACTGTGGAGTAATCAGAGGTCATTTTAACACAACAGAGACTCCAATTCAACTCGCTTCTGTTAGTTCTCTTCTCAATGCTCTCACAAGTTTTAAAAATGGAGAAGCTATAAAATAATTTTGTTAGAAGAAAAGTAATTTTCTTCTGAAATGGAGTAAAGCAAACACATACCCAAGGATCTTAAAAAGTTTTTGTTTTTACAGAATATATGTGTGTATTTGTGTGTGTGTGTACGTGTGTGTGTGTGTAGTTACAAACACTATTTATAGTATAGCTAATATGTTAACTTCATCGCAGTGTCTACAAAGTTGTGGATCCCAGTCTTGGTGCCAAATGCATATAAAAAGCTCAAAAGCTATTATGACTATACCATGCAAATTTATATCCAGAAAACCTTGGGAAGGAGACTGCAGCTCTTTGGAGCCCCATGGGGTCTCTGCCTTTGATATTTGGGTACCTCAACTATGCATCGAAACAGTTTTAAATCACTTTTCTCCCAGAAAGAATTAATGTCACAGTTCTGAATAGTATAAATTATACACTTAAATCGACCATGGACTGTTTTTGTCCACATCCATTTGCATTTTGGGGTCCCTTTTCTGTATGTGGACCTCACCTCTTTAATTACTGGATACAGAAAAAGATACCTGAAGTATTGAAAGGGATAAGGGCTTTGCAAACGTATTGTTTTTCTTTAATATGATAATAATGATAAGGCCACTTACAAGGTTTTTCCCAATCTGTCTGACTTTTAGGATCCCCCATTGTTACCCATGGAAAAAACGGTCAGAGAAAAGCCAAGGTCAAAGAAATCCCTGGCTCGTCTCCAGATGAAAATCAAACCGGAGGACAGCGACCAGGAGGAAAACGACAGGGTCGGAGGCGGGAAAAGGGTCTAAAAGTAGGTAACTGCCTCCGGCGTGAGAGTTTGTGGATTATGTTTTATCTGATGGTGGGTTTTGAACTGTTGCAGATGCCCACAAATTAAAGGTTGTTACGGCCACCAAAGAAAAATCACGTAGTGGTCAGCTCATGCGGACGGCCCACACCACAGGCAGCCTCGGGGAGGGTGCTGCCTCTGCCTACATCCAGACAACTGGGGCCAGCTGTTGGAGCACGGGGCTAGACTCTCGTCCTTGGTTTTGGATAGAACAGAGAGGGTGAGGCATACGTGGCATTTTGGGATAAAGTACTAATTTAGCAGTTCTTCCTGCAAATTTTGCTTTTTGTTTTTTTCTCCAAATGCTCAACTTCACTGTGACACCTGTTGGCACAACTGTAGTCATTTCAGTTTATGGATGCCTGTGATAGAAATATTGTTTACAAAAAATATATCATCTCTTTTTTTTTCTTTAGAAAGAGCTCATCTAAATAGTAAGTTAAGGTTGCGTCTATGAAACCGGTGCACCTTGTCTTGTTTCTACGAGCTTTAAAAAGTCCAAATACTGATGAGGCTGTGGATCAGAAGGAACCAACAGTGACCGTGTTTGCTGTCAGGTTGCCCTCCTTTGCCTCAGAGAACGGTCATGGGTCGCTGGGTGACGCGTGGTGTGTACGGGGTGTGTTCCTGCAGAATCCTAGTCAGTCTAGGAGTAGTTGGATGTGCTTATGAAGTATGTCAGATACAGAAATAAAGGCATGAGGATGTTTCTTAGTTTCTGAAACCGAACAGTAGAAGTGTTTTAGCTTCAATCTTAATTTCTAGATAACAGAAAGTAGTTACATCACATAAAGGAAAATATGACACTGCATGCTGCCATGATAGCAAGCGTAAGAAACAAAACCTTGGTAAATATACATATATATGCATATTATGCAAATATATTTTCTATTAACATACGATGTTATAAGAATGACTGATAACATAACTGCAAGGGGGAAAATCATCCTAGATGGTTTTACCTTAGAGTAACGAATAACCTGAGACGTCTATGCTTTCTGTTGGATATCAGGCCTAGAAATCCATACACGATGTAGAGCACATTTTCAGTGACTGAAATGTCATTGCCAAACGTGTCACTGCGTTCGCACACGACAGTGAAGCTGGGTCCACTCCAAGTGAACAACAGAAAAGAACTACACACTGTATATTAGAGTACTTACAATGAGATGCCATTCACTCCTGATGGGTTTTCAAAAGACGGTCCTTCAGACATCCACGTGGGATCTATCTACGTTTAAGACAACAGGTAAGCGCACTGCCAGCAGCTCACCCCAGCCACTAAACCGTTACGGAAAACGTACACCCGATGAAAACAAACCCCATCACCAGAAAAGCCAAGAAGCCTTTGCTTAGTAAACTGAACAAGAGGGTATGAAGTAGGTGACTCATTTTAAACTAGCAATACCACTGTATGAGTTTTCAAAGATTAAGAATGTCTTTCTGATTTTTAAACTAAAACATCTAACTTATGATAATAAAAGACACATTTGGGGATGATATTGTGTTTCACGCCCTCATTCTCAAGGCATAATATTTAGATGATACTTGTCCCTTTCAATTATAAAAGAAAAAAACTATGACTTTCTTTAATATGCATCCTGTGGTAAATTGTCCATAGCTGCAAAACGTATATATGTATGTGCATTTGTCTTCCATACACACGGCACTGACACCTGTGTGTATAAACATATACACATACATCCTCATATACACGTGTATGTTATATATATGCTGAGAAAGTTCACATATATATACAATTGCGTATGTATATATGTGTGTGTCTGCGTGTGTGTGTGTCTGTGTGTGTACAGGTATAAAAACTTGACAGGCAGAGTAATATTTCACTCAGTGTTAAATGAAGTCTTTGAAAAATCAAGTACAGTCACTCAGTTAACATAGTACAGCCAGTAAACTAAGTTGAAAAGAGAAAAAGTAAATGGAAACACGATCCTGGACCATCTGTCTATGGCATTCACATCGGTTAGATCAGGTATTTTAATTTTGAGCTGCGAAGACCTCCTCCGTAGATGGGTCTTCTTGTGCGGGAGGCTTCTGTCCCCCAGGAATCGGCCATGCCCTTCTCGAGGCATGCTCTGTTTCCTGTACTGGATTCCTGAGTTGTCAAAGGATATTGCTGAATTCCTGGTATCGCCAACGCCGCCTGCGACCTCATTCATTTCATTGTGAACTTCCAGCGATGTCAACAGAATGTTTCCATGAGCATCCACCTAGTTGGAAGGAACGTGCGCATGGTCAGACAGCCAGCAGGCCAATCAATCCAATGTTCCTATGCAGAACCCGGAGAGAAGGATGTCATGCTATCACATTACATGCTTCATGAGAAACTGAACATCTGTCAAATCCAGCACCTGTTTTATTGGAAAATGTCCTTTTGGAGGTTAATTGCAGTTGAGAGGTTTTTATTTCCTCGATCTACAAATGCTCCTGTATGAGATTAGATGGAAAAAGGGGAGTGGCTTTTTCAAATTGCAATTTCACATTATGGATACAAATCCTTACTGAAAAAATTAAAGTACAAACGACTTTCAAGATGTTAACTTAGGTGCTCTAACCGTTTTTCACAACTATGCTTTGAATAAAAACTATATTCCCCCATTTGTCTTTGGAAGTCATCTTGTTCCCTTTTTTGATGATATCACACACCCAAATTACAACAGAGAAACACATGAATAGTCCTGTGATTGAAGGACACTCCTGATGGCTTCAGTGGAGCAGATATAGACACCCCCACCCCCCAACTCAAGTAGGCTCTCCTTGATCAGTGCTGGTTCTGGCAGGAGGCTTCTTTTGGAAGGGCTATACACAAAATAGACAAAATTTCCTCCCACAATGGAGCCAGGCTTTATAGCGACAGTATTTTATTCTGAGCCAAATACAGCTTCAGCTGCCTCACGACGATGCCAAAGGTCCATTTTGTTTGTGGGTTGGTCTGCCCTGGAACTTTCAACCTTTCACAGAACTGGGCTGGGGCCTCCAGTGGAATCCTTTCTGAAATGAACTGGGAGCATCCGGTCCCTGAGTAGGACCCATCCCTGCCACAGCCCCAAGGGCCATTCCACAGTCCCCTGGGCTCTCTCGAGCAAGCCCCACGCTTCCCCATCTGTCTTCCCTTTCTTTGCCTGGAGGGCCATTTTTTTTTGGTCCTATTTTTAGCTGTGGAAAGCCTACCCCCTGTTCCAGTACTAGATTAAGTGTCTGTGGCATCCTCTGTGAACGTTTCACAAAACCAGTTATGTTGTATAGGAATAATTTATTGCTGTATTCATCTGTGTCTTCCCACCTTCTGTATACACTTTAATTTCCTCAATGGCATCCAGCTAGATGAGCAGGAGGTGAGAGGACTCCTGACTGAGAAGGCGCTGGGCCTGAGTGGGGTTCCAGGTAGGTATAGGACTGTTGGGGGGATGGCCCCAGACTTCAAGGGTGCTGGGCCTCAGGAAGGGCTGCACACATCCAGGAACCACTGAGGCTCTGGTGGAAAGGCACCAAAGAGGACTCCCAGGTGTCTACAGGCTTGGTAACACCACTCTAGGTCACTTCATTATGCTTGGGGAAGGTGACGTGGTCAATAGGGTAATGGCCCCCTGGGAGGTTGTAACCACAGAATCAGCCCAATGTGGTTCAATCTTGTGTAATAAAATGGTGAGTTGTTTCCAGTTGCCATGGATTGGGAACTGAAGGTCATGTAACCTGAGCATGCCCAGATGAGCCAAGCATACAAGCGTGGATGGAACCTAAGTGCTCAGACTGAAGAGTGGGGACTGAATTAGGAGAAAATCCACATGGCGGGATCCAGCATCCAATCAGATTGAGCCCTGGAGTCCGCCCACACCTCTCGGCCTCACCCCATTGCAAGATCCCATCAGAACATGCCTCATTACCCCACCCCTGTAAAACCTGCCCAAACCCCAGTTCCCCAGGAAACTTAAGAATTTCCTCCTATCTCCTTGCCAGTTGACTCACAATACAACTTTTATTTTCTCGAAAGCTGCTGCCATGGTATTGGCAGGGAGCTCATTCACTGCACGGTACCAAGCTCACAATACTCACCAGATTCCGTGAGTATGTTGCCCTTCACAAAAGTCACTTCATGCATGTCATTCAGGGCATACACCTTAAGATAGGAAGGGACGCCTGGATTGTCCAGGGGGGCCCAACCCCATCACACCTTCAAAAGTAGAGAACTTTCTCCAACTGGAAGCAGGAGAAAAAGTCAGAGATAAAAGCAGAGGAACTCAGAGCCTGAGGACTGGAGTCACCCTACATGGAAAGGCTAGAGGGAAAACACAAGAAGGAAGAAGACAGCTGATAGGAGCAAATCCGGGTCCCCGCTGATAGCCCAAGGCAGTGGGGACCTCAGTTTACAGGCACAGGGAGCTGTATTTCACTAAGCACCTGAACCATCCCGGAAGCACAGTTAACCCCAGGGCCTGTGAAAAGGAAAGGAGCACAGACCTCCAATCCTTTAATTTCAGCCTCCTGACACCCTAAGGCGAGGGCCCCGCCAAGTCCCGCTGTACCTGCATGTCGGGCCTAACAGAATCACGAGATAAGAAGCTATGACATTTGTGGTAATCTGTTAACAGCGGCCATCAAACTACCACACAAGGTGAGAGGGAAGATACATTTGCATGGTGCCTCAAAGAATGAGTAGAAGTTTTTCAGAAAAAATGCAGCAAAAACATGACAAGCCAAGGCTTGCAGAGTACCTGAAGTACTCTGAGAAAGGCAAACACCGTTCCCAGCACACACCACGGCTGAGTCAGATGAGGTCACCATCATCATCACCACCATGACCCCTTCCTATCCTCTTGTCAACAGAAATTCCACCTGGTGCTGGGTGGAAACACAAAGCAGATCCAGACCAGTAAGGTTTTTTTGTGTGTCTGTAAGTCACACGAAAGAATCTCAGCTTAGCTCTTTAAGTCACAAGAAGGAAGAGTGATTTTTAGGTAGAAAGTCATAGATTTCTGAGGACTGAGAGTGCAGACAGGGGCCGCAGGGAGCGTTCCCGGGCAATGATTTCCATCTCCTTTAGGGCAATCTGCAATGGAAACGCCTAGATCCTGTGACTAACTGCTCCCTCGGCCACTGCAACACATCTTGGGGTCTCCTCTAAGCCTCGCTGCACACACAGGGTGCCCACAGCAGCAATGCTGAGCCTCCGCCTGTCCAGTCCCAGTGCTGAATCTCTGCAGCTCAGGGGCTGGGGACGGAGTGGAGTCACTCAATGCTCCAATTCCACCGTGGCCCACACACTCCTGTCCCGTCAACTCCTAGCAGGAGCGTCCACACTGCAGCAAGTGTGCTATGAACCCCGGGGGGCCAGTGCTTCTAAACCAACTGCATCCTATAGTCGTAGGATGAAGGGTGTCACCGTGGGGTCTTCCCCGTAGTTCACAGGCAGCATTGGTCTGGAAGGGGTCAGATAGTGACCTCATCTGTCCTCCACTGGACGGAGTGGTCTCCTTAGAATGGAGAGTGCCTGGAGATGGTAATGGACCCAGATCACACCACCTGCCCTGGGAGAAGACCCTTCATGGAGACCCATGGTGTTGGGAGAGCATTTTCCTATTTTTTTATCCAGCAGAAGGAAAATTCTAACGGAGCTTATATCTCAAAAGCACCTGGAATGCTAAACCTTTAAGGTTTTGACATTTCTCTTCTGTATCTGTCCTTTCTATTATCTTTCCATGGAATGTCCAGCAGCAAAACTCTTTAAATGACAGAGTGTGTCTGCATGTCTTTAGGACAAGGGAAACCGTCCTTGGTTTGGGAGACAGAGTTTCTCATTGTACCAAGAGGATATGGCAGGAGAAGCCCAACAGATAAATTCAGGTGTGGCTAAAACAGGTGCCGTGGCAGTAGCACGTCCCCTGGGCTACCTGTGGGGAAAGAGGGGCATTCACTATCCCCAAGAAGGGGTAACCTGAACCTGCCCTGGATGCGGCAGGGAGGAGGGCATGACCAGGCAGCCCAGCTGGTCTTTGCATGAATCTTCACAGTAAGATTCTCCAGGAGAGAAGCTTGTCCACTGGTCTTTACCTCCTTCTAGTACCTTCCATCATACCTTGTGCCACAAAGGAGAGAAGTAGGTAGAGAGAATGAACTGCCTGGCCCAGACTGGGAGTCTTGTTGTGGAGAGGGTCTGGGAGAGGGGGTCAATCATTTGGGGTTTTCCATTCACTGTTTACTGCAATTAATATGCTTTGTACCCCACCAGATATGTCTGATTTTGAATCATGAGAGAAAGTATTTTTGGTTACCATGTAAAGAGATTTGATAAATTGAGGTCATTTATCAAGTAAGCTCAATTAGATTTTATTAGAATGCCCAGCATTTTAAACAGTTCTACTGTTTAAAATGGTAAGCTTCTATGTTTGAAATTTATTGGGTGTTGAGTCAGAAGACAATCAAAGCTGGAAGATGCGTGTAGGTTTGCTTTTCTTACGTAGTAATGCAGAATATATTCTTTTCAATGATATTAAGTAGCTTGGGAATTACAGTATCAGAAAAGTGAAATCTTTTTCTTGAAAATAGAAAAAAAACAGAAAACATTATTAAGCTTTAGAAAAATGCTCTCTACAGACTATGCAACATTTTAAATAACAAAACTGTGAGATGAAAAAAGCCCAGTGGTCCACGTCAGGACGTGGGATGCCTCACTGGAGAAGTCACTTCCACAAAGGGGCTGGGATAGTTTGACACCATTCGTGGAAAACACTGGTGCACGCCTGCCACTTGTCACCATCATGCCCCTCCTAAGTCAGGAGCACAGCGTGAACAAGAAGGTCTGCACCCTCAGGGGCTCTAGCTGCTTAGGACTTAAATAATCAGCAAGTGCATTTAAAAAAATACCGCAAGTTGCCTTTTAAACACATTGGTAATTACTATGAGATGGGGTCTCGCTCTATTTCCTAGGCTTGAATGCAGTGGCGTGACCATACCTTACTGCAACCCCAAAGTCCTGGGCTCAAGTGATTCACTTGCCTCAGTCTCCCGAGTAGCTGGGACTATGGGAACTCACCACACCTTGCTAAGTTAAAAAAATTGTTTTTGGTAGAACAAAACCTCTGCGTTGCCTAGGTTGATGTGGAATTCGCAGGCTCAAGCGATCCTCCCGCCTCTGCCCCCAAACTGCTGGGATTACAGGTTGGAGCCCCCGCACCCGGCCTAAACACACTTGTAAATATCATCTCTTTTCTAGTTATAAAAAATACCATATAAAAAGCTCCTTTTATCAAAATCTAGTAGACCAGAATTAACAAATTTGTGGCATGTAATACCAAGGAAAGGAATGCCTTTTCTTTTATTTATTTATTATTATTTTTTTGAGACAGAGTTTTGCTCTGTCACCAGGCTGGAGTGCAGTGGCACAATCTTGGCTCACTACAGCCTCTGCCTCCTGGACTCAAGCGATTCTCCTGCCTCTGCTTCCCCAGTAGCTGGGACTACAGGTGCACGCCACCACATCTGGCTAATTTTTGTATTTTTAGTAGAGACGAGGTTTCACCATGTTGGCCAGGATGGTCTCAATCTCTTGACCTCGTGATCTGCCCCCCTCTGCCTCCCAAAGTGCTGAGATTACAGGCATGCACCACTGTGCCCTGCCACGAATATGTTTTCTTAAAGGAAGAATGGGGAGTATTCTGCAGGCTGTTTAGTGAGATGAACTTTGACAATTCTAATGACCTAGTTTTACCTGGCTTTATAAAGCTTTGTCCTTTCTTCCCACTACGAAAATGGAAAAAACGTAACTGTGCAGGGCCACCAAATCCTTGACAAATGGCATTCATTCACGGACACACGTCACAAGAGTACGTGTACCACGTCCGCGTCAGGGTGTGCTTATTTTGGAAGATGCAGGGACTCAGATGCTGTCTAGGAGGGAAGGCTTGCTGGGCACATGGAATGCAAGTGGGCTGTCCTTTCACAAGCCTAAGGCAGAAGTAAAACCAACTGTGAGAGCAGGCAGTGGTGGGGGCAGGGTGCAGGTAGGTGGGAGGGAAAAAGTCGAGGAAATCGTCATGGAGGAAGACAGCTGTCTCAGATCTTGGGGACAAATGTGGACCAAGAAGAAAGGCATTCTAGGTGGGGAGGACAGGACGACAGAAGGCGCACGGGTCATCGTGCACGTGGGATTTCAGGAACTGCACAGGGAGAGCGAAGAGGACACAAGACATCAGGTCAAATGAATGTTGAATTGGATTTGCCAGGTTTAGAGAGAAATCTGTGTGAATCCATGTCCTGTCTTCCCCAGCCCTTTGGTCAGTGTTGTGTTTGGGAAATGATCTCATGAAGGTGGGTCTCTAAGTCTGTGCCTTTGAACTCTAGTGAAGAAAACTTAGCCTGAGGGAAGTCAAAACTACCTTCCCACCTATATGCCATTAATAATGTACAAAACTAAAGTGCTCTTGGGGGCTTTGGACATACACGACCAACTTGTAGCTGTCTTAGGACACAGCACATGTGACAAAGAACTCAAGAACCAATACAATTTTGCATTATTCCTATTTCAGAGTGGGCAAACACTCGTAATGGAAATAGTGCAGGTAACTCTCATTCCAGTGTGAAAAGGAAATTGAATATATATTGAATTGATAAGATCTTAGTGTGAAATAGTTTGGCTGCCTTATTTATGGTTTTACATTTGTGTGGTTTTAATTTAAACATGAACCAGTATGTAGAAAATTTCCACCAAAATTACTCATGGATTTTTTTTTTATCTGAAAGAACTAAAGTGTTATTAAAATCTGTTAAATTTTAGGAACCAAACAACTTAAACAAATATTTCCGAAAGATATGCTAGTCTTTTTCCATAACCTACAATTTAAGACTTAAAGTAGAAAGAAGTGATTGTGGGTGAAATACTAGGCTGAAATGCCCTTTATAGAATGACAGATGACTTGCAATTTTTAAGTCATTTCACGAATACTCCTTATTTTGAAGGGTTCATCTCACATATACTATAATTAGAACCATTGATTTCCATGAAGTTTTTCTTCCTGCTCTATAACCTTGACAGGTGCAAACACTCGAAGACTAAAAACATCTCATTCAGAATATAGCACAGAGGGATTTTAGGTTTTTCCTAAAATATGTCGCCAGATTGGCACACAGTTGATATCTCATTCTCTAATTTTCTTCCAGCTTCTAGTTAAGTAAAATACTCTAGCTTTAGAGGAATGAGAAAGGATTTGCCACGTAAAGAATGAAATTTTACTCTTTAGTAAGACTGATGTTGAGTCTGTAGCTCTGATTCCTTGCCAAGAATTATGACTTTCTACCACCTCATGAAATTCAAATACTAATTGGTCAACTTGTAAAATATCGCGAGGCTTGTAACCATAATGTGTGAATTACAACCAAAGATGAACTCTTAGATACAGAAACAACTCCGGAAGAAGCAGATGGTGCCACAAATAAATTAAGGTCAAGGCGTACATGGCACCATGAGTCTGGGAAGCTATTAAGCGAATGAGATGCCTTAAGCATTCAAGAATCAACTGCTCAGCTAAAATATTGCATAAATACTAAATATGAGGAAAATGCACTCATGGTTTTACAGTAGGGTCTAAAACCATAGTTCCAAGAGGCAGTTGGTGGTGGTGGCTTACAGTGTCCATAAGGGTACAGTTTTCTCTTGATATGCCTTACAGGACACAAAAAACGTTCTCAGGAAGGACAAGGACAAGCCAAGTCCCTGCTGTGGGGCCAGCCGCTGTCAGTCAGGGGAAAGCGGCAGGGTGCTGCTGGCCACACTGAGATGCAGTCCCAAGTGCTGTCCCTGACACATCACAGCACTGTTCAGAATAGCAAAGACAGAGGAGCAACGTAAATGCCCTTCAACAGTGGACCGGATTAAGGAGTGGGGTATGTATATACCATGGAATACTATGCAGCCATAAAAATACCACATCCACTGCAACAAGACAGACGAGGCTGGATGACATTATCCTAAGGAACTAACACAGCAACAGAAAGCCAAATGCGGCATGATCTCACAAGTGGGGGCTGAAGACTGAGTATGCATGGACGAAAAGACGGAAACAGCAGACACCAGGGCCCACCTGAGGGTGAAGGGTGGGAGGAGGAAGAGGATCAAAACACTACCCTTTGGGTACTATGCTCATTACCTGGATGAGGAAATCCCCTCTATGCCAAACCTTGGGACACGCACTTGAGCCTATAACAAACCTGAACATGCACCCTTGAAGCTAAAATATAAGTCAAAGAACAATCGAAGGCCCGTGGAAGCCATTAGCCTGTGTGTACAGCACCACTTCTGCTTCACATAAAATTGGATTCTTTTCTTACTTTCCTTTAATTCATCCACATTACTTCATATAAACTTTTGGGGAGGTATATTTCTATTTAAAAATTAGCACTAAAGTCTTAGGTGTATTCAGATACAATTTTTAAAGCCTGTCTTTAAGAGCATCAAATATGCATTTAAAATCAGCATACGTATAACCGTATGTTGACGTCACACCTTAAGTACCAATCTACAATTACAGATTCTTAAAAATATGAATATATGAAGGCCTTACTAAGATTGCTGAGAAAACAGAGGAACAGAGTTTTGAAAAACCAAACAATAAACATGGACTCATGAATCAACTAAAAATTTCTTCTGTATCTAATTTATATTTTTCCACATCCTGCTAATTTTCTCTACAGATGCTAGAGTTTTTTATCTTTTTGTTTTTATCTTATATTTTAAGCCTCACACTCAGAAAGGTATTTCTACAGCACCATAATTTGTTCTAAAGAGTCTCATTTAGGAGCAAAAAATTTATAATCTGTTTAAGAGGAAATCTGGAAAGACAGCATAGTATGTGTATGTGTGGGTCGTGTGCCTCTGTGATGTAAATGATGTGATGAATTCTAGTTTCCTTGGAAACAGCATGACCAAAGCGTATTGTGTGTTCCTAGTAGGATGTGGACCTATTTAGAAACATAACAGTATGATACTAAGTATGTTTTCCACTAAGAAATTCAAGATAGTTTTGCCTGTGAGAACCTGATTATATTCACAGATCCTCTGTTTTCTGACCAATTCTATTTATGCTGGGCTGAAAGGAAGGAGCCATTTACATTCACTTAATGTGCTTCCATGGGTTCATGAACGTTCGTGGGTCTCTGCCAGGCCTAAAGCACAGGCAGTTCTCCAAGGAGCTACTGCATTCACTGGGAGGTGTGGACCCATTAAGGCATGGAGAGCACAGGAAAGAGCAAGGAAACCTCCACAGGTTTGAGAAATAAGTGTGTGATATGGTTTAGATCTGTGTCCCCGCCCAAATCTCATGTTGAACTGTAATCCCCAGCATTAGAAGTGGGGCCTGGTGGGAGGTGTATTAGGCCATTCTTCCATTGCTATAAAGAAACACCTGAGATGGGGCTGGGCATGGTGGCTCATGCCTCTAATCCCAGCTCTTTGGGAGGCCAAGGTGGGTGGATCACCTGAAGTCAGCCCAGCCAACATAGCAAAACCCTGTCTCTAATAAACAAATAAAAATTAGCTGGGTATGCTGGTGTGCACCTGTAATCCCAGCTACTCAGGAGGCTGAGGCAGGAGAATCGTTTGAACCTGGGAGACAGAAACTGCAGTCTGGGCGAAAAGCACAAAACTCCATTTAAAAAAAAAAGAAAAGAAAAGAAATACCTGAGACTGGGTAACTTATAAAGAAAAGAAATTTAATTGGCTCATGGTTCTGCAGGCTGTACAGGAAGCATGATGCTGGCACCTCTGAGCTTCTGGGGAGGCCCCAGGAAACTTACAATTATGGCAGAAAGTAAAAGTGGAGCAGGCACATCTCATGAGGACAGCACCAAGAGGGGTGGTACTGTGGTATTAAACCACTCATGAGAAACCGCCCTCATGATCCAATCACCTCCCACCAGGCCCCACCTCCAATACTGGAGATTACAATTCAACTTGAGATTTGGGTGGGGACGCAGGCACCTCATGAATTGTTTAGCACCATCCCTTTCGCGCTGTCTGATAGTGAGTGACTTCTCATGAGATGATCTGGTTGCTAAAAAGTATGTGGCATATTCCCCCCCTCCTTGTTCCTACTTCTGCCATGTAATGTGCCTGGAGCTCCCCCTTTACCTTCCCTCACGAGTGCGAGCTTCCAGAAACCACCTCTGAAGTCCAGCACACATTGTTGCCATGCTTCCTCTAAAACCTGCAGAACTGTGAACCAATTAAACCCATTTTCTTTATAAATTATCCAGTCTCAGGTATCTCTTTATAGCAAGACAAGAATGGCCTAACACAGTAAGTTTAACATGAAGCATTTTTTTTAAATGTGGGAAGAAACCCAATATATAAACAGGCAGAAATATATCCTTGAGGAGTTGAGGGGATAGAAGAGGTGGAAGGATAAATGGAAAAAATTATATTGGAACTATAATGTGCTTTCATTTGAATGCTGTTTATAACACACTGCTTTTATATAAGCCGAAATGACATATAGTGATAAAGCGGCTTTGTGATTGGAAGGATGTAACAGCACTGCTGAGTTGGGCTGGGCTGGAGGAGGGGTGTGGTGTGAAGGGCTTTAGAAAGTCCATGGGCTTCCAGAAACCAGGTGCCTAGGTCTGCACAGCCCTGGCTTTTTGCAGAACACAACTGGGCGGTGCCAGGGCAGATCTATGACAGCTTCCGGAGGGAGCACTGCCCCTGCCTTACTCATTCTTTTTGCACTTTGCTTTTTCCTTAAAGGACTGTGGCCCGTGGGCAGGTGGACAAGAGAAGGTGTGCCTACTTGAGTGTAAAGAATGGCAGCATGCTGGGTCATCAAATTGGTAATTTTACAACTAAGGGAATATTGAAACATTTTGGAAAAATGCTTCTGTAGGTCAAATTCACAGTCTCCACCCCAGCATTTCATTCATTCCAGGCCTATAGGTTCTGTTCTCTTTACAAGAAGCTACAGATGATTTAGGCTTCTTCAGCATCAGCACTAATATTGGTTTGATAGGAAGCCCTGTGGCTTGCACAGGAAATATTTCACATTATGATCATCCAGCCTGCACAAGTCCTACTCAAAGCTCAGGCAAGTGTATTTAAAAACCACTGTGACCTGTTACCTCTGTGAGCGGAGAATTTAGAAGGGCCATGGAAGTCTTCCACTGTGAGCTTCATACAGAACCTTTCCCTTGCATTGCACACTAGGCCAGAGATTAACCTGCCCTGGTCCACCTGCCCTCACCCAGATTCGAGAATGCGCTCCACTTCTCAACAGGCTGACCTTCCAGGTAGCTGATCTTTTAAGGGGCGTATTGGTTAGAGGAAGAAAGCCTAGGTCTGAGCCCTGAGGACAGACTGGAGTAATGGAAGTGACTGTTGGGAAATGCCTTACCTGGACAAAAAGCAACTGGGCTGGGGGAGCATGCATGGAAATGCCAAAAGTCCACTACATTGGCCAGGCCAGCGGTCCTTTTTGTATAAGCCTACATCCACTGGTTTCAGTCTATTCTGGCCAGTCCTAGCTAGGTGGTCAGAACTCCACTGGACTGGCTTGAGCAAGCCCTGAATAAAAAACCCCTGGGTGCCATGTAACATGGACTAGTTCACATGTACAAGAAGCGTGGGAAGGGGTGTGTGGCTTGACTTACACTACTGGGGGAAAAGCAAAGCAAGATCATGCAGGTAAATGCAGTAGCTGCTGAGCCGTAGGGCCACGCGGGGTCAAGGCGGTGGAGAGCCTACCCTATTGCTTTCGCTCTTTGAACGGTCGTTCTTTGCCTTGGCTGTCTTTTCTGCAAGCTTCTTCTGCCTTTGAGGCCCTCTTCCAAAGAAAATGTAGTTGACAAAGGCGTACTCCAGAAGGGCCAGGAACACAAAGACGAAGCAGCCCATAAGGTACATGTCAATGGCTTTGACGTAGGGGATTTTGGGCAAGGTCTCCCGAAGGTGGGTGTTGATGGTCGTCATGGTCAGCACAGTTGTGATCCCTAGAAAAGAAACAAGACAGTGAGAGGCTGCGGCTTTGCCACACTGGCCTTCACTCTTCACTTTCCTTTTATGTTGTCTCAAACAGCTTGATGCCGTCGGAGATAATGGGTTGAACACTGTGGGGCGACTGGAGTGCAACAGAGCGTACATCGCGTCGTTTGGGTGCGCGTCAGGCTCGGAACAGCAAGCTGACGTCATACTCCTGGGAAGTGGAGCCGCGCAGGGCATTCCCCGCCCACGACACCTTGCTATGACAGAGGATGGGACTTTGAGAGTAGAAGAAGAGATACGGAGAACAGAAAACAACGTGGTTTTGATGAACGCTGGAAAAAATAAAAATAAGCCCAGAATTTCGCAAAAAGCGCTAAGTGTCTAGTTAAGAAAGCTCCAGGAAAAGAAATGAATTTGAGGTGTCTGTGGCTTCAGAGGCAAGGCTGGCAGTGAGAGCTCAGTGAGACAGACTGTGAGAAGAAAATCATTTCCACTACAAAGCTTATTGGAAGCAAGAGGAATGAGGCAATGATTTTTTTAATTGTCAGCCATGAGATCCAGCCCTGGGCTCAAAGAGAAACAGCTGAGTGAAACTTCTGAGGGAAGATGATCTCACAGAGTGAATTCCCTTCTCAACGCAGAAAGAATCTGTACATCAGCTGCTTGGGAAATGTTTGCTCAAGTTAAGGGTTCATGATTTCATTCATTTTATAGAGTCTCACCATATTCTGGGGCAACTCACCAGGTCCGTTTTTTAAATGTCGTTATATTGACTTCTTTACATAGTATTGTATGGATCATCTCACTGTTTCCCATATAGAGCTCACCTTTGTCTAAAACCAGGTAAGGACTATATTTGGCAATTCTCCCCCACAGCAATAGACACAAAATTCTGCATTGAATCATCTGAGGCCATAGAGACCAGGTGGCAAGTTGGTGACATGCCCAGAGCTTGTGGAGTGGAGTTGCACTTACAGGAAGGGCACAGGTCACTCCCGTGCGGTGGGGTGGAATGGTAGTACTGCAGCTGACACGCTGTCTTGGAGACTATATTTCTGAAATGTGAATACATCTCAAGGAAGCAAGACCGCTTTGAGGGCTAAGCTCTTTTCTTCCCATGTGACTGATGCCACTGAATGTCAATATGCGGCTTTCAGAACCCAATAAAGAGAACAGTTTCTGCTGCACTGCTCTGTCAGGCCTTCCCTCAAAAAGGAGGCTTTCAAAGGAAAGAGCCTAACCATAATCCTTCACCCTCGGTAACCCAAAAACCACAGGACATCACTGAGGCCAGGAGGTTGTGCTAGCCCTACAGTTCAGCACCGTCAGGATATGGACTCTGGACGGAGCCCAGGCCCTTCTGCACATGGTCCCAGCCCAGCCCTCCACGGCAGGGTTTGGATTTGCTAAGCATTCAAATTTCATCCCCTCTGATTTCCCATCCTGTCCTGGGAGACAGATCCTTATCCTCTGCATCCCACAGAGAGGACCTGGAGACTGCAGAGCTCAGCTGGCTTGGGAAGGAGCTGGAGAGCAGGCTAGACGGCCCCGCCTTCCACCTCCCACATGAGCGCTCCCTCCACTGAGCCTGACCTGCTACTCAAGGCTAAGAGGAGAACTGAAGACTTGAGAAACTCTTTTTATGTAGAGCTGCAAACATGGTTGCTGATGGAATGCATGGAAATCCAAGATGTCAGAATATTTTAAGATTCTCTTTTAACATCACATTCATGTGCCCCTGGGGACTTCTTAAATTTGAAAATGGCAATGGGATAATAACAGTTTACAAATAAATGAGAAAACACCATGCAAATGCTACAAAATTAGGTATTCTCACCATTATTCAAAAACTTTGTAGTGTTCTTGCCACTACCTTTTCTCCCCCTTCACCGTGAATGTGGGAAAACCGAGTGCTCTGCTTTAGTCACCGCTTCGCCTCTCCTGCTGGCTCTTTTGAATGGACAAGTGTAACACAGGCCTCAGCAGATGTCCCAGACAAATGGACTGAAAGCACACGGGGACAGGGACGGCCAGCGCATCTCACAGGCACTCCTCCTGGTGCCTGAGCCCCAGAGGGACCTGGGATAGGAACCTGCATCCGGATCCCACGGCACAGGCTCAGGCATCCCTAACGGTAAGACCTGTGGTGAGAGATCGGGTCTTTCTAGTTTGAATCCACAGGCCACATGAGTTCTTAGCTTAAGAGGCCAATGCATTCACTAACTCCTGTTGCTTTACTTCCTACGTGCGATACCGTGGATGGTGGC
This sequence comes from Sapajus apella, assembly GCF_009761245.1. Lineage (NCBI taxonomy): Eukaryota > Metazoa > Chordata > Mammalia > Primates > Cebidae > Sapajus > Sapajus apella. Next base: position 4,047,830 of record NW_022437053.1, read on the forward strand.
GTATCGTGGTGGTCCCACAGCCCGTAACGGGGAGCCACAAGGCCCAGACCCAAAGCCTTAACTCTGCCTCTACGGGTCTCTAGGCATTTGGAGCTGCTGGAAGTCTAATGGCAATGTCTGAAAAGCTCTGGTGATGTGCCAAGAAACAGTAACTGGCACCGCTGGCGCTAACAGCAAATAATCATATGACTATCATCATTCCAGAAAAATCATTCTTCAGTAGCCTCTAGGTTTCCTGGCCTTTCCTTGAACTTCTGCTCTCTAAAGAGAAATCATCCCCACCTGCAGTACGAGAGATGGCTGGGTGGTGACTTCTGTGTTTTCTGTACGTTCACCAGGCTTCTAAGTCTTTCTATAAATTGCTAGCCTCAACTTATTTGTCATTTAGATTATGTATAAAATATTGTATTTGAAAAGCTGTATCACAATGAATATGAAAGAAAAATATAATTTCTTTGCATCATTTAATCAAAATATTTTGTTTTTCCTCCTCATGATAAAAATCTGGCCAAATTTTATCAGTATGTATTTTCACCTTTAGAAGTACCAGTACTATTGCAGATTGAGCATCCCTAACCTAAAAATCCAAAATCTGAAATGTCCCAAAATCCGGAACGTTGGAGCACCTGCATGTTGCTCAAAGGAAATGCTAATTGGAGCATTTCAGATTCTGGATTTTTGGATTAGTGATGTTCAACCTGTAAGTATAATGCAGACACTCCAAAATTTGAAAAAAGTCTGATTTTCAAACTGGTTTTGATTTTCTGGTCCCAGGCATTTCTGGTGAAGGACACCCAACCCGTATTCCCTGAGGGTTTTGAGGAAGACCATCTAATTAAAACTTCCCACTTTAAGGCTTGGTGGTTATCAATGCTAACAGTTCAACATTTCTGATGGTCAGGCCCTCCCTGGGTAGCAGAAGCATATCTTGCTGAAGCCCACAGAGAGAGAAGCTGAGGAGCATGGCTCCTCTGAAGAGCCAGCAGAACAAGCCCTGAGTCCTTCCCACACCACGTCCAGGTCCGGCAGCACCAGAGCCTGGGGTGAGTCCTCCACAGAGGCCTGCCCGCCCTGTCTGTGCAGAGGCTGCACTTTTAACATGCATTTGCAAGCAATGCATATTGACCACAGTGCAGCCCCTTAGGACGAATGCAAGAAGCACTGTGAGCATTTCAAAGTGGTACTACACATCTAGATGCTTGGGGAAGGGTGCAGGCAGTGGGATTTCTTCAATGAAGGCCCTCCAAACTATAGGTGTATCCTATGCAGCTCAGCAGCATCTTAACGGTTATGAGGGATCCTCAATAATAAAAGCTAATAACAATGTCTGGTTAGCTTTTTACTTTTTTACAAAAATCCATGGCTTTTACAACATAGTGGCCCAAATAACTCCTTACTGTAGTTTCACTGACAATTTAGGAATTATCTGCAGTAGGTAAGGGAGAAGGTCTGGAAGTTTGACTAACTGCACTGAAATCTTTCTTGTGAAACTTGGTAATTACGCGACTTGGCACCAGTTCTTTAGCTTCCTGTATCTCATTCTCACGCTCTGTAAAACTGGAGCAATACTACTTCCTTCTCTGCTGTGAGTCTTCTCCAGAACAGATAACTACAGGAAAGGCCTCAGCAGAGAATGTGGTGCCTAACTGTGTGATAATTTCCAGCCTTTATTATCCTGGTGATGATTGATGATGATGATGATGAGATGCTCAGTGCTCCTGAACCTATGTCATACTTTTTTTTGAATTCACCAACTGACGTTTCCCAGTGACTTTAGATCTGGATTCAGAGACATGTCTTGTATCGGCAGGAGGGACAGAGGGAATCCATAAGCAGGTGTCATACTCAGAGCTGGATCTGTTGGGTTCTTGTCTGGCCATGCCCACAGCCCTGAGATCACAGCTGCCCTCCCGAGGTCAGGGTCGCCCTAACTCTCGTGAATATCCCCTTCACGCTGGCTCTCACGCCTGCCTCCCATAGCACAAGTGTCAATCCTCCAACGTTAAGCCTCAGCAACCCCAGCCAGACTGTGCCTTCATCCCAGCCAGGCCACAGACGCACGGTTTGTTATAAGAATAACACTTTGTCATGAAGAAACAGCAGAATCTACTTTCATAGATCTTCACGAGACCGGGTTGAATGTACCTCACTTTGGGGGGATTAACGGTTTAACACTGTAGAAGACAATGCTTTACAATTGGGGGGACAGGATCTGCAATGGCTAAGAATTCAGATATGCACATTTTCAGTGCACCCCACCCCTGTGATGTCAGAGAATCATGGTTCCTCGGTACTCATATTTATCTAAGTATCACAGTGATGGCAGAGTCTCTGCAGCACATTCACGGTGAAGCCATGAAATGTCAGCTTCAGGTCTCCACTTTCATAGGTCTCTTCTAGGCTTGGGAAGGGTCCCAGCAACTTTGTGTTTGTATATTTTATATTATTTTTCTTCAAATAGGGCTCTTGAAATTGTCTAAGCTAACAGCTCTGCATAATTTAGATTTGCCCCTGCAAATGTACTGTATCTCTGAATTTTCCAAGTGAAAAGAGAAGAGTTTAACAAAGAGCAATCTAGACATATATATATATATATATATATATATATATATATAAACAAAGAACAATCTAAATATATATATATTTAAAGCAAAATCTGCATAAAGACTGACATTACTGGGGAAGATTTGCAGGCTGTAGAAAAATCCTGGAATTTTTTTTAGGGAATTGTGCTTATGATACCTGTTAGAAATACATAACAATTAAAACAGCACTTTTGGTTTTTTGAAGCTTTACTTTTTGCATTGTGGTTTTTTATTCACTTAGCCCCCTTAGGAATAACTACCTCATTTTCTCAAGTCATAGTTATGTTATTTCCTGGGGAAAAAATCTAATCTCGATCACAACTATGCAAGTCACATATTTGCCATCCATATACACACATGTACTTACATTTTATTAGAAAAGAAAACATGTTAGCCAGACGCGGTGACTCATGCCTATAATCCCAGCACTTTGGGAGGCCAAGGTGAGCGGATCACCTGAGGTCAGGAGTTCGAGACCAGCCTGACCAACATGGAGAAACACCATCTCTATTAAAAATACAAACAAAATTAGCCGGGCATGGTGGTGCATGTCTGTAATTCCAGCTACTGGGGAGGCTGAGGCAGGAGAATCGCTTGAACCCGGGAGGCAGAGGTTGCAGTGAGCCAAGATTGTGCCATTGCACTCCAGCCTGGGCAACAAGAGCAAAACTCCGCCTCAAAAAGAAAAGAAAAGAAAGCATGTTAATTAACTTGAAGTCCTGGGAAAAGTTGGTCAACAGAAAAAGGGCCAGGTGTGGTGGTTCATGCCTATAATCCTAACAATCTGGGAGGCTGAGGCAGGCAGATCACTGGAGGCCAGGAGTTCAAGACCAATCTGTGAAACATGGCAAAACCCCATCTCTACAAAAAACTAAAAAATTAGCCAGGTGTGGTGGTGTGTGCCTGCTGTCCCCGCTACTCAGGAGGTAGAGACGAGAGAATCACCTGAGTTCAGGAGGTTGGGGCTGCAGTGAGCCATAATCATCACTGTGCCACTGCACTCCGGCCTGGGCGACAGAGTGAGACCCCGTCTCAAAAAAGAAGAAAAAGGAAAAAGCAAAGAAGGGATAACTGCAACCCTGAATTCTTACCTTTTTTTTGTAAGGTACTTTGCCAGAGAATGTGTTGATAATTATCTTCCATCAATTTTTATAAGCACTATTGATACTTTCAATTTCAGGAATTAAATTCAACCCTACCCAAAGGGAAAGACTGCAGATTGCCCATGAGCTCTGTATTTACATAAATGTATTTAAATAATTATTTTGTCCATGTAGTTTCATACTAATCGGCTGAGTAGAGAATAATGTTTCTGAAAATGTAAGCCTTCCCTGAATAATCAAAATGCTAAAAATAATATTGGAACCTATAATACATATTGTACATCAGCTAATAATCCAGCTGTCAAATAACCAATGGTTAGAAAAGATCACTGGAGCCTATGGGAATCATTTAGAATTGAATTCCATATTTTAATGCTCATTAAATTGTGTAATTCCAATTCTCGGCTGTAGTATTTGACAACTTTTCTGACTTAAAAAAGAAGGCGGTACAATTAATCAAGTCTTCTTCTGGGCCATGGAATAATTTTGAACAGGAGATGGTAATCCTTGCCTTAAAATTAGTGTCAAAAATAGTTTTATCATGCAAATATTCTGCAAGCATATTTTCCCTTTCATGGGCATGAAAATTCACATTTGAGCCTTATAATTAAATTAACACATCAAGGGAATCGTGCGTGAAATTAGTGTTTCAAGATGAAAAGTAACTATATGGGCAATGCTTGCGTCACGATGTCAAAAAATGGTAGTTGAACTGCAGCCTTTGAACTCTTTTAATACTGTAATGATACGATTACTTTACATTTAAATATTGCTTAAAAATTGTACATACCGAGGGCAACTCTAGCAGCAGATGCATCATAATTGATCCAGAAGGACACCCAGGACAGAATTGTTATCAGTATAGAGGGCATGTAAGTCTGGAGAATGAAGTATCCGATGTTCCTCTTCAACCGAAAGCTCAGTGACAGTCGAGGATAGGCACCTGTGGAAACAGACAAGGATGTGACGGGGGAAGAGGCCGGCAGAGAAGAGAGTCTGCTTCACGTCACGGGTCAACAGCAGGCATTGGAAAAGTCCGTGAATGAAGGCGTGGTCCACCAGCAGTTTTCCTCTGTCTGCTAACGGTATTTATAGAAGAATTAGGAGCGGAGTGCTTTTTGTTCTATTCATAAGATAGTGATGAGGATGCTCTTCTAAAGCTAAATGCTCTGTTGAGAACTATCCTTGGAAAAACTTAGAAGTTTTTAGCTAAGAATCCAGAATAATACCAAATAACCTGGTTTATTCTTGAATGAATGACTATCCCTTTTTCCTTGTAGACAGAGGACATGTGGCTCAAGGCTTTCCTGGGCAAAAAAAAGGCTTTGACAAGTTGTCCTTCCAGCCCACCTGGAGTTCAGCCCTGAACACAGTGTTGGAGGCACTGCCCTGAGAGTAACTGGGCCAGCTTGGGGCCACCCTAAGAAGGAGAGAGGCAAGGAACAAGTCCAGTCCTGGAGAAAGCAGCAGAGCAACTGAGGGCTTCTGCTTTGGCCGCAGAAGAGGCATCAAGGAGAGTCTTGAAGGAGCACCTGTCTGCATTCCTGCCCAAGAGCCCCAGTGTTAATTCTTGGACTTGAACATTTCACTTAACACACTTTGGAATCCCACCACCCACACCATGACAGAGTAAGGAAACGCGCCATTTATCATGCCACATTCAGCTCTATATTTGCCCTTTCTGTCTTTTATTTTTTATTTATTTTTGAGACAAAGTCTCACTTTGTTGCCCAGGATGGAGTGCAGTGGTGTGATCTTGGCTCACGGAAACCTCTGCCTCCTGGGTTCAAGCAATTCGCCTGCCTCAGCCTCCTGAGTAGCTGGGACTACAGGTGCCCACCACCATGCCTAATTTTTTTTTTAATTTTTTGCTATATTTAGTAGAGATGGGGTTTCACCATATTGGCCAGACTGCTCTTGAACTCCTCACCTTGTGATCCGCCCACCTCCGCCTCCCGAAGTGCTAGGATTACAGGTGTGAGCCACCGCACCCGGCCTATTTTGTTTTTCTTAGAGCGAGGCAAGTGTGGCTTTTGTTTCCCCGTGTCCATTTCTACAGGCCACTTTCTTGGTTCCAATCCTCCTGCTCCTTGTTTTCTGGATTCTGATGGGAGCTGCTTGAGGGCCAGCCAGTGAGAATCCAAGGACCCTCTCTAATCGGCTCCTCTGACTGCTCCCAACACGGGCAGAGGCAGGTGCCTTCTTTCTGAAGCTGCCCACACCCTAAGCTCCAAGAGGCCTCATCTTTCCTGATCTCCTACGCCAAGCCTGGCGGCCTCCTGTTCTCCTCCTGCCCCTAAATATATGCACTCTTCAGGCTTCATTCCCGTCCCTTTCTGTGACTGTCCCTAGATTCTTCTCTTGGGCAGTCTGGTTCACTCGTATGACCACTACCATTATGCAGGAGATGAATGATTTTATCTCCGGGCCTCCGAACTTAGCATGAACCACGTTTGCAGCCAGGATGATATACAAGAGAAAATAAATCACCAAACAAACCCAGAACTTCAAGGCTGACAGTCTCAGAAATTCCCTCCAGTCTTTGTGTGTGTCTGCATAGAGTTTCTCTTACACCGCTCTGATCAAATGCATACATCCCATGGCATCACAGCGTATACGCTTTCAGAGTTGTTACAAATTATTTGTAAACACAATTTTCAATTCTTCCTAATGCTCCATGAAATACAGACACGAAGACTCTCTAAATACAATTTCCTGAATGCTGTAGATGTAGGTGTTTTTAATTTTTACAAAACTATAAATAGTATGCATAAGGATATCTTTGTGCAGAGCTGTTTTTCTATATTTAGACTTATTTCTTTAGGATGAATATGCCAAAGGAGGATTAGTAGAAAAAGGTTTAAAGCTTTCGATAAATATTGTCAAATTACTTTGGAAAGGAATCGCACCAATGTACGCCACTGCCACTATCATCTCATCTTGTAAATATGGCAATGTTATAAGTTATCTCATAAATAGTTTCAGATAAATCCCTTGGGAAAAACTTGTCCTTTCAATTACTTTTTTAAAATTGAATATTTCTTAAATGTATGTTTGTTCTCTGTATTTAATCTTATAAATTATCCGATTACTCATTTATTTTTCTCATTTCTCTTTCCTCTGTTGGTTTTTACCTTTTCATTGAAACACTTTATATGCTCATCCTTGCCTGTATTCTCTGCAAGCATTTTCCCAGTTGTCTGTTGCAAACCTGATAATGGCTTTGAGTGGGGGACACACAGATGCCTAACATTTTGTATGTAATTACATCTTTATTTCATTTTTTTCCCTTGTCATTGTTAAAACTTGTGTTTAGATTTAGGTGAGTTCACAATACAGATCTATCTGCAAACCTATTTTGAGGGTTGGCCATCACTTCAGCATTTGACGTGAGGTGAAATGCGAACGGGTTTCTCCAACACCATCTGTAGAATGAGGCTTCCCTTCACACACATTTCATACAGTTGTGTTGCTTTTAGACACCGTTTCTTGTAAATGTGGCTCAGGGCCCTGATGCACCAGCAGGGGGGCCAGACGCTCCTCCCGGGCCTGGGCCTCCCGGCTCTGGGCCTCGCGTGGCTTGCGCATTGACACTCACTGTCCTGACACAATCAAAACCTTCTACGGCTCGTTGCTTCCCACAAACATAAAAACACCCATCCAGGAATTTTGATTTCTCCTTCTTTTCCCAAATTAACATCAGTTTTATTTTCCACCATGTTTCTGCATTAAGCATAACACTTTTTTTTAGTCAAAGAGGTTCTCACTGTCTCAAAATATTCATCTCTGTTTCCTGCCTCTGCTGACTCACATCCCGGTTTTGAAGACGTGTCTTTCCTTATCCAAACTTCAAGGTCTTGGTCAAAGCCCCATCTTCCATGAATCCTTTCCTTTTCCTCCTTCCAAACGTAAGTGATCACCCTGTTGAATGTTTTTTACTCATTATTCATATTATTTACTAAAGTAACTTCAATACTGGCTCTTAATTCACAATTTCATGGCAACCTCAGACCTTTCTTAGCCCTTATTTGCTTCTCCTTGCTTCAGGTAAAGCTTTCAATAATCTTCCATATAAGGAACAGTCTCTGTAGCAGTCAGGACAGGTTGGCTTATGGTACAGTACCAAACAGCCCCCAAATCCAGTAGTTTGTCACAAATTTTTTTCCGATAAAAAACGTATCTACTGGCCGGGCTCGGTGGCTCAAGCCTGTAATCCCAGCACTGTGGGAGGCCGAGGCGGGTGGATCACGAGGTCAAGAGATCGCGACCATCCTGGTCAACATGGTGAAACCCCGTCTCTACTAAAAATACAAAACATTAGCTGGGCATGGTGGCGTGTGCCTGTAATCCCAGCGACTCAGGAGGCTGAGGCAGGAGAATTGCCTGAACCTAGGAGGCGGAGGTTGCGGTAAGCCGAGATCGCGCCATTGCACTCCAGCTTGGGTAACATGAGTGAAACTCCGTCTCAAAAAAAAAAAAAAAAAAAAAACGTATCTACTTAGCTCCTGCCTTCTGCAACACTGTTGGCCTCTGTGGTAGAAGACCTACACGTATTTCCCATCATATTTCAGAGCAAGTCTCATCACCAACTTTTATGTCAGGAGAACAGGAACATTTAATCCTCTCCCAAAGAAGAGCGGAAAACATTTCTGAACGATAATGCCATTTACCATATCCTCCAAATTTCCGTTTGCCAATTCAACTTTGTTAAACATTTTCCAAAGAACATCTTCAGGGAAACTCCCATGCAATGCCATGACTGTACAGTCAAACACTTGGAAGATAACTAGGGACGCTGAGGATGAGAGTTCGAAACTGAACACTTACTCTCTGGAAGTTCGCCAAGGTACTCATTGACATGGAATTCGGAATTAAGAAATTATACCATTTTCTTTTGTATTTGTTTAGTAAATACATTCTACTTGTTAAAAGTAAAATGCCATTTCCAATCAGCACAATGTTTAGGCATTCAGTGTATGCCCCATACATCCAGTCTCTGAGGTGGAGACGGTGAGTGGAGCAAACAATGAAGGTGAATAAAAGCACAGTCCGCCCTCCCAACTATTCATAGTCCTAACCCATGTCAGACACTCACTCAGAACTGGCCTCCACAAAGCTGTGGCATGCACTATCCTGGAAGCATAAGGATACGCTAGGGCACACGACTTGGTGATTTAGGAGAGGTTTCACGATGCATGAAAGCTCTGGTGTCACCAATGATGTATGTATGCATCTCTGGTGTATGAGACACCCATGGCTGAATAGGATTCCTTCAGGCAAAGAGGAAGGAGAGCTTTCAAGGTAACAGACCCAGCAGAGCTGTTCAAGATGCCGTGAGACAACAGATGCTGGAGAGGATGTGGAGAAACAGGATCACTTTTACACTGCTGGTGGGAGTGTAAACTAGTTCAACCATTGTGGAAGACAGTGTGGTGCTTCCTCAAGGACCTAGATATAGAAATACCATTTGACCCAGCAATCCCATTACTGGGTATATATCCAAAGGATTATAAATCATTCTGTTATAAAGACACATGCACACGTATGTTCATAGTGGCACAGTTTAAAATAGCAAAGACCTGGAGCCAACCCAAATGCCCATCAATGATACGCTGGACAAAGAAAACGTGGCACATATGCACCACGGAATACTATGCAGCCATAAAAAGGACGAGTTTGTGTCCTTTGTAGGGACATGGATGAAGCTGGAAACCATTATTCTCAGCAAACTGACACAAGAACAGAAAACCAAACACTGCGTGTTCTCACTCATAGGCAGGTGTTAAACAATGAGAACACATATACACCGGGAGGGGAAAATCACATACAGGGGTATGTTGGGGTGCGGGGGGCCAGGGGAGGGACAGCGGGAGGCGGGGAGGTTGGGGAGGGATAACACTGGGAGAAATGGCTGATATAGGTGATGGGGGGATGGAGAGAGCAAACCACCATGGCATGTGTGTACCTACGCAACAATCCTGCAAGATCTGCATTTACCCCAGGACTTAAGGTAGAATTTAAAAAAAAGATGCCATGAGACAGAGACCTCAGAATGTCAGTCCACCGGAGAATCATCTGATGTAGTAGATCCATTCTGCTAGGCAAAGGCTCTTCCCATTTGATGTGCATCTTAAAGAGTACATAAAAGTGTTTTCATAGCTCCGGTAGACAAGGTCCTTACACTGGCAGGATGGAATGCCATGAAATATGCTGTATCTATGGGGAAAACTCCCTAGTGATCACAGCTAGGGGCTAAAAATTTAAAGTTGAGAAGTAATGAGTCAGCTGCACTAAGACAACCCCTTCAAAATGAAACCGAAGCTCGAATTTACAACTGAAATGCACTGAAGCCCTAACGTCTGTGTGCCAGTGCAGATGTGCTCAGGTCCCCAGGCAGATGCTGAGCCAACAGACAGAGGCACAGTCTCTGAGCACAAGTGCACTGCTCCAGCGCAGGGGTTCCTTGGCAAGACTGCCTAGTGAAGATGCTGATCCCAGCCCTTTCTGCCCAGATGCAGGTACCACGATGCCAAAAACAGGGCTCTGGATGTCTAATCCAGCCTGAATTTATATCATTCTCTACGCATTAATATTTTTGAAGAATTCATTAAAAATGTGGACACAGAGGGTCATGCCGGCTTTGCAGAGTGCTAAGAGCCACTCAGATGCATCTGTGAACTGATAGACGCTGATACTGTAGCAACTGCAGCAGAGCTCACTCAGGCACACGCTCCTCTTTCCATCAAGGCAGCCATGGTGGGGCCCTCCCGCTGCAGCCTGGGAAGCTTTGTGAGCTCTCACTCAGAGCTGTTCTGGACCCTTATCCTGCTATTTGACTCATTTATTATCTGGCTTTTACTCTGCAATGCAGCCTAAAATTAAAAATAGTGTTCCTAATTCTTACTCCCATTACTAGTCACCTTATTATATGTTGAAAAAATCCATTAAGAAAAGGAAATACATGAAATAGAAAAGAGAGAGAAGAAACATGAGATTGGGTTTTTAAAAAATTTGTTTCAAATATTGTCTCAACCAGGCAGTGAGTTCTCTCTGATCCTCTACAGAAAAACCAGCGTTGAACCACATAACAGTGCAGCAGAGAACAGGGATGTTTGTTAGAACAATCCAGCCTCACCGTTTATTTGGGATATTCCTTTCTGAGAAGGTTACTATCCTCTCTTTCCTTGTGTGTAAAATGAAGGCACGAATACCGTAAGTGGCAAAAAATTAGACTTCCTAAAAATTAAAAACAGTTATGCTCCAAAGCATACCATCAAGATAACCTACAGAATGTGAGAAAATATTTGCAAATCATATATTTGATAAAGAGCTTATAAAGACTGTGGCTGGGTGTGATGGCTCATGCCTACAATCTCAGCACTTTGGGAGGCTGGGGCATGAGGATTGCTTGCGCCTTGGAGTTCAAGACCAGCCTGGGCAACATAGGGAGACTCCATCTTTACAAAAAAAAAGAAAAACAAAAATTAGCTGGGCATGGTGGCACACGCCTATAGTCCCCGGTACTTAGGAAGCTGAGGTGAGAGGCTCGCTTGAGCCCAGGAGGCTGAGGCTGCAGTGAACCGAGATAAGACCCCGTCTCAAAGAAACGAATGCTTACAAAAAACACAAATAACTGAATTTGTTTAATTGGGAAAAGCCTTTGAAAAGATATTTTTTCCAAACATAGACAAACAGTCAAAAAGCATATGAAAAGATACTCAACATCATTAGTCATTAGGGAAACGCATGTCAAAACAATAGTGAGACACCACACCCTACCCTCTAGGATGGCTACAGTCAAAAAGACAGAAAATAACTAGTGTTGGTGAGAATATGGAGAAATTGGAACCCTCCTAGACTTCTGGTAGGAATATTATCAAGCCACCACTTTAGGAAATAGTCTGATAGTTTCTCAAGGGGATGTTGCCCAGCCATTCCACTCCTAAGTATATGAATTAACTTCCTAAAAGAAATGAAAACATACATCTACACTAAAACTTACATCGTAATGTTCCTAACAGCATTACATCTAATACCCCAAGCCAAATGCTCATCAGCTGATGAACAGGTAAACAAAATGCAGTATATTTATTTGGCAATAAAAAGGAATGAAGCACTGATTTATGCCACAACGTGGATGAACCTGGAAAACATCAGGCTAAGTGAAAGAGCAGTCACCAAAGACCACACGGATGAGTCCACTGATATGAAATGCACTGAAGAGACGAGTCGACAGAAATGTAAAGTCGGTGAGTGGCTGTCTAGGGTTGGGAGAAATGGGAAGAGACTGCTAGTGAACACAGGGCTTCTTTTTGGGGTGATAAAAAATTTCTAAAATCGATTTGGTCATGGTTGCACAACTCAACAAATATACTAAACACCACTGAATGTATCCTTTAAATGGGTGAATTGTATGGTATGTGAATTGCTTCTCAATAGATCCATTATAAGGAAAAAACTGTTTGCTACATGTATTTTTACTGGCAATTAAATTCACATCAACTCTAAAACACACTATCTGACCCAAAATACAAGTTCCTTCTTTCTTTTCTTTTTCCCCTGCTTTGGTGCCTTCTCTGTTTATGATTCTGTAATCAGGGCTTTCTCCACTGAGCACAGTTTTAAAATTCTGCTGGAGGTCTTAAAGGCAATTTAAAAAGATGAAGGTAGTTAAGAACTCTTTTTGCAAAAAAGATTTAAGGCAATGAATTTCTGAAGCAATCTGTCTTCTGTGGTGAGACAGGTTTCATATGTCGGGACCCCTTATAAAAACTAATGTCACAGCAAAAAGAGAATACAGTTAAGCTCTGCTTTGGCCCTGGTAGTGAGCATGCTCTGGTCCAGCATTTTGGACTAAGAGATTAGGGACTGGACCTGGCCAGGAAGCACAGGTGAATTGCCTCTAAGAGTCCTTGTAACCAAAGTAAATGGGGAGGAAAGAAATAGAAATTTGTCTCTGGAATTTAAGGTCAAATTAAACTATAAATAAAAGACAGATGGAAATTTTTCCTTTTAATGTTTCATATATCTTTTTTTTTTTTTTTTTTTTTTTTGAGACAGAGTCTTGCTCTGTCGCCAGGCACCAGGCTGGAGTGCAGTGGCACGATCTCAGCTTACTGCAACCTCCGCCTCCCGGATTCAAGCAATTCTCCTGCCTCAGCCACCCGGGGTAGCTGGGACTACAGGCGCATGCCACCATGCCAGCTAATTTTTTGTGTTTTTAGTAGAGACGGGGTTTCACCACATTGGCCAGGATGGTCTCGATCTCTTGACCTTGTGATCCGCTCGCCTTGGCTTCCCAAAGTGCTGGGATTACAGGCGTGAGTCACCGCGCCTGGCCTCATATATCTTTCCTATACCTCTAGTAGATGGTATTTATAAACTGAATGGGCAATAATTGGATCCCAGAAAGCTTGGAGTTCACAATTAGACTCTTACAGATAAACCTGAATACAAACATTAACAGTGTGACAGGTGGACTTTTAAAAAAATTTATAACCTCTCATGATCATTAATAAGAAAATAACGCAATATTTTGAAAATTAATTTTTGCAAAGAGAATCCACATATCTTAGCTGAAATGTCTCATCATTATTCATTTTTCATCCTTCTTTTTCTTCCGATCTTAGCCAAAGTATTTTGAAATAAAGTCAGAATATATCACTGCCCAAATATACCACAGAAAAAAGGAAGAGAAAGATAAACATCACAAAATTAAAGAATCATATTAAACCATCTGTTCTCCACATATCTTGCAAAAACCTCAATCTTTCCATTCAAAGACGACTTTCGGTTAGGAGTAAATTTTTGGTTTGGCAAAACCCGTACATCCCAAATTTTGCTGGTGAGCAGGACACATTTTCAAGGCCAATACAAAAGCTGAATTTTAATCTGTTCATCTGTATGTTCACAGTGATATTTGAGGAGATCTTTGATTTTTGGCTGAATATGTTTGTTGAAATAAATTTAATTCAGTATTTCTTTTAACCTGATCCCTTATCTGTCTGTTAGGCAAGGGCTTCGCTCACGTTTTCACAGCTTGTAACTGTTACAGCCAAAGGCTCGAATACCCTGACTGAGCTTTACATTGCTTTCTTCAACAACAGAGTATTCTAGATAAATGTTTCCTCTTTATAACATTACCAGAAAACAGAGTTGAATGGCTTATGTTTCCTGAAATTAATTCTAAAAATAGCTTCCTAAATTTTCTTCTTTTTCACTTTCATGTATTAGTAGTCCAAACTAAAGAAGAATTACATATTGAAACAACTGGAGACTTTTCTGAAAGAAATGAAGAGGGGTGAAAAATAAGCCATGGTGTTCAGGTAATGTAGGATATACTGAAAATGACTGAAAAAACTGTACAGAATTGAAATAAATCCGCTTGGAGAGATTTAAAAGGAGAGAGAACAAGCCAGTAAAACTCTGTATCAAGATGTGGGAGAGAAAGAAAACAGAGAAGGGAGCCCCATGTTTCTGATACCTGTAGTTTTAAGAGAATGAAGAGAAGCGAATTATGACATCCAAGACTCAGAGGACTAGGGGGCAGATGCTGGACACAGAGGCCATGAACGGGGCCACATTAAGCCTCCTACAGCTTCGGTTGGTTATACCTACACAAAGAGTTTTGCTCAAGATGTAAAGATAAACCAGGCAGACTCACGCGTGCTCAAAGACTGAGCCTGAACTCAGAATTACTCATATCCCAGAAAGTAGATGAAGCTTATCCTAGATTGCTAATGCCTCCAGCTGTCTACTAGAAGCGTAGATCCTCTCTAAAACATACAGCAAAAGAGCAGTTCCAGCATGAAACATAAGAAAATGAAATGCAACATACAGAAAGGAACGTGCAAGTTAGGCAGGATAGAATGCTGGATATGTGTGTCATTGGGATTCTAGAAGAAGAGAGAATGGGGCAGAAGCAGCCCTTGAAGAGATGACGGCCAGCGATGCTCCAAACCCGCAGACAGACATCAAACCAGAGGCTCAAGAAGGTCCATAAACTCCAAGAGGGGCCGGGCGTAGTGGCTCACAGCTGTAATCCCAGCTCTTTGGGAAGCTGAGATGGGCAGATCACTTGAGGTCAGGAGTTCAAGATCAGCCTGGCCAACAGAGTGAAACCCTGTCTCTACTAAAAATACAAAATTTAGCCAGGCATGGTGGCACACCCTTGCAATTCCAGCTACTCGGGAGGCTGAGGCAGGAGCATTGTTTGAACCCAGGAGGTGGAAGTTGCAATAGTGGAGACTGAAGCCACTGCACTCCAGCCTGGGTGATGGAGTGAGACTTTATCTCAAAAAACAAAACAAACACAAAACTCCAAGAATAATCACAGAGGGCGCTCCAACTTGATACATCATAATAATGCCCATGAAAACCAAGGACAAAGAGAAAAATCACAAAGTCACCTGCAGGGGGTAGAAAAACAGATTATAGTCATGCCCCTCGTAATGACCTATAGGTCAGCGGATGAGGTCCCAGAAGATTACAGGGGAGCTGAAAAATTCCTTTCGCCTAGTGACATCATAGTCTGGTCCCAATAAACTTCTAGAGTGTTTGTTCTTTCCTAGCTCCCCGTGCTTTTTCGGAGGAGACAGCATCTTGCAGGCTGGAGTGCAGTGGAACAATCACAGCTCACTTACAGCCTCAAAGTCCTGGGATCAAGCGATCCTCCCACTTCAGCCTCTGAATAGCTAGAACCACAGACGCTGCCACCAGGGCCTGACTCAATCTTTCATTTTTTATAGAGAGGAGGTCTCACTGTGTTTCACAGGCTGATCAGGAACTCCTGGCCTCAAGTGACCCTCCTGCCTTGGCATCCCAAAGCACTGGGATTATAGGTGTGAGCCACTATGCCCAGCCTCTAATCCCTTTTTTTGGGAATACTCTTTCAGGCTAGAAAATCCTGTTTACCAGTCACATTCTTATTAATTCAGAATACTTGTAGAAAGAAAAATAAATTAGGATAATACTTAATATTAAGGTATTTTTAGAACACTGCAACTTACGCCATTTCTTCATGCATAGGTGAATTAGAATAATTTTAAAGTGCAAGCTTTTGAAAGTTGGGAGGTTTTGCAGCTGACAGATGCGGAGCTCCTG
Source organism: Sapajus apella (assembly GCF_009761245.1). Lineage (NCBI taxonomy): Eukaryota > Metazoa > Chordata > Mammalia > Primates > Cebidae > Sapajus > Sapajus apella. Next base: position 4,063,620 of record NW_022437053.1, read on the forward strand.
CGCTGCACCCAGTAAATGCAGGGCTCGGTACATGCTGGCAGGAAGACGCAATGCTGCATTCTGATGGTCCCGTGGGGCTATGAATAGTTAAGTATTCTGCCACATACCTGTAGTGTCTATTTTCTCCAGACATGCTTAGGATATGTTCTAACATTTACAGACTGAAAAGAAAGACGGAGATTGCACCTGGAGAATGGTGGTTTTGAGTGCTTTCAAGTCAGTGGATTCAGGAAGTCATTCTAAGTGGCTGTGGTCCCCCTTGGAGGCAGCAGACCCTCTACAAACACCTCACCTGGCTTTCTAACGGGGCTGCATGAAAATGCAGTAAGAAATCCTCATGGCAGCACCCTCACGGCCATCCTGCATCTTTCTAGGCAAGGCTGCACGGGCAGGATCATCCACAGCGAGTACACTCAGAGCACGGAACACTTTGCACCTCAGTTTTAGGAGACAGACGTCAGTTTTTCCAATGCCTCACAGGGCACTGAATGTTCTCGGTTGTGGACACTATTCCTTAATGATAAGCCCACGTTCTTGCTGGCTCTCATTCCTCTCTGAAGTAAACATCTGAGTGTGTCTTCTCTAGAGAATGCAGGGACATCAGCAAGGCCTCTTGAGGCAGAGGATAAAGCTGCACTGCATTAAAGAAAGGACCTGACTGATGTCTTAAAAACTCAGGTTTTTACATCTACTTATCATGTACTTTGGCTCCTAGGGATGGAGAGCAGGGAACGTTGGTGGTGACCCTGATGGATCAATTACTTACTCAGTGACAACTGCCACACGCCCAGGACACATTGGGCATTACTCAAGATGGGGGTGAGGAGGGGATGAACCACGCATGACTGACGCAGGTCTCTCCTCAGGGGGCGCGCCCTTGCAGAAGCAGGTGTTGTGAGCTATGAGCAGAGCTGAGAGGTGGCCAGTCCTGCCCTGTGGAGATGCACTCCTGCCATGTAACCCAGCCTGGGGTCTGTGTGGGGCAGGGCAGGTCAAAACGGCCTCCCAGAGTAGTTGACGTCGGGTCAGGAGTGTTCGACTTACCCACTGGCTTCATGGTTGTCATCATGGGACTGGGGCCAATTTCATGCACTCATTGTTCAAGCTACATGGACGGCTCTGCTTTCACTTAGCATTTTCGACCCAGAGCTGTGGTCTCCGTAATGCCTTACATTTTACAAAGCACTTTCATTTATTATATCAATTACAATGCACAGCTTTCAGTAAGCACAGAGCTACTGAGTCAGCACTGCACATTGCAAAGTATACATTCAGTAACTTTGCAAAAACAGACTAAGGTGCAGAAGGTGCTGTCTCAGTAATTGTGCAGTTGGTACAAAGAGGGCAAGGAAACCCAGACTAAGGCAACCTTCATCAGGTGACATCAGATGATGACCACGTGTATTGAGGCAAGGTGGACTGGAGGTGGCGCAAGTTCCCGGACCACCAAGGCTGGCTGCTAACCCCACTGAGGGAAGGCCGCTTACTCCCGGGAAAACAGCACCCGCCTCCTCTGCTCATCCTCCTTCCTTCCTGCCTCCAAGGTCATCAGTGACCTGTTGTCTGCCCAAGGATGGGAGATCCTTACGTTAGCAAACATTGATTGGTGAAATTCATCCTGTCTTTTCAACAACCAGCCCAGAGAGCATCTCCTCCGTAGGTGGTCCCTCCTTCCCATCAAAGCCTCTCACTCTCCTGCAGATAGAGAGAGCAGGGGTGTGTGACGGGTGACTGATGACAGCACTCCTTCAACGATCCTGTGCCGCGAGTCTGTTGCAGTGTATTTCATCACTCCATCACACCCATGGAGCCGCTGCCCCGAAGGGACTGCAGGTGGACGCAGGGCTCACCTGTGGCAAAGACAACATTCCTCGAGACCAGACGGTGCTCCACAATGGAGAACTGCGGGAGCTCGATCCTTTCCACTCCGGTGACAGCCTTGTCCCCGCCTCGCCAGTAAAATTCAATGTCATCCGTGGTGTAGCCATCTGCCGAGAGAAGCAGGGGGATGGAAACATCACCACTTCGTTTAGGCGCACGGCTAAATAAATGATCATGAACATGGAGGTCGCGGCTCTGCTAGGTTTAGAGTAGATTTGCTTAATGTGCTTGTCTAGGGGAAGTGTCGCCAAAGAACTGACTTTCCAATAGTCTCGTGTTATGGCTGCCATTTTGTTTGTGCCAGGCTGGTATTGAAAAGTTGAGAAGCTGGGTAGAATGGGCGCTCTGACCAGAGTCCTATTTGCGAAATGTAACTTTAGAGCTGACCCAGACACCACATAGAGATGAATTTAAAATACATCTCAACTGACACGAATAAGGCAGTTTTAAGAGAAAGTGAGAACTCAAGTATGAAGGATTTTGGAAAGGCAAACTCCTTTCAAGAGCTTTTGAGAGTGTTCAAAGTTCAAAGACTGAGTGTGAATTTCACCAATCAGCGGTTGATTACATGAGGAATGCTCAGAGCAAACGGCATGTTCTCCGGGGCATATTTGGATGGTTTTATCAGCTCTTCCTGGCCACAAGGTTTGCCAGCATTAGAAACACCTATTGTTGGGATACTCCTGACCCCTGGAGATGTGCACAGGTGGTCTCATCAGAAAGAACAGTGGTGCTAGTTGGATTCTAGCTCAAATCCAGCTTTAGCACAGTGCTCGTGTTCACATGGTGATTAACTATGGCTTCTTGAGAATGAGTACATGGGACAATACAGTCCATTGTCACTCGTAACACCCAGGAGTCTCTTAAAACATTAGGTCAACTTTGTCAATAAGATCAATTGAAACAGAGATTGGGGGAACAGTATCATCTTAACATAAAAGACTTTTTAATTTGAACATAAAATACAAGAAAAAGACATTCACTCAATATTTAATGTTAGTCAAACAAATGGACCAAAGCTTTGGGGTGGGCACGAGGTGCTCCCAACAGCTAATGCCATCTCCCTGGTCCCACCCACTGTCCTCTCTTCAATAAAACATGCATCTTTCCATATGGTAAGTGGCATACTCTGCTTAAAACCTGCAAATGCTTCCCAGTGAAATTATTAATAGCAAAACAAGTCCAAACTCCTTATGAGAACCCTAAGAACCTACAGCCAGGCCCCTGTGGGCCTTCAGCCCCTATTCCTCATTCACCCAGCCAGGCCTCCCTGGTCTCTTATTACAGCTCAGACCAGCATGCTGTGCTCAGGGATTCTGGGTCCTGTCCAGGGACACACCTCCAGATCTTCACATAGGTCATTCTTTCCCACATCTGCATCTTGGCTGAAATAAAACCTTCTTGTAGAAGCCTTCCCTGGCATTCCATCTCACAGGCAACCTCATCACCACTTACAATGCTTTTATCAGACTTTACTTCCTTCAAAGCACTTACCACTATTTGATTTTGTTCTAATGGTTTCCTGTCTTGTTTAGGCTGTAAGCTCCACGAAGGCAGGTGTTTTGTCTGTCATCTCTAAATATCCCTGTGCTTACAACCATGCCTACAAAGAGTTGATGTCTAGCAAGTATTTGCTGGATAAATTTGTGGGGTGATGATTTTGCCCTTAAGTGTGGAATTATCTTTTGTCTATTCCCAACACACAGATGTGTGTAGTCAGATCACAAGAAAATCAGGAGAATCCTTCCTTCCACTGAAATACTTAAACCATGGATTCTTTGCAGAGAAGGGACCTCGCACATGGAGGGAACCTCTTCTACAGCAGACCATCCTGCTCATCACACACCCCCCCCCATGCAGAGTGGCAGAGTCCCCTCTCTCAGTTGTCACGAACCGTGTGCCCTGACAGCGGAAACTGGAGCTGCTGCCTTATTTAGATTCCAAATTGGCCTTCCTGAAACTTCCACTGACTCATTGGAGTTGTGCCCTCTGGCCACACTGAAGCCAGTTAACTTCTTAAGATCGTCCTTCAAATACTGGGAAATCATCTTTCTCCTGCGCCTTCTGTCCTCTAAGGTAAATGACCCCAGAGAATTCAACTATGCATCACTTGACATGGCTTTATGTCTTTCATCTTCTGTAAAAGCACAGCTCTGAAAACACGACAGTGATGTGAGGTGGAAGTGGGGGGCACCGTGGGCCAGTCCCACCCAGGATCTACCCTAGCCCACCGCCAGTGCAGCTTCTCAGTACGTTTATTCACAAAGACATTCGCTTCTCACCACAGTCTTATCAAGTGGTACTGCAAAGTCAAAGTCATTTATCCCCCCAAAATTCAATATAAATATTGACAAGCCTAAATCCAATTGAGACCAGCTATAAACCAGTTCATAATAGGCCAAGATAAGCAATAACAAAAACAATATCCAAGACAAGCCAGGCGGTGTGGTTCGGGCAGCAGGAGGGACGTGGCTGGATGTTACGGATGCAGCTCTCATCTCTCATACAGGAGCACTCAGTGCTGAATTATCAATAAAGCATCTGAATACTACCCAGATTGAAGAAAACTGCCGAGATACAGAAATAGCCTGCTTGTAAAGCTGAGCTCCTGATGGAAAATGAGTTTTACTCCGACTGCCCAGGGTCCCAGCAGTGCAACCACTCATGTGTGATGAAGCATATTGCAGGAAAATAGCATCTCGGTGTTTGCTCTCCTCTCACTGAATGGACCGAAATGAGGGGCATTTGTTTTCTTACGTTTCAGCACAGCAAACAGACTCTCTCAATCAGATTAGAATGAAGAACTCTTTTATACTGAGTCTCTCTCTCTCTTTCTCTTTCTCTGACAGTAAAATTTGCAGAGTGGAGACTCAAATCTCCAATTTTTAAGATACTTAAAAACTATGTCAAAAAATTATGGATGCCTTGAAAAAAGATGCTAAATAATGACAAAAGGATCTAAACTACAAGCAGAAGGAGAAAAAAGCACAGACACGGATACACACAGCTTTCAATTTCCAGAGTGCAGTTCTGCTCGTCCAGTGGGTATCTCCTGAGGTCCATCATGCATGCTGCTGTTGTGGTGATTCTGAAATACAAAGGGTGAGGGAAGGTATTAAAGAGGGGCTGAGAGATGCAGCGGGGAGATGCCCCTAAATAAACAAGGAGAAGCCCCTGTGGAACCCCTCCCCAGGTACACATTGCCAAACATCTTACTCTATCCAGCGAGAGAAACTTGAGAAATAAGAAGCTCTCTTCAGCATAACAGAGACCAGATATATCAAGAAAAAAAAAAAAAAAGAAACTTGATTTTATTATATTTTGTAAAATTGTTTGACTTACATAAAAATTATATGTATTTGCAATATACAGCATGATGTTTTGAAATATGTATATACTGTGAAATAGCTGAACTAAGGTAATTAACATACGTATTGCATCACCTATTTAGCTTTTTGTGTGTGTGATGAAAACGCAAAATCTACCCTCTTAGCAACTTCTGAGTATACAGCACTTGGTGACTTAACTATACTCACCATATTGTATCCAAAACCTTAGATTCCCCATTTCTTCACTGTGTCTTATGGACTTTGGACAATCAAGGGCAGAGAAAGGGGTTTTGAAGGAAGTTCTTACCTTCAATTTCTGTTTTTCTTCTAGTGTCTAGGCTCTCTAACCTCTCTAGAACAGAGAAAGCCCATGTGCCGGACACCACCAATCAAGATGAGGTTGAGGTCTTTGACTTTCCATGAGAAGTGTTAAAGTAGCTACAGGTGCATTTTGGAACTCTAAACCTCACTCTGCTTCCTTCTCTTTTATTACAGTTGTCTGTTGGGCTGGATCATAATATTACAGATTTTTTTTTTTATTTTTTTACTGTGAGATCATCTATCTTTTCAGAGAGAGTATCTGGCTTCTATGTTATCAATTATGAACCAAAATTGGGTGGGTTAAGTTTCCTTGGGGCCAGCTAAAGCCATGGAAAGAATTTCTTCCCAAACACAGTTAAGGCTCCATCATGCAATAATTAAACCAACTCTACACTGAGAAACAATACTTCTAGAAACGTCGAACCCATTTCTTACTCTGTCTACAGCCTCGTCTTAGGGAGGCCAGCGTTCTCAAAGCTGCTTTGAAAATGCAGCTATTAGGGTTATTATATTTTACATTACACAGCTCTAGAACCCCGCCCTTTCCCCACCACCGTCAAAGGTGACTGGACGGGGGTGGGTTCCTGAGTCAAAGACAGCAAACCAGGAGTGGGTGATGACACATGACATGGCCTGAGTTGAAAGGCAGGATGGAGTTCAAGAGACTCTCTTCCGTAGAATGAACTGACAGGAATGAGGAGAGTGAGGGCATCTGTAAGGCCAGGGTTCACAGGCCTGTGATGCTGTTTTCAAACTGGAGAGCAAAGGATGAGAAAGCATCACAGAGGGAGAGGAGGAGCAGTGAGCAGAGTTGAGGACGCAGTCACAGCTGTGGCTCAGGCCCCAGCGGACGGGCTTGCTGAACGTGTGCTCCACCTCTCCAGGCAGCAGCCTCTCAAAGCTTGTGCAGGAGTTTTGTAACCAGCAGTCCTGGCTATGCCCATTCCATGACAGGGAGTGATAATGAAAATGTGAGACTGCTTTCTCCTGAGACCCTTAGAGTCACCTTCAATCCCCAGCTGTCCTCAAGGTTTCATCTCGCTTGAAGCCCAGTGTTGAGCTTTCTCTGAATGGCCCTTCCTTAGGAATATTCACAACAAACCTAGTAATGCTGCAGGTAACAAGAGCAAGCCCAACTCTTACCAACAGAGCCTAACCCAAACATCTGTCCAACACCAGGCATGTGCCAATGCTGAGGGCCCTGTCTCATTTACCCTAAATGCTGGTGCACAGAAATAATGGAGTGAAGTATGCCCTTCAATTAGCATCTGGTTGAGCAAGGAGGTTGAGCAAAGTTCTACTTTCCAATGACAGAGAAGCAGTGAGGATAAATGTCAACATATTTAGCAAACAGGGGTCAATGCTCATTTTTTAATGCAAATAGCATGCATGGGCCATGCAGACATACTCAGTAAGATCCATGCCAGTGGTGAAAGTCTGCTCCTTCCAAATGTCATAACCCTTCCCCTTATCCGTGTAGTCAAGGAGTGTATCACATTCTACGATCCCAAATCAACACACAGCTCTTTGGCATATTTTTCTACAGCATTTAACATTCTAGCCAACTGAAGTTCCAGACCCATACTTTTAAACTCTGGCATGTGTTACGGCAGATTGACAACCCCACGTACGTACCAGATGCCTATAATGCAAAATTAGAATAAAGTGCTGCTAAAATTATGAAATCTTATGAAGAAGAAGAAGAGAAAAAAAACATCACTGACAATGATGAAACTTTAAAATTTTCTTATATATTTTGGAATATACCTACTCACTTGAACTGAGTCAATAATTGACATAACTGTTTCTTACTGTCTGTTTTCTTATTCACTTTTCAAACCACCCCTAAACACACACACACACACACACACACACGCATGCACGAACATAAACATGCCCAAACTGTCTGGGGACACCACGTGCAGTGGTCTCATTATTGGAGCAGAAGGGGAACCTGAGGCTGGAAGAATTGGTGGCAGCATGCCCCTTTCCCACCAAGTACACCAAGCTCAATAGCCGTCCAAGTCTTCTCATTCTGCTGTCATGCTGGTTATAAAATGGGCCCCGTTTCAGTGAGCCGAGACTGCGCCACTGCACTCTGGCCTGGCAACAGAGCAAGACTGTCTCAAAAAAAACAAGAACAGCAAAACAAAACAAAACAAAACAAAACAGAGAGAGAGAAGGAAATTCTGAAATTTGTGACAATATTGATGGAATTGGAGAACATTAGGCTAAGTGAAGTAAGTCAGGCCTAGAAAGACAAATACCACATGTTCTCACTTGTACATGGAATTAAAACTATGAACTTACAGAAGTGGAGAGTAGAGTGGTGAGGACAGATGCTGGAGAAGGGGAGGTGATGAGCAATGGGTATACAACTGCAAACTGGGAGAATGTGTTTTCTGTTTTTGTGCATTCTACTGAACAGCATGGTGAATATCGCCAATACATTTCAAATTGCTAAACTTCAAATGTTCTTGCCAGAAAACAATGTTAAGTATGTGAGGTGACGGGCACGTTGATCAGCTTGGTTTAATTATTCACATTGCATTCATGAATTGTAGCATCACTGCATACCCCACAAATTCTTTTCCCCACACAACTCCCTCGTCACAACACCCATAAATCTATACAATTACAAACTGTCAATTTACACGACAAAAAAGAAAAGCAAAGGAGCCCCCTTTTTTATTTTTATGTCACGGATAAGGTAGACACATCTCCTCACTGCTTTTCTTCATTTGGAAGAAATACTCAGAAAACGCTCTGGGTGGAGAGTGAGGCACACGAGCTTGCTCTTGCTCATGCTACGAAAGGTAATCATCAAGATACAAGAACTGGCTGAACAGCTGGGACGAAAACGCAAAAAGAGAGAGGGTGGGGTTGGGGGCAGAGAGCTGAAGTGAGCTGTGGAGCAGAAACATGCCCCAACCACATTGGCTAAACTCAGCACAGGTTGGGAGAGCAGGCCTTTTGAGTGAATGGACCCGGGGACAGTGTGGAAAGAGGAATTTCACAGATGGCAGAACTGAGAGCTCCAGCCTAGGGCAGGGACATCGACCAAGGGCAGACAGGCCACAGTGACATCTGGCCTGTGTCATCCCCAACACTCACACTCATGGTTTTATATTTTCCCCAATAAATACATACACATTTTCCGTCCCGCCAGAATAATTTAACCAACATCTAGCACCACCTGCAACCTCTGTGATTGGAGAATTCCACTGCTACTCCTACGGAAGCTCAGCAGCTGGCATCCGAGAGGACTGGGTCAGACTCTCCCAGTATTACTCTTCCGTAGATTCCTGTCTTTCTTTCGGTTGTTTCTTGTTTTATGACTGAGAGACGGCAGTGCTTAGCGTCTCTGTGGCTACAAGGCACGTTTCTGACAGAGAAGCAGAGAAACATAATGGCCAAGGGGCAGAAGACGCAGCTGTGTCCAATACATCCTTTCTTTACAAGGAGTCACACTTTGAAAATGCTGAAAGTAGAAAGAAAAAACAAACAAAAAAGTCGACGAAGAGACAGAAGAGTGAGGACCAGAGGCCTGGACAGCGTCACACGGATGGCGCTCGTTCAGCATCCGGAGCACCCAGGACAACTGCCAGTCACACCTGTACTTTACGGAACGCTGGCTGAGCACTTCCTCAGTGTCCACTTCTGCGCCAAGCACTTTAATACACACGTTTGATCTCACAACAGCCATGTTATAGAGCCTTATTATTATAGCCATTTTGCCGATGAGTAAACCAAGGTTTGGAAAAGAGTAAGCAGCTTGACCACATTCCCAAAGCCGCTGGAAGGCAGATGGGGCATTCAGATGCATGCAGTTTGAACCCTATGCTCCACTACGTCTACATTACCTCTTTTACCTTAAAAATACAAAATATATTCAACTTTTAAGGGCCTATTCAGGAAGTGAGAGTATTGTTTTGAATGAAGAGCAATAAAGTAGATAAATTTATATAGACAGAGATGTAAATATTGATACACATATCACAGGTATATACATACACACATATACCCATAATATTCTCATTATATATGTCAAATTGGAGATATAATGAATAAATACAGAAAACAAATATTCTACATGCTATTCTTGCAGTAACTATAGTGACATTTAATCCACTTTTCAAACATATATGTCTAAAGATATGTTTAAGAACTGAAAGTATTAGGCTGGGCATGGTGGTTCACGCCTGGAATCCTAACACTTTGGGTGGCCAAGGCAGGGGGATCACCTGAGGTCAGAAGTTTGAAACCAGCCTGGCCAACATGGTGAAACCCTGTCTCTACTAAAAATAAAAAAAAATAGCAGGGTGTAATGGCAGGTGCCTGTAGTCCCAACTACTCAGGAGGCTGAGGCATGAGAATCACTTGAACCCAGAAGAGGAGGCTGCAGTAAGCCAAGATTGCACCACTGCACTCCAGCCTGGGTGACAGAGTGAGACTCCATCTCAAGAAAAAAAAAGGATTAAAATTATTAAAATGTAAGAAATGAAATTGTAAGGAGAGCACTAGCTCTAGTAAGTGTAAAATCATATTTTGAGATACATGGTGGTGCACCGTCTTTGGGCGCTGCCTTCAACTGCCCTTAGAGACCGTTCCCTGCACACCTGAGTGAGAAATCCTGAGTCAGAGGTCAAGATTCACGGATGTCAGTGTGTTGAAGCGTTTTCATTTTGTCTCAATTGTTTTAAGTTTGTGAACTAGCTTCTGGAATCAGCATTTCTATTTTTTAAATATTCACAAATTGATAAATCATAAGGGTGGATGCAAAGTCTTGATGAATTGCACAAATATGAACTTCTCTGCATGTCACCTGGTAGAGCGGCTGTGGAAATGCTGTTGTCTGATGGTCAGAAACATGCTTACTCTGACAGACTTCTGTCTGAAGCGTCCACCTGTTGACCTAGGTAGAAAGTGCTCCTTGTCAGTGCTGCTGGGGAAGGTTGGGTGTGGTCAGACTCTGGGACTCATGCTTAGAGTGAATCCAGCAATGTATGACTCTAGCAATCCCCATTTGTGTGAATATTTTTGATCCACTGTAAACAATGGAGAGCAAAGATTAAACTTTCCAGTGCAAGCACTGATTCTGATGTCCCTGGCTGCTCACTGGATGGCAACGTCCTGGACCAGCTTTCTCAGAGAAGTTTCTGGAACTAAACTATCTTGGTCTCTCTCTCTCCTCAGCTTCCTCCTTTATAATGTTTTCATTACATTTCATTACACCTACACATCAGAACGTCCATTATTTACGAGCTTGCTGACCCCTCTTTCACCCCCAGGTGAGCCCACAAGAGCAGGACTTTATTCCCCCATCCAGGGTCCTCTCCACAGTACCTAGGACGGCAGCCGCTCCCTCCTCCGCCCCCGGACCACACAGGCAGAGTAAGTGTCCTGTAAATATTCAAAGAATAAATGACTTCGTGAGAAGAGGACCAGGCATAAGCTGAAGTGTGAGACTTGAGCAAAACATGGAAAGAGAAACAGGTGACCTTCGTGGCTTTATGTCCCAAATGTAAGAGTCAGCGGGGACACCTTCCCGCTGAGAAGCACGCCCCGCACGAGCTCTGGCTGTGCATGGTATGGACTCTCAGAGCCTCCATGGGCTCACTGGTCAAGAGGCTAAGAATCCCCTTTTTTTATGGTCGAGTGGTCTCCGTGAGTCTATGTCGCAGAATTCAGTTCTTACCTGCAGAATTCAGTCCTGTGGAATTGAATCCAATGTCAGTGTGTGACAGCTTTCTGGCTTCAGCTGCAGGGAGGACCACAATGAAAACGCCGCCTTCAGTGGAGTCCTGGATCTCCCATCACAATCTTATAAAGCTAACAGGACTTGGAAGCAAGTTGGTAGCTCCTCTGGTGTGACTTCTGGCTTGCACTCAAGATGCCCAAGTGTTCAAGAAATCTGGGCGAGAGTTGTATCTATGGCCACGGGTCAGTACCACAGCCAAGGTACTGCTTCATAGGTAACCATTTAAACCTGTGCAGTCACCCTACAGCAAGTCACTGCCATCTTCATTTCTCACTCCCCCGAGGCAGGAGGCATTGGCTTGTGGGGGAAGCTATCATTTATTTTTCCAAGAAAAGGAACTCAGGTGATAGGAGGGAGGACCTAAGTCGAGTAATTCAGGCCAAGCATTTTTCTGGACCAAATGCTTATCATTCAATGTGAAGAAGTCACAGGACATAGGCCAACATTTTTGGTTATCCCGATTTTTGTTTTGCTTTACAACATGTCTAAGAAAACACATTCACAGAACTGTCCAAAGGCTTTTGCTATGGAAACTCCTTGAGGATGCTGCTGGAAAATCATTGTGGTAAGCTGAGTTGTGTCAGCAGCCCATTCCTTTCCTCTTTCCAGAATCCACTCTCAGCCATGTCATTACAACCCGTCTCACCAAAGAGGAGCTGGCTGTGTGCCCACCTCTTGAATGTGAGCCAACTTTGTGACTTGCTTTATCTGATATAAATGGCTGGAAGTGACCATGTGCCAGTCCCATGCTTAGGTCCCAAGATGTGTTCTCTTTCTGGGATTTTCCGCTTCTGCCTCTGCTGTGAGAAAGCCAGGCCCAGAAGTGTCTGCTGGTTTCAGAAGAATGAACACGGAGAGCAAGACAGGCAACCATTCATCTTTCCAGAGACCACCCTAGGCAGGTTAATGGGTCCCCTCCACCCAGTCTGTGAGAGAGCCAGCCAGAACCAGCAGAGACGCTCATTAACAACCCAGACACACAAGCAATGAGCGCTTCGGGGTCACTGTATGCACTGAGGCTTTCTAGCTGACTGTTACACAGTACTCTTGTGGCAGCAGATAACTGGTACAATAATCAGCACAAGTAACTGCACACATATAAAGGCATAAATTCTCTTGTCATTACTAGGAATCACAACCCGATAGTTCCGAGGAGTGTTATAAGATAGCAAAACCCTTAGCAAACAGCATTTTTTCTAAAATAGGAGCATCTGTTTCTATACTGAAGCATAACTCCACGACCATTTAGGAATACTAATTTTTGTGAATGAGTAGTCCCAATAGGCAAATGAGACAGGCCCGACGTACCTCCGCTTGATTTTCAAAGAATATGGCAACAGTACTCCAAACAGAGCAAAAGGTGTATGCCAGATTCTAGAACACCTGAAAGAAAGGAACTGCCCAGAGAACGGACTGAGAAGTTCTTAACACACCGCAGGTTCAACCCTCTGAAGAGGAAAAGAGAAAACAGCTTGAAGCAATCACTAAAGTAGTTGGAGTCACTCCAACTGTCTGGATCTAATTACGGTACTCGGGGTTTCACAATCTAGAACTGCAGTACAAAACATAACCAACCATGTGTGACTCTTTTGATCTACATTTAAAATTAATTCTTTTAAATTAATTTAAATGAACTAATATTAAAACATATAGCTCTTCTAATGTTCCAGTCAATAGCCCACTGTGACTGGCTGGTAGTTACACAGATTATAGACTACCCCCATCACCATGCAAACTGCCATGAGTCAGGGCAAAAATAATAGCTTGCTGTCTGTGTCTCCAGCCTCAGAGGACACAAGTCCCTGGATGAATGTGGTTGGGGGAATATGGTCAAATGCATGGAAGCCAGAGGCTAGAAGGTGAGTTGTCACAGCTGGAGGAAGACATGCATGCCAGGATAGAAAAGGTCACTCAAGACTCTACCCAAAGTACCACACAGTATGTCTTACTTCATGGCTTAGCTATAACTCAGCAGCCAGACAGAAAGACCTACCCTAGTTAAGTGACAATCAGGCAAATGGAGCGCCTTAACCTGATCTTCACACTTCTATCCTACAGGCCACAGCTTCCAACATGATAGTGAAATTGAAGTCAAGACCACTGTTTCCATAATCACTAGAAAGTCACTTTGCTTCTATGAATCTGTCCCACCTAGGCACAAACATTCTGAATAAAAGAGGTGTCCTATGAAAAGCAATGGCAGCACAGAAAGTGAAAGCTGAAAAATACAGATGATGTGAGTGGTTACTAAAAGGTATGAGTGGATACGGCCTCTTTTCAAGAAGAACAAACAGGGAGACAAAAGAACATTCTGCAATGAAGACATAGACAGAAGAAGCTATAACACTGAGAGATGAATGCAAGAAACCCCAGCCACAAATGCCAAATTGAAATCTGTTCTGAAGACAAAGACAACGTAATTAACATGGCTGAAAATCCTTTAATGGCATGGAAGGCTTCTTACATTTTAATGGGAACATAAGTTTCTGAGGGATCTTGTTAAAATTCAGATTCTAGAATTGGGTGGTTCTTTAATTCTGAAATTCCCAGATAATGCTCCCAGATAATGATGCTAACCAGGGTGACCCTACTTTGAGTAGAAAGTAGAGGGCAAACTTGTAAAACCTACTCAAAGGCAGAGGTAGAAAAACGAAGCTTTGAAAACAGAGGAGATGACAGATAATTGAGGGGATAAAACAGATATGTAACTGAGCTTTATTAGAGCAAAACCAAGCTGCATCCAAATCAGTGAATTAAACACAAACATAAAATGAAAAAATTAAAGAAAATGAAATACACACAATATAAAATGTCTCATTTTAGTGATTTTTACGTGTATGCCTCAGTGCATTGACACTGGCGTTCAATCAAAACGACTATCCATTTCCAGAACTTCTTCATCATCTCAAACAGAAACTCTGTACCTTTTAAATAATAACATCAATTACCCCAACCCCAGGCCCAGGTAATCTCTAGTCCACATACTATCTCTATGAATTGACCTATTCTATTGGTCACCACATATAAGTGAAATCAGATAAGTGAAATGTTTGTCCTTTTCTGCCTGGTTTAGTTCACTTACCGCATTGTTTTTGAGGTTCACCCATGTTGTAGCATGTACAAGAATTTCATACCTTTTTAAAACTGAAAAACATTCCATGTTATGGATATAACATATTTGATTTAACCATTCATCTGTTGGTAGACATTCGGAGTGTTTCCATTTTTTGGCTACTATGAATAATCCCACTATAAACATTGGCGTACAAATATCTGTTTGGGTCACCTCTTTTGTATATATCTGGAAGTGGAATTGTGGATAATATGCTAATTTTATATTTAAATATTGAGGAACCACCATAATGCTTTCCACAGTGACTGAATAAATTTAAATTCCCATCAGCAATCCCTAAGGATTCCCATTTTTTCTTGATTTTGCCAACATTTGTTCTTTTCATTTTAAAATATATTTATAATAGCCATCCTAATGTGTGTGATGTAGCATCTCATTGTGGTTTAAGGAAATACAAGTCAAAACCACAAAAAAATAGGATGGCTATTATCTTTTTTCCCTGTTTCCTTTAGCTCTTTCTCCATGTTTTCCCTTACCTATTTGAATAAAGAGTAAGAAGTCTTTAGTAAGACCAATATTTAGATTTCTGCCAATTTATTTTGTCCCTTTGACTAAGCCATGTTTTCCTCTTTCTTTTTATGCTTTGTGCTGTTTCTCTCCTGAAAACTGGGCATTTCATTATTATAATGCCGTCACCCTGAAAATCAGATTCTTTCCTTTGCCTAGGGTTTGCTGCTTTTAACTTTATCACTCCATTTGTTTTGAGTCATTTCTAAGCTTTTTTTGAAAACATTATTTCTTGCCCAGTTTAATCAGCGAAGTCTCTGTTGCTTTAGCTCATGTTTAGCCAATGTTTTTAATTTATTTATCTATGCATTCATTTACTACAGATGGGATCCCACTGTATTGCCTAGGCTGAGTGTAGCGGTGTGACCACAGGTCACTGTAGCTTCAAACACCTGGACTCAAGCGATCTTCCTGCATCAGCCTCCCAAGTAGCTGGGACTACAGTCATGTACCACGATGCCTGGCTAGATTTTTTCTTTCTTTATTAAAATTTATTTATTTATTTATTTGGTACAGTTGGGGTCTTGTCACATTGCCCAGGCTGGTCTAAAACTCCTAATCTCAACTGATACTCCCATCTTGGCCTCCCAAAGCACTGGGATTACAGGCATGAGCCACCATGCCTGGAAAATGTTTTAACAAGAATTTCTTTAAGTGCCAAGAGCTGAAACAAACAGACCAAAAACACACAAACAAAAAAAAGAACAGCCTTCTATCTCAGTCTTTGCAGATTTTGTAAACACTTTCCTCTGAGCCTAGGGATTAGGCAAAAGCAAAACTTGGAGGTTCCTTAGGACTCTTCCCAGCATGCCTCTTGCCTACACATGAGAATGGATTTTTAAGTACCTCTATCTCTGTGGCTGTTTTTGAATGATCTAATTTATCTAAGAGTCTCATCCCAGCTTCTCTTTTGGGCTTTAAATGGTCTATGTTATGCTTCCATCCAAAATCTCACATCCCAGCCATCTTCAGGTTTGTCTTCACCCTGTAGCCTTTATGAGCACTGCCTGACCCTTCTTTTGCTTGCATTCTGAGTTAGGTAAAGCTGAGATGAACATCTTGCTTCAGTCCTTCAGGCATCGTCCAGATAGTTTGGAACATATGTACACAATAATTTGCAAATAAGATCTGCTCTGCTTCCTCTGGTAGGAGAGGGAGTACTGGGAACTAGGCTGCTGCCTGCTCAAAACCAAAACAATCGCTGCCATAGGATGTGGGTGGGGGAAACGGCAAGTGAAAAATGCCACAAAACTTTCCTATTGTTTTTAATATGGCTTTTTTCTTGATTGGGCATTTGATTGGTTACTGTGAACCTTAAATTGATTCCCAGAGCTTCTACAAGGTTGTTTCAGATAGCTTCTAGTTTTTGTTTTGTTTTGATGTTTCTGTGAGAGGACAAGGGCTTGGAGCTTTTTAGTCTGCCACTTTGCTGATGTTACCACCCATGTGGAGCCTAAAGCAACCCCACTTTCGATGGTAACCTGCCATTTTGACTTTTGATTAACCCCTGTTCCAGGAATGCCTCGAAGATTTCTACTTTTTCTACTGTTACCATAAATGTTGACCTTAGGTCAAAAGAGCCTTTACCATAAATCCTGCCCTTAGGCAGATTTACATAGCATTCTTGCCTCTCCCTGACAGGTCAACTTCAACTGTCCTACACATTCCCTCCCTATGGTGTATAAGCCCTAGATCAAGGGCAGTGGTGTGAGGATCCACCATCTTGTCTCACTGCTGCCTGAGACAAAGACATGGCCCCTGTTCACAAGTTCTCATTAAATGTGTCTTTCTAAGAAACTGCATTTGTCAGCCTCTTTCTTTAGCCTCACAGCTTCCTCAGCCTTTGGGGGTCGGCGTGGATATACCTGCACACTGCAGAACAACCCAACATAGGGGTTAGATTAGAAAGTCCAAATAAAAATGGCATCTTCCTAAAAAAACATGAATCCTCAAGATTAATGCAAGCAGAAAACCTAGAGACCAAGAAGCATTGCAGAAACTGAAGCCCTGTGTGCCAGGGTGGAAAATGTTACTAAAGATCCTTTTCAAAGTAGCATGCATTTATAAAATCTTCCCCCCAAAAAATTTCATATAAATGATATATTTATGGGTAAGTCTTTAAATACTTAAAGGAAGATCAACCCTTTCCAGTATAGAAATTTCCCATACAATATAATCCACTGCAGAACATACAAAAAGAGAGAGATCCACTTGGTTCATGTTAGGACAAAATACACACAAAAGAAGATATATAATCTGTTAATATATTTAAGAGACTGTATATGAAATGAAAAAAGACACAAATGAAATTCTTCCATAAATAATACTGGGAAAACTAAATATTCACATTCAGAAGGATGAAACTGGACCCTTACTTCACACCATATACAGAAATCAACTCAAAATTGATTAAAACTTAAATGTAACTATGAACAGTTAAACTACTAAAAGAAAACATGGGGAAAAGTACATGACATTAGTCTAAATAATTATTTTAATGATTTTTAAAAATTGATTTGATGCAACAAATGCAAAAATAGAGACATGAGACTACATCAAACTAAAAATCTTCTATACCAGAAACAATTAACACTGTACCGAGACAACCAACAGACTGGAAGAAATATATGCAAGTCACGGGGTTAATATCCAAAATATTAAGGAGGTCAAACAACTCAATATCGGGAAAGCAAACAAACAAAAAATCTGAATTTAAAAAATGGGCAAAGGACCTAAAGAGACATTTCTCAAAAGATAAAGGGCCATTACAAATGGCCAAAAAGACATGAAAAGAAGTTCAACATCACTAATCATTAGGGGGACACAAATCGAAACCACAATGAGATAACATCTAGTACCTGTCAGTATGACTAGCATCAAAAAGATGAAAGATAAATGTTGGCAAGGATGTGGAAAATAGGACACCCTTGCACACTGTTGGTAGGAATGCAAATTAGTACGACCATTATGGAAAACTCAAAAAACAGAAAATAAAATTACCATATGCTACAGCAATCCCATTTCTGGGTTTTTACCCAAAAGATTTGAAATCAATTTGCTAAAGGGATGTCAGCACCTCTAAGTTCACTGAAGCACTATTAACAGTAGCCAAGTTACGGAATTAACCTAAGTGTCCATCAACAGATAAATGGATTTTTAAATGATACACACACATACACCACCACCACCACCTCAATGGAATACTATTCAGTCTTAATAAAGAAAGAAATTCTGTCAGTTGGGAAAACATGGATGGAATTCGAGACCATTATACTATGTGAATTACGCCAGTCACAGAAAGATAAATTCCACATATTCTCACTTATTTGTGGAATCTACAATCGAACTCATATTAGCAGAGAATAGAACAGTGTTTATAGCAAATGGAGGATGGGGGAATGGGGCAATGATTATCAAATGGTGATTTGTAAGCATGTCTTCGCAGGTAGATTCATTATGTGAACAAACTACACTTAGTTTATTTTTGGTTCAATACAATAATTCATTTAAGAAAACATAAAACTAATCTACTCAATAAAAAAAGGCATTTTAAAACTCCTTTAAATCAATCAAAACTATATTCCTTTTATCATATAAAGGTAACTACTTGAGTCACTAGTATTGCTATTTCTGAGCCATCTTCCCTATTCATATCTGCACTGTGTGGTTAGGCAGCTGCTATATGTTGTCACATAATAAAATAAAGGACTTCCCTATTATTTTTAAAAAATCTGTTAGGAAGGAATAATATGTTCTTCTATTGAAGAGCATGGTGAATATAGTTAATAATGGAGTTTTATACATTTCAAAGTTGCTGAGAGAATAAATTTGAAATGTTCTCAACACACACACACAGACACACACGCACACGCACACAAATGTCAGTTCAAACACTAGCTAGCTTGATAAATATGTTAACTCACTTGATTTAATTATTCTGAAACTAGCCCAATTGTCCCATGGAACTGTTGTTGTTTACAGTTTCTTTTGAGTAACCGTAGAAATTGACCCTCCCCTTCTTCAAACCTGAGACACTTACATTTGTCTTACCTGAGTCCTTTTCTCAGGAAACCAACCATCAGGGCCCTCAGATGGTGTCAAAGAGCTGAAACCTACTGGCTCACCACATCTGGACCATGACGCCGGACCCTCACCCGTCACGATGGCCTGATCTGCTTCCTGTTGACCGTCTCCTCTTCCTTATCCCTCCCTAATTCCTGTTTTCCCATATATAATTTTTTTCCCTGCTAATACATTAGGTTGGTGCAAAAGTAATTGTGTTTTTTTTTTCCACTAAAAGTAATAGCAAAAACTGCACATAAACCTCTAATTTTAGTTGGCTGAAGAGACGGATTTGAGACTGATCTCCCATGTCTTCAGCTGAAGCAGCTGAAGAAAGCCTTCTGCCTTGGCAACACTCATCTCAGTGACGGGCTTTCTGTGTGGCCTGCAGCCAGACCTAGACTAAACCCCTGGTATTTCAGCAACAGATTTTGGTTCCGTGACCAGAAATGTGTTGGTTGCTGCAGCAGTTGGATTGTGTTTTGGTGACTGTTTGTGTGTGTATCAACGTAGTAATAGGAAATCAGAATTTGATAAGCTGATTTCTTTTATAATACTGTTGGGCCCCGGTATTCTTGAGAATCTGGAGAAGTTTGGGCTCCCTACGGACCTCATTTTGCTGTTAAATAGGAAAGTGGGATGAAACTAAGTGACGATCTTCTGCAGTGCTGTTTGGCCCCAGCAATCTCTGGAGCCAAGTCTGGCCTTCAAAATAAAACTGGAAACTGCTTCACCTAAAACTGTGGTTCACAGCCTTCATTGGATTACCTATCAGAACAAATAAAGTTTAAGCATGTAAACCTGTTAGTAAACTGGTGGTTTGTATTGTTTTCCCATTGCTACAGTTCCAAAGTAAAAGATGAAAACAGAAGTGTCTTCAAAATTGTCAGCAGACATTTTTGTCTGGGTTTTATATTTGTCTCTGCTAGATATTTTGAGGTGTCAGGATTTGGCACAGGTTATAAAATTATAACTCAGCCAAAACAAAATGATCTTTGTTTACGTGACATTGTTTCACAAATGACTAATTTAGGGTTGCTGATTTAATAAAAACAGCTGAATCTTCTGAGTTACTGGCCAAAATACTCATGTATTTAATCTCAAGGTTCTTACATAAGTGAACACCTGATACTCACAGATTAATTAAAAAATAGCTAACAAGGAAGTAACTAGAAATGATAACTAGCTTTGTATAATAGTTCTCAGAATTAATCTAGATAAACTGTTAAAAAATGAAAGATTTGAGTAAATGTAAATACAATAAATCCTGTGGGTGAACTTTTTGTGTAATTTAAAACCTTAAAATTCTTTTGATGTTCATTGTATATCTGGCTCATTTCTAGTCAAAAAGTTATGAGGAAACATATTTCTATAAATTGTATAATGGTTGTCATATATAATGCTAACACTTGAAAGGCAGTTGAGGATTTCTTGCTTCTTAGGCTTTTGCAAAATTTAATATTACTAAGAATAATTGCAGTGAATAATTTTGAATATAAAATATGCCAAAGAAGATGTCTACTAAATAGGAGTAATTTTGTCTAATTCAGATTTGATCTAAAAGTTGATTCAAATTACGGCCTATGCTAAATTTTTGTCCTAAAGTAAAATGACTGATTACTTAAAAAACAGAAAATTTAGGAAAAAACAGAAAGTCCAAGCATGTCTGTGTAAGGCATATGTACTTCTTTTTGTTTCTCTGTATGTCTATCTTCATGCACATGCAGAGGAAACAGAAAGTTGAGAAGTTTAGAGAATAAAACATTGTTTTAAAACCAGATAGAAAATTGGAGAAATTTGTTTAATTAACATTGGTAATAGGTAAAGCTCTTAGTGCTGAAGATGGTAAAATAAGAAATATTGTAATGAAATACAGTGGCAGTTTGTCAATTCCTTTTTAATACAGTTAAGCCTAAAGCCAGATTTAGCATGGATACACATTCGCATAAATGCTCGCATTGCTTTATTTCACACTGTTCTTGCTCTTCTGCATAGACAGTATTGGCACTAACATGCTTACTGGTCACATGCCTGATGTGAATTTCTAAATTGCACAAAATGCATCGTGGTGTTGGTGGACTTAAAGATATTAATTTATGCATCAGGAACAAAAAATAATGGAAGTAAAAGAATAAGGAATCGTTACGTTAAACTAAAAGTACAAGTCCTCCTTCATCATGGGCCACAAGAAGCATCCATTATAACAAAAAATGTGCTGACATTAACACTGTTATCACTGGTTATCATTGTTCTGGATGTTCTGAAGTCAATGCAGTAAAGCAGAAATATGAATAATAACAACTGAAAATGAAGATAAAAACTATCATTATAAGCAATATGATTGTAAGACTAAAATCGTCAGGATTAACTCAACTGTAGAAAATCATGAAAGATTAGACTGGCTAGATGTAATTTTGATATATGCATACTTAAAGGTAGTTATATACAAATTGACCATAAGCCTTCCTACATACCAGGGAAAAACAGCTAGAAAATTAATGGAGCAATGATCCCACTTCTAAAAGCATCGCAATTTCAAAAAGCGGAGTAAGTTTAGCAAGAAATGTTAAGAGCTTTGCTCTTGCCAAAGTAGTGCTAAATGCACATAATTACAGCAAACAACACAAACTATACTTTTAGGAATTTGATAAATGATTCTAAAGTTAATGTGGAAGAATAATCTGGTAAGTATTGGGACAAACAGCTAAGCATTTAAGAACAAAATAATTCGACAGGGTGTGGTGGCTCATGCCTGTAATTCCAGCATGTTGGGAGGCAAAGCCTGGAGGATTGCTTGAGGCTAGAAGTTCAAGACCAGTATGGCAACATAATAAAACCCTATCTTAACAGAAAAAAAAGAAAGAAAGAAAGAAAGAAAGAAAGAAAGAAAGGTGGGTGTAGTGGCCTCTCCCTGTAGTCACAGCTACTCAGGAGGCTGAGGCAAGAAGATCATGAGAGCCTGGAGGTTGGAAGTATCAATGAATCATGATTGTGCCACTGTACTCCAGCCTGGGCAACAGAGCAAGACCCTGTCTCAAAAGAAAGAAATAGAACAAAAATGTATAGCTGCATCACATCCTACACCAAGATAAATTCCAGGAGATTGAACATCTAAATGTTCAATGGAATGTAAGTACTACAGAAAGACCAAATGGAATTCAAAGTTAACTCTCATGCCATACTTTTTTTCCCCCACCAAGTACTACTCTAGAATTTGGGGATGGAATAATGAACAAGACAGAAACCATTCTTTTCTCAAAGAGTTTATATTCTCACGGTGACTTCCTCATCATCATGAATGGAAACACTGAGTCAAAAAGTAAGAAATGCAATACACTGACAATGTCAGCTCTGGATAAGTCCTGTGATAACAAACCAGAAAGGTGATGTAATAGAAAGTGATGAATGATCAGAGAAGGGCTCTCCCTCTGAGTGTAACAGTTGGGCAATCCTTAATTACCTCATTACATCACAATGATGTGGAGCACATGACCATCTAGACACAGAGTAGTCCATATCCATCAGGGCACGTGCAAAGACCCTGCGACAGGGGCATGCCTGATGTTTCTGAAGAGTGGGAGGAAAGTGTGCGTACCGGAAGCATGGTGAGGGAGGGGGAGAGTAGCAGAAAGGGAGAGGTCAGGACTGCAGGGGCCAAGTCCTCCAGTAGTGAGAGGGGGCCAAGGGGAACTTCATTTTGGAAATGGTCAGGGAGCCGCTCTCCATTTTGAGAGAGGAGGCAAACAGTGAGCAACAGACAGCGCAGGTGGGCTCTTTGTAACGCAAAGATGAAGATTCTGTGTTTCCAATTAAAGTACGAAGTAATCTCATCAAATCCAAGCAAGGGGGGAGTCTGCAGAGAAGGTGAGAAAAGTCCTTATAAGGAGGAGAATAGAACATGCTGGGGGTGGGGAGCAGAAAGTGTCTGAGCCAGAATTTAGTGAGTCAGGCGATCTTCACCAGCCTTGAGAGATGAAGGAAATGGATAGATTACTTACAGTAGCCTCAGAAATAATAAATTCCAAAGCAGGTATCACAGTCCTAAAGCTAATATGTTCTTTACTGCTGGTGAGAGTGTAAATTGGCATAATCCCATCTGGTAAGAAATTTATCAACATGCTTTTTAGCTACACAATTTGGGAGACAATGACAAAGCAAGGGTTTGGGAGTTAGAGACGGCTGCATCAAAATCACATGAGCGCTAATACCTGTGCACGTTTATATCTTTTCTGAGGAGAAAAGTACTTTAACAGAACAATCGTACAAAATGCAGTTTCAGAATAAGATCCTGGTCAAATGAATTCCATGACTTAATTTGAATCTTCTGATACAAGTTCCGGCTTCATTTTAATATTGCTTTCAATCTTTATGTATAGAAATGACAATTTTGACAATTTAAAACATTTTTTAGCCATAAGTGGGAACTTTATACCATACCGTCCGACAGATTTTGCAACAAGCTTCTCAGGCAAAATATGGATTATGTTGTTTTGATGACTCAGTCTCAGATTCCCAGGTGCCTTTTGGAGTAAAGTGAGTACTATTTTGTGAACCCCCTTGCCAACTCATAACATCATGGAAATGATATGAAGATACAACATGCATGGCGTGAAGAAAAGACCACATTACAAAGTACACTTAATGATGCAAGATGAGATGTTCAATGACATCAGAGGGCCAACAGGCTGAAAAGAAAGTTAGGAAAAGGGATGATAACTCTGCCTTCTCACAGACAGAAGGAAACCTCAGGGCAGCATCAAAAAACAAACAAAAAACAGAAAAGCTGTGACTAGGACAGGACAAAGCCTCATTAGTCTCTTAGCCAAGATCTTCCTGGTTCCTTAAAAGGTTTGATTGCCCAAAGGAAACTGTCAAGGACTTATGTTTCCTTTCAGGATGGCACGCATGCCTTGTCCAGAGCATTCTCTCCCATCACATGCTGACTTAAGCCTGTGCAGGGATCTCAGTCAGCTGAGCTCAAGCTGGTAAGAAGAGCAAGCTAGTGTTAGCCCAAGTTTCAAGCTCAAGGGGCTACAAGAGTCATGGGAAAATTGGCTCATGATTTAAAACAACCTTATATCACTACGAGAATGTGATCACTCTCAAGCATCTGCATGAGTGGTCAGTGACTACTTTTGCAGAGTCATCACAGTTAAGGATTAATGATTTCCCAGAATAAGGCTGAGCTGACGTACAAACCTGCGTCACGGACAGCTCATCTACAGCCAAAGGTCTTCATCTAGCCTAGATAAAGCAAAAGCCCACTGATGTTGTTCCCATAATGTCTGGGCATGAATAACAAAAGAAGCCCAGAGGAACTAAGTGGTGACTGACCTACCAGGGCAGGCTACGGCTAGAGAGACAAGGCAAGAGCCAATCCCAGTGTCCAGGGGTGAGAGAAATTCCATCTGAAGGTCTCAGTGACACAGCCAGTCCAACCAGTATTTCAAGCACATAATCAGTAGGAAATCGATCTCTGCTGGGCAGGACTTTTACTGGCGGCAGCTTACAAGCAGGAGAGCGGGAACAACCCCAGCTCTCTGCAAACCTTCCACCATAGGGAATTTAACTTCGGTGCTCTCAGCTGTGCCAGACGTCCTCCAGGCCAGTGCCATCATACCTATCCAGCAAAAGGATGCAGGGCATCGTTGGGTTACACACGCTGGCCCACTCCTGGCCTGCCAGGACAGCATCCAGCAAGTGCCACAGTAAAAACGCAGTGGAGGGAAGGTGGGCCTTGGGGGCAAGGGGAGGATGCAGGGTGGTGGATCCATGTGAGCACTCACACCTTGTTTTTCTATCAAAGGTCACATGTACAGTATATAAATGGTCTGAGTTTACACAGAATAGCAAAGAATGTGTGTGTGTGAGTTTAATGATCAGTGTTGTGACTTATTAATTTGATCTTTTGCCCAAAAGTTCAAATCAATCTCTAGAGCTATGTGGTTTTTAAATACCAAGGCAGAAATTTCTAGAATAGCCCATTTCTAATGAGCAGATGACATAAATTTGGCTGCTAGACACATGAAGAATGTAGTGGTCAGTCTGCACTGCAGAGATTTTCTTTATGACATCTTATCCAGGTCTATATAGCTCTGAAGAACTGTTTCAAAAATGTGATGCTCTAAACAGAGAGCTAAGATGTATAACTGTACTATACTTGAAAAAACAGCTACTTACTTAGAAATCCATCCATTGATTTAAGAGGCTGTTTGAGAGGCATAATGGATATAATTTTGACTATGGCTTTTTAGGTTATTACACAAAGTTTACTCCTAAAGGTTTCCCATGGCTTATTATCACATTATTATTTAACTTCAACATATAAACTTACAGACCAAGCAATTTTTATTTTCTTGGTTTATCTTATTCTTACTTAAAATCCAGCATTTTCAAAGAGTTGAGGAAATTATTATGGAGCTTTTCTATGTATTACACAATTCTATTTTAAGAGTTAAAGGTCTTTGCTTTTAACAAAGACATACAGAGATATCCTGACATACTCCACTTCTGATATAAACGATAAAGAATGCAAAAATAAAAGTGGAGAAAACCCAAATAGCATGTTTCGCTTCAAAAGCCCAAAATTCCTAGATTAATTTTTGTTATTTGCTTCGTTTTGCTCTTCCCCATTACACGCACACACATACAACACACACATTACCACACAAAACACACACCCATGCACAGTACACACCAACACAACACATACCACACATACAAATGGACACGTCACATACCACACAAACTGCCCCCACACAACAAACCCAAAACACACACCCCACACAAACTGCCCACACACAACAAACCCAACACACACACACCACACAAGTATACACCACACACACCACATACCACACATACAAAAAACTCAACCCACACCCACACACACAAACTCATACACATTTACACACACACATCAGCTTCTTTCACTTCAGTATTTTGTGGGGTGGGGGCAGGTAAATGGTTCCGCATTCTACATTCCCAAGACTTCTGAATCGTCTTTGGTACGGCTGATGCACTTACCGGAAGCTGTACAACCATAGGTCTCATTTTCAGGCAAAAACATGAAATGCTGAAAACCTCTTTTTAAAGGAACACCACTGCCTGGTTGACATGTGCCACTTACCAATAAAAACATCTGATTTTACTAAAATCCCAACTTCTGCTCTCTCCGCTATGGTTCTGAGAAAGTCACTCACGTGTTCTATTTGAGGCGATGTTAAATAATTCATTCTGCCATCTTGAGGCATGAAAGTCACAGGGGTGTAGATTTAAATATGCACTGCTATGATTTCGCGTATAGCTGTTAGAGTCTCAGCTCAAAGGCTGTGGGCTCACAACATTTTGAGATACACCTTTTCTCCAAGCTATCCACATCTGTCCCATTCAACACAGTCAGTCACTGCTGGAGGATCCCAAAGGCACTTTGAGGCCAGGAAATAGAGAAAGACACACAGATACACACAAAATTCTGTTCTAAAACAAAGCAAACCAAAAATCAGGCAAAATCTATGTGAGACAGAAGGTTTTTAAGAGCACCATTTAGCAAGGTGATATTCAAAATAATTGACCACCTGCTGGGATGGAGCCCCATGGACAGGCCTGGCGGTTTCCAGGGCAACCAGGGAAGTCCAGGGCCTCCTCAATGGGACTCAGGAAGACAGCCTGGTGTCCTGATTTGAGTGATTACGTTATGAGAGCTGAAGAGAGATGTTTCTCATCAGGAAAACTCTCAGTTAGTCATTCCCATAAATATTCGTGGCACCATCTCAATAAAGCTCCGTAGAGAGTAAACCCTACAATCTGCACAACGGACATGTTTTTCAACTGTGTAAACAGCTTCGAAAAAACCTTACTGAAGCCACTGCAGTGTCAGGGCGATATTAATTACAGGCCTCTGTGACTATGACGTGGAAATGCATCCTGAGGGAAACTGTGTTCTTAGACATGGCAATCCAAGTACACACAATTGATCCACAGGTGGCTGTTTTTCAACTGCTCGATAACTATTTATAGTAACAGTAATGCCCCAAATTTTATGGTTATGAGATTTTTTTTTTCTGCAAAGCTTAAAGTGCTTCATGGATGCTTCTTAATTAATCTGAGGTCATTGCCTCACTTACGCCGATTGTCACAAGCAAGGTATTCAACACCCATGCACCATGCAGCTGCAAGTTGGCCCTGAAGAGGCACACAGACCTGAGCCCGTACAGCACCGTCCCATCAGGGTGAAGGCGGATCATGCGGTTTTTCACTGTCACTCCATGCACAAATGACTTTTTGTCATTTAAGAAATATGTGTCGGGCACCCATAGCTGGTCAGCCACTCGATTGTCAAGCGTGAGGTTGAGAGGGATCCCAGAATAGGCGAGCCTTTTATCTCTCCAATATTGTTGAAAATACATGGTTAAGGTATAATCCTGGGGGGAAAAGAAAAGAGAGAAAGTTAGTTTGTACTCAGCCACAGGCGTACTTCCTCCACGACCAGCCAAAGCCAGGTTGCAATCGACGCTCTACAGCGACTAACCAGGACAAATGGATGTCATTTTTATGCAGGGTACGAGGCAAAGGCTGCTTTCTCATGGCTGCAAATACTGGCTTTACTAGAACATGAATCTGTGTGTGTCACATACAGATGTCCTCTGTTTTACTTAGGTAAGAAGCAGACTAGACAAATTGGCATTTAACAGGTAACAGCACAGAAATAAAGGCGAAAAAGTCATTGTAAAATCAGGTTGCTGGCGGGGAACTAGATTGTTCCCGACATGATCTCTCTTCCACCAGGCAGACAGGTCTTTATCCACCTACAACAGGTGAGCTCCATCTACAAACTCCCTGTCTGCAACTGGAGCCACTTTCCTCTGGTTCTGCCCTCCAAGAAGGCTATAAAGACAAACCTTCTATAAACATCCCCTGGAGACACAACAGCCCATGGGAGGTCTCCAGGCCCTACCTACTGTATTTCCTTTTTCCTCCAGCTTGCCCTGGCCGTTTCTATGTTAACTGGACCATGAAATCACTTGCAGATGATGACTTGCTCACCTGGGAAAAAGGGGAACCTGAGACCAAGGCAGGATGTGGGAGATGGGAGGCAGACGGGCCACGGTGTTGCCCATAGGCTTGCCTCAAAATAAGCAAATATCTATGTGACGGTTCTGCTTTTCTTTTGGCAAAGCAGCTAATTCAGTGAGCATAAAGTGAAAAAAAGGACACATGAGAGACTGGGCACGAAGGAACACAAGGAATTCTCTTTTGATGGGGCAATGACTGTTCAGTTCTATAATAAACTGAATTACTATTCTAGGGTATCTGGAGTAGACTGAGTCTAAAAATCTGGTGATATTCACAGGACATTTCGAAGCCCTCTGTGGAAGGACCCAACCACAGAGGTGAAAATCGCTGCCATTCTGCACAAGCAGCTTGCTGAGTTCACACACTTTAAGATCGCGTCTGCAAACATCCTCACTTGTGGACAGCGAGAGACAGACAGCAAATCCGTTGAAGAATCCAGCCTAGACACAGGCCTCCTGACATCCCCTCCAGGATTCCTTTTGCTTCTCACAGGGAACTCTTGGTGTTGCTAACCTGATGACGCTTATTGGCCCTCTCGATAGTGCTGGAATGTGGAGGCCGAGAGGCTGACAGAGGACACTGGCTTGTCTTCAGGTGCTTGCCTGAAGAGGGGTAGGCAAAAGCAGCTTGTACTATAGCACTACAAACAAAATACGTTGTTAAGCTTTGAATCCCAGAAAAATTAGAGTAGAAGGAAAGGCAAGAAAATTCAAATGGGCTGGACAGTCTTTAGAGAGGCCTTGTCTGCAGCTTCAGGAGAGGCAGCATTTAAGCAGATGAAAAGAAGCAGACATTTTTTCCCCCAGACACTTCTATGGGCAGAGCTCCGTGCCTAGTAATAACCTGTGGGGGCTTCACCACCACCACCAATTAAAGATTCTCACAGAGCAGGTGGCACGAAAGATAAGCCTCAGCAAGGTAGACAGCAGGTAGGGCACATCAAAAAACACATGGGGTGTTGCTTTTAAGGGCCTGATGAAAAAGCCTGTGGAGCACAGTTTGGCTGGAATGCAGGGTTTCTGGGGAAGAGTGCAGAGTGATGGGTCAGGCTAGGTCCCAGCACAGTGACCGGAAGGTGGAAGCCAGAATGCCACCTTTGCAGCCAGTGAGAGCCGCAGACAGCTTCCAAGGAGCAGAGAGTCATGACCACGGTAATAACTATGGCTTTTATTTCTGTGTTCTGGTGCATTGATCTGTGACCTTGTGGACCTTGGAGGGAGGGCCCCTGCCAGGGCTGGCTAATTCCTAGAGATGGCAAACAACTCTCCCAGGAGTGCACCTTTCACTGCAAACCAACCATCCAGAACGCACACCGCAACCAGCTCTTTCGTTTGTTTGCTTTCACAGTCCAGAAGTCTTTTATTTTTTATACCTATTATACCATAAATTCGTAGGGCATAGATTTCAGTGGCTCAAGCTCCAATCTCCTCGTTTACTGATCTTGCATATTCTGGGGTCACTATCGCCCGCCTAAACTACCCAGGTCCAGGTACTGGACAACTAAAGACAGCCCCTGCGCCCCATGGCCCCGAAATTACTTAAACCAGCCAATCCTGAGCATGCTCACCCGGTGTCACCCATTCCTTCCCAGCAACTACAATAAAGGCCTCTCCCCTCCCTCTGCTGCCTGACCCACCCTAGTGCTCCTGGAGCAGCCCCCACGTCGTGGCGTGCCCCCCTGCCGCCCCGGCACCAGGAGAATCAAGCTCTCCTCTCAATGGCGACGTCTCCTGATCTGTGGGCCTTGCCTGACCTAGATAATAATAAAATCTCCGTTTTAAAACACAAAGCTGCCTGTGAGGAAAACTGGCGTAGCAGTGGTGAGGTCAAAGGGAAAGGGCTGGTGTGCAGAGGCCTCCAGGGAGTGGACGGTGCTAGGTGGTAGGCAAAGCAAAGGCCTGCAGGGTTCTCGGTTCTTGGACACAGGGCTGACGCAGAACATCAGGACAAGAACCACCATCACAGGGCACGTTCTGAGCATCACCATTACCTTCGGCAGGTGTGGGCGGCGTGCTGGACCTTGGGTGGGCAAAGCTGTGGTTTTACAGCCAAGGGAGGATGTGTTACCGGCGGCACCCACAGGGTTTCTCTGCCTCCCTCCACGTTCGTTTGTGTTGAAATGGACGTTTCACTTGTTTCTTCTTTACTCCTAGCCCCGCATCCTGACTCCTAAGTCGCAATGCCTAGTGCCCTTCGGCCCCGAGAGCCCAGCTGTCACTCACAGCAGGGAAGCGCGAGCTCTCCGCACCATCAGCCGCGCCTCTCAGTTTGGGCCTTGGGTGTTTGCTAAGGTGACTTGAGTGGACTAGGGGATAAGAGCTTAGGCAACAGAGGGAGGAAAACATGGTATGTAAATCCAAACCTGGCACATGTGATCAGTAATGCATGGCAACGACTGGCACATCGGGGGGGCACAAATCAGTGCCCTCCTTCTTTTCTGGGATACTCACTAGCTGGCAAACAAAGGGAAGGGGATGGTGGAAAGGTCCAAGCCCCCCTCTACTCTTGTGCAGCCGGGAGCAGCAAATGCAGGCTCTTCCTGTTCTGGGAGCCAGGTGCTGCCCTGGTGACAAGCAATGGTAAGCATGAGCCTGGAACAGCAGTAGACACTGGGGTGTGTGCTCCTTCGGCTCACTGCCAGCCCAAGGCTACCCAGCACCTCATTTCCCTACAAAGCAGGTATTAAATTATTATTCTATGTCGATGAAGCAACAAAAACTGAAGAGCTGAAGTAACTCACTCCTCATCCGCTC
Source organism: Sapajus apella (assembly GCF_009761245.1). Classification (NCBI taxonomy): domain Eukaryota; kingdom Metazoa; phylum Chordata; class Mammalia; order Primates; family Cebidae; genus Sapajus; species Sapajus apella. The sequence goes on from NW_022437053.1 coordinate 4,094,442, forward strand.
CCTCCCCTCCCTCAAACACGAGTAACCTGGGACAGTGGGACATGAAGTTCAGGGCACCTCCCTTCAGAGCCTGGCTGTCAACGTGGAAACTCCAAGGGATGGGAGCCAAAGGTTCCTCATAATAAACTGGAGTGAGCTTGGCAGGGTAGGGCTTTGAAAGGACGTCTCTGAGCGTGGAGAGTCAGGTCATGTGGGCGGTTCTTCCAGGGGAAGAATCAAAACTCTGGCACCATCAACTCCTCCTCCACGCCCAGCCCATCAACAGACATCTAGCACAGCTGCTGTAGAAAGATGCTTTGGAAAAGTCTCCTTTTCGTCAATGCATCCCAGGCATCCAAGGGAAGTTACCCATTTTTACATTTGCAATGGTGTGGCGTGAACCAAAGAGAAGAGCACAGTCACAGAGATAGAATTTGCATGGGATTTGTCAGTTTTGAATTCCAAGCCCATCCGCAGAAATGGAAGATACTCTGAGACTTTAAAAGCTCCAAGAATTAAAGGAACATTGGCTGTGGGGAGCAGAGGGGACGCCGGACTCCTCACAGAACATGAAATGGGAACTAAGCCTTTCCTCTTTCTCCTTCATACTTGGTGTGGACTCAGGTGATATCTCGGTACAAAAGCAAGAAATGGCTGGGAAGGGTGGAGCTTCTCAAAGAACAGCTAAGCTGGCCACTCTGGGGAAGTGTGGCCCCCTGTTGCTGTGGTTCCTGCTGGATCACAAGGGGCTGGGGACGTAGCAGGGGGCACCAAATGAGACAGACAGCTGATACTGTTTACAGAAGCAGCCCGTGACCTCCACCAATTGGGTCGTTAACATTCCCTCTTTTGCCAGACCCCCAGGCTGTACAAGAAAATATCTGCACAGTCAGATGCAGGCATCCCTCACTTTACTGTGCTTCACAGATAACGCATTTTTACAAATTGAAGGTTTGCGGCAATCCAGCGTTGAGCCAGTAAGTCTATTAGCACTGTTTTTCCAACAGCATATGCCCACTTCATGTCTCTGTGTCATATTTTGGTAATTTTCACAAGATTTCAATCTCAGTATTTCATTATTGTTACATTGGTTAGTGTGACCTATAATCAGTGATACTTGATATTACTATTATAATCGTTCTGGGGCAACAGGAATAGCACCCATATAAGATGGCAAACTTACCCTACAAATGTTGTGTGTGTTCTGACAGATCTACCAACTGACCCTTACCCTGTGTCTCTCCCTCTCCTCGGGCCTCCCTATTCCCTGAGACACAACAATATCAAAATTAGCCCAGTCAGTAACCCTCCAGTGGCCTCTAAGGGTTCAGGTGAAAGGAAGAGTCATCCATCTCTCACTGTAAATCAAAAACAAGAAATGATTAAGCTTAGTGAGGGAGGTAGGTCAAAAGATTGATGTGCAGAAGATTTTTATAGGCCTAAAGTTAGGCCTTTTCTACCAGTTAGCCAAATTGTGAATGCAAAGAGAAAGTTTTAACAGGAGATTAAAAGTGCTACTCCAGTGAATAAGAAAGTTAAACAGCCTTATTGCTGATATGGACAGAAGACCAAGCCAGCCACAACATTCCCCTAAGTCAAAGTTTAATCTAGAGCAAAATCCTAACTCTCTTTAATTCTGTGAAGGCTGAAAGAGGTAAGGCAGTTGCAGAAGAAAAGTTAGAAGACAGGAAAGATTGGTTCATGAGGTTTAAGCAAGGAAGCCATTTCCGTAACATATAAGTGCAAGGAGGAGCAGCAGGTGCTGATAGAGAAGCTGCAGCAAGTTATCCAGAGGATCCCACTAAGATCACTGATGAAGGTGGTTACACGAGAGAACAGATTTTTAGTGTAGACTTTGGAAGAACTCTTTTCCAGTGGAAGAAGATGCCATGTAGGACTTTCATAGCTAGAGAGAAGAAGTAACGTCTGGCTTCAGAGCTTCAAAGGACAAACTGACTCTCTTGCTATGGGGTAATTGCAGGTAGTGACTTTAAGTTGAAGCCAATGCTCACTGGCCATTTTGAAAATCCTAGGGCCCCTAAAAATTATGCTAATCTGCTCTGCCTATGCTCAGTGAGTACAACAATAAAACTTGGATGTCAACACCTGTTTACAATATGGTTTACTGAATATTTTTAATCCACAGTTGAGACCTACTGCTCAGAAAAAAAATTCCTTTCAAAATATTACTGCTCATTTTCAATGTACCTGGTTATTCAAGAGCTCTAATGGATATGTACAAGGAGATGAATGTTGTTTTCATGTCTGCTAACACAACATCCATTCTGCAGCCCACAGATCAAGGAGTGATTTACTTTCAAGTTTTATTATTTAAGAATACACATTTCATAAGGCTATAGCTGCCACAGAAAGTGATTCTTCTGATGGATCTGGGTAAAGTGAACTGAAAACATTCGGAAAGCACTCACCATTCTAGATGTCAGTAAGAACATTCATGATTTATAGGAGGAGGTCAAAATATTAACACGAAAAGGAGTTTGGAAGATGTGGATTCCAGCCCTCATGGATGACTTTGAGGGGTTTAAGTCATTGCAGATGTGGTGGGAATAGCAACAGAACTGGAAGTGAAACTTGACGATGTCCCTGAATTGCTGGAATTTCATCATCAAACTTGGATGCATGAGGAGCTGCTTCTTACAGATAAGCAAAGAGTGGTTTCTTGAGATGGAATCTACTTCTGGTGAAGATGACATGAACATTGTTGTAATGACAATAAAGAATTTAGAATATTACATAAACTTAGTTGATAAAGCAGTGGCAGGGTTTGAGAGGGTCGACTCCAATTTTGAAAAGGTTCTACTGTAGGTAAAATGCTATGAAACAGCATCGAATGCTACTGAGACATGTTTCATGAAAGGAATAGTCAATCAAAGTCATAAATTTCATTGCTGTCTTATTTTAAGAAACTGACACAGCTTTCAGCAACCACTACCCTGATCAGTCAGGAGCCATCAACACTGAGGCAAGACCCTCCACCAGCAAAAAGATTATGACTCCCTGAAGGCTCAGATGATTGACAGCATTTTTAGCAACAAAGGACTTTTAATTAAGCTATATACATTTTTAGACATGTTATTGTACAATTAATAGACTAGACTGTAGTATAAACATAACTCATATGTCCTGGAAAACCAAAAAAAGTGTAACTCACTTTGTGATATTTGCTTTACAACAGTGGTCTGAAACACAATCTTCAATACCTCCAAGGGCTCAGTTAGTCAGCAAATGTTTATTGAGTGCTTACCGCCTGCTAGGCAACTTGGGGGAGGCCAAGATGAACTAGAGGCAATATGGACGCTAAGGAGCTGGCCATGGGCAGAGGCAATAATTGCAGGTTCCAAGAATTCAAAAGCAATCTAAGTTAAGTGCTATAGGGAAATGGCAATCACAAAAAGAAGCCACTTCCGGGTAGGATGACTACAGATGAATTCTTGGAAAAACAACCTTCTGACCTAAACCTAGAAGTAAAAGACTCAGCTATGTGAAGGGCAGGGCGACTGCCCCAGTGGGCCAGTCACGGGTATGGACATGTGGATGAAGCGGCTCCTGATAACAACTGACCCCACACAGCCATTTTCGCAAAACAACAAACAGTGCTGAGCGAGGCAGAGGAGAGGGTTCCACAGGGTGGACCATACATTCTATCCAGGGTGGTGACCCCCAGGGCAGCTGAGGAAGCCCCCGAGAGAAAGAAAGGGGCCAGGAGAGGCTCGCAGGGCTTGGAAATCAGGGCTGAGAGGTGTTGGGGAGTCGGCAGGTGCAAGAGCCGAGACCCCACGTCCAGACTTAGACCCCTTCTGTGTGCTGGGTGGCCTCATGGGGACAAGAGGGAGTCTCCAGGTATCCCAGGCACTCAGGGCCCAAAGACTCCGAGAGCCGACGCCAGGCTAGCCTGAATTTGTGACTATCGCTTCCTCTCCACCTCTGCCCTTTAGAAGGGAGGCTGAAGCTCGGGAAGGCACAGGCATGGGGTGAGGGAGAAGCAGCGCCCCGGGGGTACAAGGCTTTGCGGAGAAGAGGCGATGGGGGGGAGTCTAGGGTGGAGAGCGATGTGGAGGCGTGGCCTGCTGTGAAAGGGGCGTGGCCCGTGGCGGAAGGGGCGTGGCCCGTGGCGGAAGGGCGTGGCCCGTGGCGGAAAGGGCGTGGCCCAGTGTGCAACCTCTTCCCAGTAGCCGTGGGTGCGCCTCGCGGGGAAGGTGAGGGTGGGCCTGGTTAGATCAGCACACACCGCAGAGAGACAGGCTGTCTCCTGGCACAGACTCTTGGCTGTGACACAGCCAGCCTTATCAGCACATCCAGACCGAATGTGCTGGCAGCAGGAGGAGCAGGTATCTGTGCAGAGGGGAGAGCTCGGGAAGGAGCAGCTTCGGGGCCGCGGACACACAGCCCTGTGCCCCGGGGATGCGGAGGCGCCCTCTGCCGTGGGTGAACCCCACAGCCCGAAGGTGGAGACACTCCACTTCTCCCACCACCAGGCTTGCTAGCCCTTCTGGTTAGAATTAGATGTAACTTGACTTTAGAAAGCCACACTGAGTGGGGTCGAGATTGAGATTTTATAAATGCCATTCAAGCCTCTATGAAATATCCCTCCTATGAATTAATGAACTGACACACCGCAGGCGTGGGCACCAATACTGACTCAGACTTATTTTGTTAGCAGGCGTCTCCACAGCCCCGGGCACCCTGAGAACCTTCAGCTTCTGGTTAAGGGGCAGCACCAGTCCTGACATGGGGCAGGCCCTGGATGGGTGCAGTCAGTACTGGGAACGCTCCAGGCAAAGGCAATGAGATGTCCTGGCACCCAGCACCCCTCCGCGACCTCTGCCACCCATTTACTGAGCGGTTCAACCCCAAACCCTCACCTGGGAAGGCCGCTAGGGAAGCCCATGGCGAGCCATTATCCTTCCTCGGCCAGGCTTCCGGAGGTGAGGCTGTTCCTTCTGGGTGGCCAGGAGCACAGGACACCTGCGGAGGCCCTCTGGGCCCCGGCTCTACCCAGTCCGTTTTTATCTGAGACAGCTGTCCATAGAAGGGAAAGCTGCCAGCATCTTGGTTATACCGTGACACGTTCCTGTGGACATTGCAGCCCTGGCATATGGGATTTAATGGAGAGCACTCAGGCAGTGAGGGGGAAAGCACAGCGGAATTCCCCAGTCCCCTGGGAACTGGAGCTCTCTGGGGTAGGCTGTATAAATGTGAGTTGCTTTGTTGAATTATTGTTGGCTTGAACTATTGCAGTTTATCAAAATCATTAGATAAGATGTCTTTGTTTCTCTTACAAAAGCCTTCTGAAGAACTTAAAAATCAGCATGCAGAAATAGTCGAGTATGAATTGCATTCAAAGTAAAGGGCCTTTCCTAAAAAGAACTCTGCAAACAAAAATCCCTTGAGTTAAAAAGTCATTTATTCATCTTGGCTTCTTTTATGGATCACAAAGCCCTTTGCTGATGTAGTGAAATTAGGACCCCTCTCCACAGAAAATATAATCTCTCTCGGTATTGGTGTGTGTATCAGTCAGTTAGCATAAAGCCGTGAAGTTCATGGGATGAGGGCTTTCAGTATTAGTGGGTGGAGTTCCACAAATTTGTAAGTCATTGAAGGTGTGTGCAATGTTTTCGTATTAAAAAAAAAAATGACAAAAAGGTTTTTTAGGTTTCACTCCAGATTATCAAACCATTTCATGCAAAGGTCAGACACCATGGTTCCTGGTGAGACGCCATGACTAGCCCACACTCCCTGTTTTGGAGCCACCATGCAGCTGGGAGGCAAGGAAGGTACTGCTGGACCTAGAAGCTATAGAGGAAGCCCTGAGTGCTGGGAGCAGGCATTCTGGAATATGAGCCACCCATGAGTCAAGCATTTATACACAGTGACTGTCCTTTCAAAGTCTCCTGAGAATACACAAGCAGCAGCAACAACAGCAAAACAAAATGAAACCTCAGCTCATCTTTAGGTGTATAATTCAGGCGGCTCAGATGAATTGCAGCAAGACATACAACCAACAAACTTTCTTCCTGCTTGTGCAAATCTCTTGGCATTTATCACATTAAAATGACGAGAATACACATTTGAAAGTGGAAATATTGCTCATTATTCTGCAATTAAGTAATCGACTACATTCCTTAACACAGGAAATGGAGAAAAAATTTACTATCCCTGAGAAAGAAATGCAATCTCTAAACCAGATTTAAATATTTAACTGCAGCTGTGAAAACCACAGGACACCTGCATTTGCATCTGGTTCAGCAAGTTTATGAGACCAAACCTTGCAGGTAAGTTGTTCTCAGGTCAGGGAAGATGGAAGACTGTTTTCAGAAGCTTACGTAAGCCCTCGGTGGTGGTGACTTCCTTTGCAGTCATTCCTACAAAGGATGTTAGGCTGGGGGGATTGGTGCTTTTATTAACAAAATTTATTTAGGAAATTCCAATCTATTCCATTGAATGGCTGAAAACTAAATATCTAACATTACAGCCAACTCTCCCCCGACAACAGACTTCGACAGTATCCAGCTTTCCATTTGTTGACTCTGTCTGATGTTTAATAATAAAACAGCTTCCTTCTCTGCCTCCCTCCCTCTTGCTTTAAGCATTGATTACCCACCAAAGGCCAAGAACTGTGCTTAGTGTCAGGGACCCAGAGATAAGGAAGACATAAATGGTACCTTTGAAAAGTTCTCAATCTACTGGTGAAAAAGAAAAACGGAACCAAATAAAATTAGAGTGATTAGGAGAACTAGCTTTGGAAGCAAAGGTGCCCAAGTCTCAAGTTGGCCTCCTACTGGCCGGGCAAGTGAAGGGCGACCTCACTGTCCTGTGCTTGTCGGTGCATCTGCGAAGATTGTCTGCCACGCAGTCTGAAGTCCTTAGCATGGGGAGGACATGGCGTGCTGAGTGAACTGCACAACAATGTAAAAGAAGTGTACATGTAAGGGTCCTCTCACTAAGCCTAGGGCTGGCAGGAAAGAAGTCCAGTTATTGAGGCTTTTCAGTCTTTCTACATACAGCCTTTACACCTGCCCAAAGGCAGAGTGCACATTTATTCAATGCTAAATGTATTCAGAAGATACTAATGCTAAATGTATTCAGAAGATGAAGTAGTCACCTCTGTACGAAATGTGGAAGGGCTGGTGAAAAGAGATAAGTCTCCCAGGCCCCTAAAGCCATCTGAAAAACTGGCATAGGATAGGAATTATTTTGAAAATGTTTTTCTTTATAAGTCTGAAAAGATACTTTTCCGGAGTCACGTAAGTTTGAAAAGCAAAATGACTGTACTGACCTACATTCAAAGGACAAATAAATTATATTATGAGAAGAAATCAGGAGAATTCAACCTAAGCCAGTTGAATAAACCCTTTGCTAAATAAACCCTCCATGAGGGTGCTGGTTTGCTGATGGTGTAGGGTGTGGTGGAGCAGGATGTGTCAGACTCACTGGGTGACACCCTTGCCATGTGCCTTGCTTAAGGAAGTTATCTAATCATTCTGAGCCTCAGCAACTTCTTGTGTAAAAATGAAACTAAAAATCCTCCTTTTGCAAAAATGCTGTAGCCATTAATTGATCTAACAATGCTTAACACAGAGCTGAACTCATAACAGGCATTTGGAGTCACCCCTGAAAGAATCACCTCCAGAACCCAATGAAAAAAGACCCTCTTTATTAGCTGCCCCCAGCCCCACTGTTCCACCGCATGTACACACGAAACCACAAAGGAAAATGTGCTCTGTTTTCCTGAGATGCAGGTGAAGGCATCTCAGCTCAACAGTGTAGATCTCCCAACACCATCTGGAGCAGGCTTCACTCTGTCCTCTCAAATCTCAAGTTTCATCATCTACTCAATATCCAAATGCAACACAAGCTTGTTTCCTGAAATGTATCAGGTCACTAGCTTTTTTCCATAAAACATTTTTTCTACTGTGAATTACTTTGATATTACAAATTAAAATTAAACACACATTTGTAAAATAGCTACAGTGCTAATCAAAATGAAAACACCACCGGCCACCCTACTGCAGCTGACCCTGACAGCCACCCCTCCAGTGCGCCAGGGCTCACCTCCCACCCACCCTCTCTTCCCTGTGCCTTAGAAAACCCCGTCCTGTGGTCAAGTGACTCCTCCATATAAGGAACATTTTCAGTAAGGATTCCCTCTGCAGCCTCCTTTAGTTGTAAGTTGGTGGCCTACTGTAGCCTTTTTTGGGAGAGGTTACTTCTTCTCCCAAACCAGGCACCAAGGAGCTATGGGACAGGAGCACCCCCCTTTCCCACTCCTGATCAGCCTCTGGGTCTTTCTTTTTCCACTCGTGTCTCTGGCCCATTCTACTTTCCTGAAATTTGGATGCACAGATCCCCACTGCCTTCTGAACCTTTCCATCCACACGCCCCCACTTGCAACCCAAGATCATCATATCCAAAATTAACTCACTGTCTTCCTGCCTCAAATCTGTTCCCCCATCCACCCACTCAACCCAACCCAAACCAGAAGCAATAAACCAGCCTCTTCCTTCATTCTCACCCTAACCTCCAGCAGTCATTCAGTGACTCTGTTCTGTTGATATCATTTCCTAAAAATCTTCCATCTCTAGAATGGGATCATGAGGTCAGCTGGCGTGCTGAGGGCTGGAGTGTTTCCACTGATGTTGCCATGACAATGGATTGACGAGTGCCTAGGCTCACAAACTGTATCCCAGAAGCACTCTTACCCACGGTGTCTAGAGTACGGGGGTCAAATACCAGACTTCAGACATGTTATGGGTTAAAAAGAAGAATAATACAGGGAATGACCAGATGTCTCACGCTCTGTATGGGGATAGATGTTCCAACTCAACACGGTATTATATGAATGAACTTCTGGAATGTGCTGGTAAACTGTGGAGTCCTTGCATGCTCTCCTTTATTTATTTAAACAATACTCACTAAATACTTGTGTATATATGCATGTGTGTGTGTATGTGTATACATAGACACATGTATTTAGAGAGAGAGAAAATTTTAAAATGTATATATATATTTAGAGAGGAAGAGAGAGAGATCATATATGTTAAAACCTATGTGTACTAATCAGAGCCATAGTTTTATTCTCCAGCAACCATGTTCAATTAAGAGAATTCCAAAAGGGAATGCAATGACTCCCAATGACATCATTCTTCCAAAGGTGCTCTGAGAACTGGCGGTGAAAATCATCCATATTGCTTAAACAAGGCACCTTCAATCTCCATATTTGAAAGATAATTGAACTGGGTGCCCATTACCCCCAGAGACTGGCGAGTGACTCATCCCCATTCTGATGGCGTGGCGTGTCAGGCTGGATGACCCATGCCTCTGGCTCTTCCCCTGCTTGAGCTGGCACCTGTGGATCACCGTAAGGTTAAGAATTCTATGTTCTTAAATAGTGATGGTCCTCTCTTGGGTGGCATGCTTTATAGAGTTTGCACTATTTTACATTTGCTGAACTGAGTATCACTTAACATTACTTCTCCGAATCTCTTCGAGAAAGGAAACAAGGCAAAATAAAAAAAAATGCTTAAACAGAAACAAGGACAATTTATTTATCAGGAGAATGACTTCTGATATTTGGCACCAGTTGAATGCCATACTGTACCAGTCAACCTTTTAAAGTTGGGGTTTCTACTCCCTTTCATTTACAGAATGAGTATTTCTGTCTTAAGACTGCCTCCATACCCTTACACTGTGAAAATTCAATTGCCTTTTGATTTTATATACGTGCATCGAGATCAGGATTTATAAATGGACTTCCTCACCTCAAAGACAAATCATGTGGATTAGTGATGCCAACATTTTAGAGTTCTTTCAATGCCTGAGATGTGCTATTTTTAGACAGCAAGCCTATTCATCTCTGAGACCATGCCTGTTTCTAGTTTCTATGCAGAGCTTATTAGATTATTGCTGTTGGACAAATCCTAACATCAACAGTACTGCACATCATATAGCTGAGAAATGTTAGTTCGATAGTTGTCTTTTCTGAATTGCTATTAATTGCAGAAATATTTGGATGGACATCTCTGCAAAGAATTGCATAAAGCAGTCCTATCCTCTGGGATACTGTAATCAAAGCTCAGGTAACCAGAAAGAAACCGCAACGCATGTTTCATACACAGGATAAAGCACAGTGCCGAAGGCAGGAAAACACAAGTGTCAACGTTTACACTGCAGAATAATGGTACCTTATTTCTACTCCGAACAAAGGACCTTGTACCTGTACTTTCTTTTTGCACTAGGCCACTCAAATTATGTAGCTGGCCCTGGTTGTGAGTAGTAAACTACCTTGTCCTTCGTCTCTGGCCATTGAGATGCATGTCTTCCTCCAGCATCCATGACACTAACTTGCGAGCTTCCAAGCAGGGCAAAATGGACCCTGCACCATTCCGGACACACAGTCTCCTGCCTTTCCTCCTGCCTAATTGGCTCATCTTCTTTGCGACTCCCTCCAATTCTGCCTCTTCTTTTTAGTGCCAGAGGGTCCCAGGGCTCCTCTCTTTACGCCACCATCCACCCACTCACCCACCAAACCTTGAACTCGTCTCTGTCTGCACTTACTCCCTTAAGTGACTGCCTTTAGCTTCACGGCTGATCCTGACCATTCCCTCTACATGCTTAGGCTTCCCAAATGTTGTCTCCAACCAAAATTTTAAATCCAACTCCAGAATCAACTCAACACATTCAAATGGAATTACTGATCTTACCCTCAAAACCCAACCACTTGTGGTCTTCCCAGTTCACACAACAGCAATTCCCTCCATGCAGTTACTCAAGCCAGCATTTCTGGAGTCATTTTTCACTCAGCTCTTCACTCACATTCTTCATCAATCTGTCTGAAATTCTGTTGACCGCATGTTACACAAAGACACAGGTTCCACCATGCTCTATCACTGTTGTTGCTACCGCCCTTATCAAACACCACATCTCTCCCATCCCTAGTCTAGGAGCCTCCTACCTGGGTCCTTCTTTGCACTCTTCTATCCCACAGTCCTGTTCTCATCAGAGCGACCAGAATGATTAACAATTCGAGTCAGATGATTTGCTCTCCTGTTCACAGCCCTACGGTGGCTCCCTGCTGAGGTAATGCCTAAGTCAACACGTTCTGACCCACTTGGCCTCTTGCTGTTCTCTGACTTCACCTCTTGTTATTGTCACCTTTGCTACCTTAGCTCTGGCAACAACACCGTCTATGTTGCTCCTCAGGCAACCCAGGCATCCTCCCACCTTGAACTTGCTGTTTCTTCTGCCTTGAACTCTCTTTCCCCTAATAACCTTCTGCCTGACTTCCTTACCTTACTCAAGTCTGCTCAGATTCACCCTCCTGACAGTGGCAACCTGCACCCGCTACATGCTCCCATCTTCTTAATCCTAATCATATTCTAGACGATAGGTTTATTTACTGCATTTATTAATCGTGTGTCCTTCCTTTTTCCCCTGTAGAACATCAGCTGCGTGACTGCGGGAACTTCTGTCTCTTTGGTTCATAGCTGTATCTGCAGCATCTAGGATGGTGCCGGGCACAGAGTAGGCATTGCATAAAAATCTGCTGAACAAGTGTCAAGAAGTTCTGTGTAACCTGGTTGTTGGTGTGTCCCTTCAGAAAAGATCTGTATATTCTTTCACAGGTGTTCCAGATGGGTTATAGCCTTGGATTACTTCCAGTGAAAATTTCTCTGCAGCTTAAAGTTAAACCCCAGATCCAGATTAGTACAGGCATGTGATACAAATTCTTAGGGCAGACGTTGTGTGGGCCACCTGAAGCCGAAGCGAGGCAGACACATTTCCTTGTTATCTCCCTTTGATAGCTGGGGGCCACAGTTCTAGAACAGCCTTTTACTGTGTACCCCTTTGATAGCTGGGGGCCACAGTTCTGGAACACTCTTTTACTGGGTACCCC